>NC_037287.2:20552437-20926603 GCF_000002775.5 Populus trichocarpa | reverse complement strand
TAGTTGGAGACTCAATATTTCTTCCAACTGTAATACTCAGCATAAATAGAGAAGAGGACCTGTGCCCTAAATCATGCAATGTCTTCAAATATAGTATCTTCACATCATGGATTTTCAACTACCATATTGTTTTTTCTTCTTTCTTCTTCTGCTTCTGCCATTCTCCACCAATGGTCAGACTTACAGAAACATATCTTTGGGGTCATCTCTCACTGCTGGAAGTGATAACCTTTCTTGGACTTCACCATCTGGGGATTTTTCTTTTGGTTTCCAGCAAGTTGGTGATGCTGGCTACTTACTTGCCATATGGTTCAACAAAATACCTGAAAGAACCATGGTCTGGTCTGCTAATAGAAATGATCTAGTTCAGGGTGGATCAAGAGTACAACTTACGGCAGATGGTGAGTTGATTCTAAATGATCAATCAGGCAGACAAATATGGATCCGTCCACAATCGGGGGGAAGTGGAACCGCCTATGCAGCCATGCTTGACTCGGGAAACTTCGTGGTAGCAAGCCAAGCTGGTGCCAATTTGTGGCAGAGTTTTGATGAACCAACAGATACACTGTTGCCCACACAAAATCTGAATTCAGGTGCTCAACTTATTGCTCCCTACCTGGAAAATAAGAATTATTCAGAAGGAAGATACAAGTTCATTCTACAAGCTGACGGGAATCTCATCCTGTACACCACACACTATCCATTAACTACCTCAAATTTTGCTTATTGGTCTACCCAGGATTCTATTGGAAGCGGTTATAGGGTGGTCTTTAACCAGTCTGGCTATATGTACCTCGTAGCCCAAAATGGCACTATGCTTAATTCGGTATTCTCTAATTCAGTATCAATGCAAAATTTCTACTTGAGGGCTACCATAGACTATGATGGAGTTTATGTCCTTCAGCATGCTTCACATATAAAGTTACCTCATTCATGCTCCTGTTAAATCCCAAGCTTAAAAGATGATTATCCAACCTGCTATACCAAGCTCTAGGAGCTTGTTTCAATCCATACAATGCCTTCTTCAGTAAATAAACTTTGTTTGTTGAATTTGATTTTTCAAAACCAGCAGGTTGCTCAACATAAATCTCTTCATTTAGCACACCATTCAAAAATGCAGATTTAACATCCAATTGAAATATATACCAACCGTTTTGTGCTGCTAGAGCAAGCAGGAGCTTCATTGTTTCATGTCTGGAAACTGGAGCAAAAGTTTCTGTGAAGTCGATCCCTGCCTCTTGTGAATATCCTTTCACTACAAGTCTGGCTTTATGCTTGTTGATCTTACCATCTGCATTTAATTTTGTTTTGAAAATCCATTTCACTCCAATTACCTTCTTATGAGTTGGTATGTCAACTAGCATCCATGTTTGATTTTTGTCTATCATTGCAAGCTCTTCCTTCATTGCTGCTATCCAAACTTGAGAATTCATAGCTTTTTCAACATCTACAGGTTCTGCCTCAGCTACATTACACCTGCTATAGATATCTGATAGAGATCTTGACCCCTTTACTGGTTGATCATCAATATTCTCTGCAGCATCCCACTCAGTTTGTTGCTCAATATTCCCAGCAACATCTGTTTGTTGATCAATCATGTTTGCAGCATCCAACTCATCTTGTTGTATTTGTTTTGATCCTTCACCTGATGAATTTTTCCAATCCCAAGTAGCATTTTCTACAACTTTGACATTTCTAGTAACCACAACTTTGTTAAAATTCAGATCATAAACTTTATAAGCCTTAGATGTTGTACTATAGCCTATAAAGATCCCTATATCAGCCTTTTGATCAAGTTTTCTTCTTCTAACTTCAGGTTTCAAAACATAACAAATATTGCCAAACACCTTTAAATGATCAATACTAGGTTTAAAACCATACCAGAGTTCATAAGGAGTTTTATCTGCTAAAACTCTTGAAGCCATTCGGTTTATAAGATATGATGCTGTGTTTACTGCTTCTGCCCAGAAATTCAATGGTAGCTTCTTCTCATATAGCAAACATCTTGCCATCTCCATCAATGTTCGGTTTCTTCTTTCACTTACACCATTCTGCTGTGGTGTGTAAGGAACAGTCAGCTGGTGTTTAATCCCTTCTTTAGCAAGGTATGCTTCAAATTGTCGAGATGTATACTCTCCTCCATTGTCAGATCTCAATATCTTCAATTTATTTCTTGTTTCTAGTTCAACTGTTGCCTTGAACTTAACAAACTCAGCAAACACATCAGCTTTGGATTTTAGAAAGTAAACCCAACAGTACCTACTAAAATCATCAATAAATAGAAGAAAATATTTTGAACCATTTAATGATTCATTGTGCATAGGTCCACACACATCTGTGTGTACAAGCTGGAGTTTAGACACTGCCCTATATGCATTGTCAGGAAAAACAGTTCTAGTTTGTTTTCCCAGCTGACAAGCTTCACACATAATTTGCTGTTCTTGAATATCTGGTAACCCGTGAGTCATCTGCTGGTCAGCCATTCTTTTTAGAGTTGCATAGTTGAAGTGTCCCAACCTTTTGTGCCAAAGAACAGATTCATTGTTCTCATAGGTATTGGCACTCAAACATACTTCCTTCCAGTTAACATTAAAACTTCGGTTCATCATTTTTGCAGAAAGTAAAAGTACTCCATTTTTATCTTTAATGTCACACACTCCATCATTAAAGACTATTGAATAGCCAGATTCAATCAATTGACCCACACTAACTAGATTTTGGTTGATCTTAGGCACATAAAGAACATTTTTAAGAATTTTTGTACCTGACAGTGTTTCTACTGCAATTGCTCCTTTTCCTTCAACCTTCACAAAGTCTCCATTGCCAATTCTAACTTTAGATAGGTAGCTTTTATCCAAGTCTCTGAATAAGCTTAAGTCTGCTGTCATATGGTTAGTGCAGCCGCTATCAATGAGCCATGATGAGTCCTTTGGCTCTGCTGAATTACACATGTCCTGAATTGTGACCATGAATAAAAAGATCTTCTTTGACTTCTGAACAATCGGCTACTTGAGCTTGTTGTTCAGTTTCTGTTTTATTTTTGCAAAATCTTTGCATGTGCCCAAATTGCTTGCAGTTTCGGCATTGAGCATTCTTGAGCCAACACGAGGCTTCAAGATGATTAGTTTTCTGACAGTATTTGCAAGCAGGAAAATGCTCTTTCTTCTCTTTCCCCCTCATAAAGCTGTTATTGATGTTCTGCTGCCAGTTAGCAGATTTCCAGCTTCTCCCTTTTTCTCTTTTTCCTTCTTGATTATTTCTGAAGATGTTCTTAGCCCGACTCTTATCTCTGTAAACTGCTACAAGAGCTCCTTCACTTGATCCTTCTTGTCTATATGTTTGCCTTTGCTCCACAGCTTGCAATGCATTTACTAGTTCTTGCAAGCTCATTTCAGAAAAATCTTTTGAATCTTCTAAAGAACAGATTTTATGTTCAAACTTTTCTGGCAGACTCACCAGGACTTTCTCTACAATTCTAGAGTCTGGAAAATCTTCTCCCAAAAGTCTTACTTGATTCACAAGTTTTGAAATTTGAGAAGAGAAATCTTTGATGCTCTCATTTTCTTTCATCTTCAGACCTTCGAATTGTCTTCTCAGATTCAGAATCTGCATCCTTCTTGACTTCTCATCACCATGGAACTCTGCTTTTAATTTATCCCATGTTTCCTTGGCAGATTTGCATGTCATAATCCTTGTGAAGATGTCTTCACTTACAGCATTATGAAGACAAGAAAGAGCTTTGAATCTCTTTGCCTTTTCTTCATTAAAGAACTTCATCTGTGCAATTGTGGGATTGTTACCTAAAGGAGTAGGTTGCCTATCACTTTCCACTATCTCCCATAAATCAAGAGCTTTGAGATAGGTTTCCATTTTTACAGCCCACACACCAAAATTCTGTCCCGTAAACAATGGTGTTTTTGGTGAAAAGCTTGCAGAATCCATTAAAAAAAAACTCACTTTATTCTCTCGTGTTTTTCACTCACCAACCCTCAAAGTAAAAACTTTGATTTATCCTCTCTGTACTCTCGTGTTTCTCACTCACAAGAAAGCCCTTCAAAGATCCTAAGAATGCTCTGATACCAATTGTAGAAATATAAAGAACTGCCTTATGTTTGCTGATAAAAGAGAAAAGAACAAAGAACTAAGTCCACGATGGAAAGAACAAAAGAAAGAACACAGAACTTAGTATTTAAGTATAAAGAACAAAGAGCAGAATTGAGTTATTGGTTACTGCCATCCCATGCCCTTTTATTTATAGGAAAAGAAAACAGAATTACAAAGAAAAGCAAACTCTAGAAACGTACCAGCCAACTTCTTCTTTATTTAAGGAGATGTTTACAAGTTAGTTTAATCCTAGATAAACTCAATAAAAGAATTCAAAAACATATCCTAATCTAGATAGTAATCTCAGCTAACAACTAGATAATCATCCAGTAGATTACTGCTAAGTAATCCTGTTCTAGCTTAGGTACCATACTTCAACACTGGTATCGAAGAATGCAAATTGCTTTCGATATAGCCAGAGGGCTCCTTTACCTCCATGAAGAATGCAGCTCCCAGACAATCCATTGTGATATCAAGCCTCAAAATATCCTCCTCGACGAATCTCTTAACGCCAGGATTTCTGATTTCGGAATAGCCAAGCTGTTGAAGACGGACCAAACTAAAACAACTACAGCAATCAGGGGGACCAAAGGGTATGTAGCTCCTGAATGGTTCAAGAACCTGCCAGTGACAACCAAAGTAGATACCTACAGCTTTGGCATTCTCTTGCTGGAGCTAGTTTGCTGCAGAAAGAACTTTGAGATTAATGCGATGCAAGAACATCAGATAGTTCTTGCAGACTGGGCCTGTGATTGCCTTAAAGAAGGAAAGTTGAACCTTTTAGTAGAAGAAGATGAAGAGGCAACTGAAGACATGAAAAGGGTAGAGAGGTTTGTGATGGTTGCAATTTGGTGCATTCATGAGGATCCATCTTTAAGACCTGGAATGAAGAAAGTTGTGCAGATGCTAGAAGGAGCTGTTCAAGTCTCTATTCCTCCTGATCCTTCATCATTTATCAGCACAATCTAAATCCTTTTTGGACACACACACACACACACACACACACACACACATATATATATATATATATCCAGAAACTAAGGCCAATGAATGTAACCTATCTACCATGTATTGAATAATCTGTAGTTGCTGTCATTTCAGACATGTCTAGATCATCTTCTGGGTTGATACTCTAAATTTCGAGTCAAATGATGATTTCTTCAACTTTTCCAATTGAGTAACAGATTGATTACAAGGACTGAGTCTTTATCAGTTCGGAAAGAAAAACATCATGTGTTACAACATGCACAACAAGGCTTCAAATACTTGAATCCTTTTTTTTTTTTTTCCTTTTCCATGCTCAAGAGTAACGAGTAGAATCAAAGAATTATTATTCAAAATATGTGCTTAATAAATAATTACTAACCAGTACTTCAATCTTAAATGGTCTAGCTCTTATAGACTTGGCCCGTGTAAATGGCATGTTTGTTTCCCAAGTTATTTATCATAATGTAGTCCTGATTAAGATCATATTAATTGAGCTTGATTTTCATAAAAAACTTTGTTTGTAGTTATTAGATTAACTCAATCCTGATCAATTCACAACCTTAATTTTTTTTCTATTTTTAAAATATCGTTTTAACTTTTATTAAAATAAATTTAAAAAATATTATTTTAAATTAATTTAAAAAATCTAAATTAACATATCTAATCTGTGGGTCATGTGCGAGTTCGGGCTTAATATTTTTTATGTGAATGGTTTGTTTAACATCTTGAGAAATTTAGTAATTGCAGACAAAAGTTGACCAGTCCATTATAATAATGATAGGAAGAAAAGGTTCATTTCGGCGTAAAAGACAATTTTAGACCAATATAAAAGACTAGTCGTTGCATTTGTTGTCTTGTTTATGTATGACACGTAGTCGATGGCAATGTGACTTTCAAATTGGATTGATTCGTGTGTTAATTGTACCATGCACATTAACACACTTAATCAAATTGGATTGATTCGTGTGTTAATTGACTTTCAAATTGGATTGATTCGTGTGTTAAGTTTCATGCGCTTATTTATTTTCTTTTCTTTTTTTCCATATTAAAGAGTAACAAGTAAAATCTTATATTTATATATTAGCATTAAGCAAAAGGGTTTTATAATTTATTATTCCACTTAATTTAATTTTAAATAATAATATATTATTTTGAAGGTTTAGTTTAAATGATAAATGAGTTTGCTCCTTAAGCTACTATTTAGAATTCAATCTTTAAAAAAACGATTCCTTTTTCTGAATTTACAAATTTAGATATAAATGCTCTAATTCAAAATCAATATATAGGAGGCAGCATTCCAACAATGATCACTTTTAATTCACTTTACAAATTACTCAACGAGATGTTAACTAAATTATTGGCTCAATTTTTTATATATAAAGAAAAATATGCAGATGTATCTAACATGTTTTTTGATAAAAATAATTTAAATTATATATGAGTTAACCTAATATAACTTGGTTAACTTAAAATTAACAATTGTTAAAAACATCGTTTGATTAAAAAATTTCCAAGATTATATTTTTTAAGAAATATTAAAACAAAAATATATTGAATCGACTCAAGTCAACCTAAATTAACTTGTCAAATCAACATTATTGTTATCTATTTTTGGGACCCCATACTAAAAAATTAAAAAACTTTGAAAAAATAAAATACATATCAATAAGAAGAGCATGAAAAATATCTAGAAAATTTTCAAAAACTAGTTGAGGAAGATCAAAATGCCCAAAGTTGAAAAATTAATAGTTCAATTTTGATTGATAAATGCCTTATTAACAAGAGAAATTCAATTTGAGAAGAAACATTTAAAATTGAATGTTTAATAACTCAATTGGTATTTTTTTAGGGTTTAATTAAATTTATTGAAAGTTTAATTATGAGGAATGTTGGTTTTTGAATTCAATTTGGGTTTTAATTGGAAAGAATTGAAGTCATGGGGTTGAATTGCAATTTTAAAAAGATAATTTGGTCAAATCAAGGGCTTAATTGCATAGATATTAAAGTTTGTTAGGCAATTAGGGACTTGATTAAAGAAACACAAAATCAAAGACCAAATCGTAAAAGGTATGGGACTTAAATCAACAGAATCAAGGGTCAAATTAAAGACAATTAAAAGTGTAATTGATGGTCAATTGAGGGTTAATTTGCATAAATCAACAATCAATAACCTAATTAGAAAAGGTGTTAAATTCTGGGGTTGATTATTGAGTTTGACAGGGATGAAATTGTATGAAATTAAAAGTTTAAAGATAATTAAAAGAAGTTTAAGTCAAATATATCAAGATCTAAGACCAAGTCACAAATATTCTGACAAAGTCACTCAAACATGATATCTTTGTCAAGTTTAGAGATATGCTAGGAGTTATCAAAAATCAAGTTTGATAGAGGATGTTGAAAATAAACTAAATTTTTTGGTTTTTTTTAAATTAAAAAACCAATCGACTAGTTGAAACAGAAGAACTAATCTACCGGTTGAAAATTGTTTGACTAATTAAGTCAAAAAAATTACTTTTTCTTATTATATTAAATTATATTTTGTTTAGTTTAATTTCTTATTTGTCTAGGATTTTATATTTATAAATAGGCTTGTAATTATAAGTATAAGGTAATTAAAAGTTGAAAAATAATTAAAAGAAGTTTAAGTCAAATATATCAAGATCTAAGACCAAGTCACAAATATTCTAACAAAGTCACTCAAACATGATGTTTTTGCTAAGCTTAGAGATATGCTAGGAGTTATCAAAAATCAAGTTTAATAGAGAATGTTGAAAATAAATTAAATTTTTGGTTTTTTTTTTTAAATAAAGGAACTAATCGACTAGTTGAAATAGAGGAACTAATTTACCGGTTGAAAATTATTTGACTAATTAAGTCAAAAAAATTATTTTTTTATTATATTAAATTATTTTTTATTTAGTTTAATTTTTTATTTGTCTAAAATTTTATATTTATAAATAGGCTTTTAATTATAAATATAAGACAAGAACAGAAAAGAAAAACACTTAATAAAACATACTTTCCTCTAAAAATTTCTTCTTGTTAAATAGCCTTGCAATTTAGTATTTATCCATATAAGCTACCACATTAATTTTCTTCTAGCAGGGGGCTCCTTCCATGAAGAATGCATCTCGCATTACTATCCAAAGGGTATGTAGTTCTTGAATAGTTCAAGAACTTGGCTGTTACAACCAAGGTTACCTGCAGCTTTGGCATTCTCTTCCTAGAGCTAGTTTGTTGCAGAAAGAACTTTGAGATTAATGCAATGCAAGAACATCAGATAGTTCTTGCAGACTGGGCATGTGATTGCCTTAAAGAAGGAAAGTTGAACCTTTTAGTAGAAGAAGATGAAGAGGCAACGGAAGACATGAAAAGGGTAGAGAGGTTTGTGATGGTTGCAATTTGGTGCATTCAGGAAGATCCATCTTTAAGACCTGGAATGAAGAAAGTTGTGCAGATGTTAGAAGGAGGTGTTCAAGTCTCTGTTCCTCCTGATCCTTCATCATTTATCAGCACAATCTAAATCTTTTTGAACACACACACACACGTGTGTGTGTGTGTGTCCAGAAACTAAGGCCAATGAATGTTACCTATCTACCTTGCATTGAATAATCTGTAGTTCCTATCATGTGTTAGATCTTGTACAATAAGGCTTAAAACGCATGATTTCAGATTTCGGACTAGCCAAGCTGTTGAAGACGGACCAAACCAAAACAACGACAGCAATCAGGGGGACGAAAGGGTATGTAGCTCCTGAATGGTTCAAGAACCTGCCTGTCACAACCAAAGTAGATACCTACAGCTTTGGCATTCTCTTGCTGGAGCTAGTTTGCTGCAGAAAGAACTTTGAGATTAATGCAATGCAAGAAGATCAGATAGTTCTTGCAGACTGGGCATGTGATTGCCTTAAAGAAGGAAAGTTGAACCTTTTAGTAGAAGAAGATGAAGAGGCAATGGAAGACATGAAAAGGGTAGAGAGGTTTGTGATGGTTGCAATTTGGTGCATTCAGGAAGATCCATCTTTAAGACCTGGAATGAAGAAAGTTGTGCAAATGTTAGAAGGAAGTGTTCAAGTCTCTGTTCCTCCTGATCCTTCATCATTTATCAGCACAATCTAAATCTTTTTGTAGACATATATATATCCAGAAACTAAGGCCAATGAATGTTACCTATCTACCTTGCATTGAATAATCTGTAGTTCCTATCATTTCAGGGCAATAAGGCTTAAAACGCATGCTTTCAATTATTATTTTTTCTTTTCATGTTCACGAGTAATAAGTAAAATAAAAGATTTAAAATGAATATAAAGGCAAACCTTATATAATTATTAGATATTTTTTCTCGATTTTCTTTTAGGATGTTATATATTAACGCATGTATAAAATTCAAGATGTTAAATACAATTTCTCAGCAAGAAAGTGAAAATCAATCTTTAAAGGTTTATTTTAATTATTCTTTTTAGATATTTTCAATAAAAAAAACTTGTAGCACAATCCTAAATCCTAGAAGTGAAAACATTATATCTTGTGATATCATCTAATATTTTTAAAGAATAATATAAATAAAAATTTAAAATCTTAACTAATAATTCTTGTTTTTAAATTGAATAATAAATCACTTTTTACGAGTTATTTTTTTCTTCGTAATTTAATAGAATTTTCTCAAAAAAAAAACCAGAATATATATATATATATAATTTCTTCGAACAAGCCACCTTTTGAAAGGGTTTTCCTCTCCAAGATTTAGTGGAATTTTCTCAAAACAAAATCTAGAATACATATAAATTGTTAGGATTTTAGAGATTTACTTTTATAATTGAAGTGGTCAAAAGAAGGAAGCTTCTGATTAATTTCAATGACATTATCTATTGGTCTAAGGCGTACAGCTAATAACATGTCTTTTTTGCATGGGTCTATCACACAGTCCTTTCTTCGCGTTAATATATATTGGAATAGTTGACCATTGAAAATTACAACCACCTAATGTTTGACTCATTAATGCTGCGATAAGCTTTTTCTGAGGAAGTAAACAGGAAGCTGCTATGTTTTTTCCTCCAGTCAAATGATAATTTATTTCAGTTTTTTTATATATATATAGTTTACCGACCGGGATTTAACGATATAATTCGAGCCAATTCATAAAAATATTATTTTGTTATTTAAAAAAAAATTTAAATGATATTATTTTAATTTTTTTTTAAATTAAACAAGGTTTTTATATTGTAGATCCGCTCCCGGGCTTTTTTATTAAGTTGATTAAATCCAATTAAGTAAATTTTAATTAGTTTATTTTAAAAACTAAACAAAGTTTGGTTTTGATTTGGCAGATAAATGCATTGACTGTTTAATAACTGGAAAAATTTGATGTTAGTTAAAATTTATTTACCAAAAATAAAAATTTATAAAGATAAGTATACAGTTTGTTTTTGTGTTTTAAAAATATTTTTTTAAATTTAATTTTTTTTATTTTTTATTTAAAATTAATATATTTTTAGTGTTTTTATATATTTTAATGTGCTGAAATCAAAATTAATTTTTTAAAAATAAAATAATATTATTTTAATGTATTTTAAAATAAAATATACTTACTAACATAATCACTGTAACAATCACAAATATGATCAAATATGCTAAAATCATTTGATACGCGGAAGGTTTTTAACATAGTTTATTCTCATGCATTAAAAAGATTCGAAATTAGTTGAAATCTCTTTATGGGAAGGGAAAAATCACAATCACATAAAGAAAGTCATGATTGCCATCTTCATTTCACACGCGGATTGTTGGAGACTCATATTTTATTCCAACGGCAATACCCAGCATAAATAGAGAAGAGGGCTTGTGCCCTAAATCATGCAATGTCTTAAAAAACAGTATCTTCACATCATGGATTTTCAACTACCATATTGTTTTTTCTTCCTTCTTCTTCTGCTGCTGCCATTTTCTAGCAATGGTCAGGCTCACAGCAACATATCTTTGGGCTTATCTCTCACTGCTGCAAGTGATAACCTTCCTTGGACTTCACCATCTGGGGAATTTGCTTTTGGATTCCAACAAGTTGGTGATGCTGGCTCCCTACTTGCCATATGGTTCAACAAAATACCCGAAAGAACCATAGTCTGGTCAGCTAATAGAAATGATCTGGTTCAGGGGGGATCAAGAGTACAACTTACGGAAGATGGTGAGTTGGTTCTAAATGATCAATCAGGCAGAACAATATGGAGTCCAGTTTTTGGTGGAAGTGGAGCCGCCTATGCAGCCATGCTTGACACGGGAAACTTCGTGCTAGCAAGCCAAGCTGGTGCCAATTTGTGGCAGAGTTTTGATGAACCAACAGATACACTGTTGCCCACACAAAATCTGAATTCAGGTGCTCAACTAATTGCTCCCTACCTGGAAAAGAATTATTCAGAAGGAAGATACAAGTTCATTCTACAAGAAGACGGGAATCTCGTCCTGTACACAACACGTTATCCATTAACTACAGTAAATTTTGCTTATTGGTCAACCCAGGATTCTATAGGTAGCGGTTATCAGGTGATCTTTAACCAGTCTGGCCATATGTACCTTGTAGCTAGAAATGGTACTGTACTTAATCCTGTATTCTCTAATTCAGTATCAACGCAAGATCTCTACTTGAGGGCAACCCTGGACTATGATGGAGTTCTTAGGCAATATGTTTATCCAAAGACTGATTCCAGTAGCAGAAGCAGGGCTATGGCCTGGACGACTTTGTCAAACTCCATACCATCAAATATCTGCTTGAGAATTGCGGGACAACAAGGCGGTGGAGCTTGCGGTTTCAACAGCTATTGCAGATTAGGAGAAGACCAAAGACCAAGTTGCAAGTGTCCTCCTGGTTACACTTTCTTTGATCCAAATGATGAGAGGAAGGGATGCAAGAAAGACTTTATTTCACAGGATTGTGACCATCCATCGCAAGAAATAGATAGCTTTGAGATCAAGGAAATGCCTAACACAAACTGGCCATTTAATGATTATGAAATGTTTGGTTCAGAGGACGAGGATTGGTGCAGACAGGCTTGCTTAAGTGACTGTTATTGTGCTGTTGCCATTTTTAACACTGCTGGACAATGTTGGATGAAGAGAGTCCCTCTCTCCAATGGGGTAACAGATCCAAGTGTTGGTGGAAAAGCCCTGATAAAAGTAAGGACAGGCAACTCGACTGCAGGTTCAAGTGCAAAGAAGTGTGATAGATCGAATTTGATCACAACAGGCTCGGTGCTTTTAGGTAGCTCCATCTTTCTAATTGTTCTCTCACTGCTAGGGATCTATGTGTTCTTTTCTCGATGGAACCGACAGCAACAAAAAATGACACCGCAACACCGTCTCATGCCAGATATGAATATGCAGAATTTCACTTACAGTGAGCTCGAAAGAGCTACAGGAGGATTCAAGGAAGAACTTGGTAGCGGTGCCTTTGGAACTGTTTACAAAGGGGTACTAGCGAACGAAGACAAACCACTCATTGCAGTGAAGAAGTTAGATAAGATGGCCGGAGAGGGCGACAAAGAATTCAATACAGAAGTGAAAGTTATTGGAAGAACAAATCACAAGAATTTGGTTCAACTTGTTGGATTCTGTAACGAAGGGCAACATCGCCTTCTGGTCTACGAATACATGAGCAATGGCTCTTTGGCCAATTTTCTCTTTGGAGATTCAAGGCCTAACTGGTACCGAAGAATGCAAATTGCTTTCGATATAGCCAGAGGGCTCCTTTACCTCCACGAAGAATGCAGCTCCCAGATAATCCATTGTGATATCAAGCCTCAAAATATCCTCCTCGACAAATCTTTTAATGCAAGGATTTCTGATTTCGGACTAGCCAAGCTGTTGAAGACAGACCAAACTAAAACAACTACAGCAATCAGGGGTACCAAAGGGTATGTAGCTCCTGAATGGTTCAAGAACCTGCCTGTCACAACCAAAGTAGATACCTACAGCTTTGGCATTCTTTTGCTGGAGCTAGTATGCTGTAGAAAGAACTTTGATATTGATAAGAAAGAAGGTCAGATAGTTCTTGCAGACTGGGCATGTGATTGCCTTAAAGAAGGAAAGTTAGACCTTTTAGTAGAAGAAGATGAAGAGGCAACAGAAGACATGAAAACGGTGGAGAGGTTTGTGATGGTTGCAATTTGGTGCATTCAAGATGATCCATCTGTAAGACCTGGAATGAAGAAAGTTGTGCAGATGCTAGAAGGAGCTGTTCAAGTCTCTATTCCTCCTGATTTTTCATCATTTATCAGCATTCAAGATGATTTTTCATCATTCACCTAATATATGTTCAAGTCATTAGGTGAAAGCTTGCTGCTTTGAGCACAAGCTATGCTCATTAATTTCCTTACGAGTAGGGCCTGTAACTTTGAATCTCTCAAATTTTATCCCAATCCAAAAACTCAGTAAAATTTCCTCAAGAAAATTTAACACGATTAATTTGTTGGTGACGAATTATTTTAGACAAAATACCTGGGGAAAAAGGAAAGATTGAAAGAGAAATATGGACTGAAAAATGTTCCAAGCATCTTTAGTATTGACAACAAAAAAATCATTGTTATTCGTGTATATATCAACATAGGAATTTAGCCAAAATATATGATTATAGTACTCTAATACTCTGCAGCATGAATCTCAAAATGTTATAGTAATATCTTAGGATGTTTATCATTTGCAAGAATATTAATTGTGCCGTAGTTTGTGGCTGTGGGGATTTTTTTCTGTTTTGTTTAAAAACATATTATAAAAAATTATTAATATTTCTTGAACGGTTAGAATTCTTTGAATTGCCACGATTACTCGGATAGTTTAGGATCTATTATGAATACTTATCATATAATTATATTTTGATATAATAAAAATAAAAACTCATTGTTTATATAGATATAAATACATTGCTGAACCACATTAAATTTTATGTTTATTCTAATTTTTCTTCTATTATAATATTCATTAATAATTGCTATATGTTCTTTCACAACATGATGAATATGTAAAGAAAATATATGTTTTATAAATTCTGAAAGTGTAAAAAAAAATATTTTTTCTAAAATAACTTACTTGGTTGTTTGAATAAATATTAAGCTGACCTAAGTAGAAAATAAAATATATATATATATATATATATATATATATAATTAACTAAAAGTTTAAAAAAAAAAAGCATTTTCTATACCTAATCCGGGCATGAAAAAAACTTGGTAGGATAATAGTTTGCTGACCCTTAACATAAAACAGAGTCTATATAACACTCCAGCGAAATTCCAGTTTAATTCAATAATTAAATAAAAAAATAATACTTATTTTTTGTTAAAAAATGTAACATGTTTAAACCTTTTCTTAAACTTTACTTTATTTATCTTGTTAATAAATAAATGTATTGGCTATACATTTGATGTGGTTTTATTCTTACAAACAATATATACATATACTTAGTTATGTAACTCATGTTTCATCACGGATTATAAATTTTTTTTTCAAAATAATACGAGATATACAGACAGCTTCAACATGTTTATGTTAATAACCCAAAGATCAAGAACAATTTTTCCACCACACAGTCATTTTGTACAGTAAAAGCACTATGCATACACAGTTATCAAAACAGTAAGACATCTGCACGCTTCATATGTTCTATTAATCCTGTGACGATACTGTAGCATTACATCAGTATTAATCTTGTAATCATGCCCATGATTTTATTAGTGAAATATTTAGGTGATTTGACAGAACTCGAAAGAGTAGCAGAGCTCTGAGTTGCCGGGAAAGAAGCAAGAAAATGTGTGGTCTATTTTAGAATGGAGAGATCATGTTTCATCAATGTTGTGCTCAAAGGATAGGGCCTAGGGGTCCATATGCTAGTGGTTTTCCTTGACCATTTAATAGCATGTGCATTATTTAGTTTTAGTAGTGAGGTCCACAAGCATAAAATGTTACCAAAATTTATCATAGAACAGGGTTTTTTTTCCTTGGTAGTGAAAAAAGAGAACGTTTTTTTATGACAAATAAATTATGGGGATTGTTTTTTAATGGAAAATGTGAATTCATTTGTTTTTATTATTTAAGAACAAGATAAAAGAAAAGACTCTACCCTTTTTTATGGTATTTCTACTTATTAGCATTTTTTAAAATAAGAGTTGGCAAAATATTAAAAAAAAAATTATAGGATATTGCTATTCAAAATAATAATATTAAAAAAAAAATGAGTTGCACATTAGAAGAGATGAGATGAAAGGAAAAAAAAAAAGATAGACAAAGTCAGAAGAAATTTCAAAGTTTTGATATTCAGGTTATTATTGAAGATTTTTTTTATGTTGTTGGATTTATTTTATAGAATTGTTTTTTATTATATTAATAGTGTTGGAGTTTTAATATGTCTTCAAGACCTATTTTTTTTTAATGAACTTTTAATAACGAACTTTCTTGATTTTCTTCAAACAAGTATTGTAACTTTCTCTTTGTAACCAATCAAGTACCCAAAATTTATTATTTTCGTTGGAGTATTTCAATTCTTGATGCTTCTTGTTGGAGTATTCAACTCTCTGTTTTTCGTTCAATCATCTACCAAATTCTATATGAATTAATTGCTTTCAACATATATGGTATACACTTGATTGAAAAAAGTAAGAGATAGAATACTAAACATAAAATTAAGAAAAATTATTTCTCAAAACATATTGTTTTTCACATTTTCTCCTCTTGAATTTTGTTAGAATAACTTTTCCTTCTTGATACTAGCTAATATTGGTAAGAGTTGACAAGTTTGATTTGAACTTGGTAGTTTTAAACTAGTTTAAGTTGAAAAAAAAAAAAAGTAGTTGATTTAGTCTAAAACTCAAGTTAATCTTATAATTCGGTCTAATCATATCTAATTTATTTAATATCCACCCTTAACCCATTAATTTTATAAAAAAAATCTTTTTATCAAAACAAAATGTTATGATTATCTTAAAAAAAAATTAAAAAATCAACATTCTTGACCAATAATCCAAACCTTAAGATCCACCCTTGACTCATTAAATTTTTTAAAAAACTTTTTTACCAAAACAAAATGTTATGATTATTTAAAAAAGATAAAAAATTAACATTTCCAACCAATAATCCAATCCTTATCCCGAGTCAATCCACCAATAGCAGGAGTAGTTAAAACGAAAGTCAAAAGGTTGGGTTAGAAGTGTCTTGAAATTATGATGAAATAGAATATGCATGCACCCTTGTACATGGTGAACAAAGCTGTCAAGATTAAGACTTTCTTTATCAATCTTTCGACAAATTTGGCTGTCATCCTTTACTTAAAATGTCAAGCTAGGTGCAGACTTTTGTCTGCCAATCACGTCTAAAATATGTGGCTATTGCTAGATACTATAGGTTCAGACACCTCTCATATTTGACAAATTAATATTCCCTTTGTGATCGATGAGTTTAATTCTTAATTAAATTTCATATGGGTTTGGACACCTCTTGATTAATTAATTAATTACATTCAAGATTAAGAGAGAATTTACTTCTTGTTTACAATTCCTTGCTTTATTAATCTTAAGGACACTTTCAGAATAGGTTGAGAAGTAAAATTATGATAAATCCACAAATCTTCACACGCACTGTTTTTAATCGGGTACCAGAAAAAAGCTAAATAAATTAGTTGTGTTATATGATCTGTGGGCACAAAATAAATAAATAAATAAATAAATTTTGTGCATTATGATTGTAAAAAATGTGTAGTAAACATATTTGAATTTCTCTTTAAAAAAAAAAAAAAAAACCTTCTATCAAGGGTACATCCTCTTCTCCTAGCTCAGATAAGTTTTTTTTTTTTCCTTCTTTTTTCTTGGTATTGAACCCAGAAATCTTTCTTAAGCTGTTGATTTGTTAAGCTATCCTCATAATTATTAATTTTTAATTTTTTCCTGGCATATATTAAAGAGTAAGAAGAAATCAAAGGAGAGGAGCAAAGGGTGCCTGATTGGGATAGACTTGTAACTAGAGGATAAATATATAGTTTTGTAGTTATATTAGGGAAATTTCATGTTCAACCAACCACTATCTCTCTGGCCAATCTATTATTTTAAAACACAAAAATTAACTTATAAAATATTAAAAAAAAACAGAAATTAAATCACAAAATATATTTTATTTATTATATAACAATAAATTTATTTGTCATTCCTCCCATCATAATATTTATGAGCTTGCATGACTTGATTAAGTTCTTCTCGAGTTGGACATTCACATCCAAATTAGGACACCAACACATCATACCACGACACATTTTTTGGTTCAACAAAAAATTCAATAAACTTTGGATTGCATAAACTAGAATAGCTTACCCTATCATAAATTTTTTTTAAAAAATACAAGATATGATTTATATTATTCTTTAACATACCCTGAAGTGAATTTATATCAATTAAAATAAGATAGTGAAATTCAAACTCGTAATCATTTGATCAATAAGAATCTAATATTATGTTAAATATTCCTCAAAACTAATAAAACAATGAAAACAACAAAATAGTAGAGCGTTTAAAGCATCGAATCATAAAGATAAAAAAAATCTCGCGGAAACAAGCAAGGCATACCAACAAATAAAGTAGCAGGAACTCTCAATCAAAGATCAACCTGCTAACCAAAGTTAAGAATCTGAAATAATATTAAAATAGAGAGGTGAGTTCAACCAACTTAGTGAGAGAATAACAATTAATATATATCTTAAATATTAATAGTTTACAAGTCGTACATATCTTGATATAGATTTACATACTAAACATATTAATATAAGATAGTAGAATACATGTCAGAGATCAGATAACAACCGAAAGTGATCACTGTGGGAGAATTAGTTGTTAAAAGTTGGTGCCTCTCTCATTAGCTAGGTATACAGAATACGCGCAAGCGAGCACACACACATATGCGTGTGTTTGTGTATTCAAGAAATAACCACTTGTACTCATCATCTAATCAGCATACATGTATTATTTATATTACATGCATATTAAAGATTATCTCACTCACCCGGAAAATAAAAGCAAAATACAAACGAATATAGAACTGGAGACTACTGAAGATTGTTAAAAGAAATATCAACAAAACCTATAACAAATATAAAAAAAAACACTCAAAAACAACTCAAAGCAAGATAACATAAAAGATTAAAACTTTAAACTTAGAGACCAAAATGTAATTATAAAGACAAACTAATTCTCCTGATGGATCCCGAATATAAATCAAACTAATTAAACCTAACAGATTCGATTAACCCCTACTGTTGGGTCAATTGATTGACAAAAATGACCAATTCGGTCAATCACTACAATAAGCCAACTAGTTCGCCGATTTAGACCAACCAATCGACTAACAACAACCAGTCAGCCAATTTAGCTAACCGGTCAATCAATTTATCAGAATTTTTAGAATCCCAATCAACTAGTTTTTAAATATGTAATTCCCCAAATAATTAATCTATTTCTTTAGAGCCTATAATTCCATTTCTTAATAAGTTCATTTTAAGTCAAAATTAACACCCTAAACATCCATAAAAACTCTTAAATCGTTTCATTATCAAATAAAAATAAAAACTCTAAAAACTTTTTAAATCCTTCCATAATCAATTCCCTAATTGAAAATAACAAAAAAGGGAGATAATTACTTCTTCCTTCAACTTTCCGTGACTCAAAATTCAATCAAGCTAATAAGGATATTTAAAAAAAAAGGTTGTTAAAAAATTATTTTTCTTTTTTTTCCAATTTTACAGTGAGATATTAAAATATGATTTATATTTTTCTAACAGTAAATAAATACTGTATTTGAGACATTCCTTCAATTGATGTTATTATTTTCATCTCACTACAGCAATATGGAGTGATCAATAATAGTTTAAAACATGGCTTACTATATATTGCTTATAGAATTCTGAGTTATTTGAAGTTGCTTGAATGTAGAGATCGGGGATAGGAATCCTTTTAGTTGCTTAATCTATCAAAAAGCCTTTACAATTATGACAAATTATGACTTCATCTTTAAGCAAATGACAAAAAAGGGTTTAATATTTAAAAAAGGGCATGTTTTCACTTTTCATTGTCACAATTATCAGTAAACAAACGCTATTTAAAAAAAGTTGGGAGAATTTTCTTAGATACAGATGAAGTGTTTAAAACTTTATTAGATTTATTTTTATTGATGGATATACACACAAATTCTTGGGAGGATGTCATATTTTTTTTCTCTTTTAAATTTGTTTTGATACTACTAATGTGTTTATACAATAAATTGATTATATATACTATCCAAAAAAAACATTATGTTTTGAGAGATTTCACAGTATTAATGTCGAGATCAAATCTTAAAATATTTTTATGAAGTTAACTCTCGAACAACAAAGGTTATTTTCATTATCATTTAAACCAACTTCTCCAAGATTTCTTTTTTTATTATTATTTTAGTATGACAAATCAGAGAAAATTAAAAGAATCTGGTGGGGGTGTTTTAGATTTTAAGGCAACACACATGAAAAGAGATACTATAGCATAGAGAAGCATAGTTTTAAAATTCAATTTAAAGCTTAATTTAGGATGAAATTCGTGTTATGGGTGATCTCTAAATCTTTCAAGCATAAAAAAAATAATAAAAAAAAAAGATGATAAGCCGAGCTTAACCGGATGAACTCATGACACAGAATCTACCCCAAGATTTTAACCGGATGAACTATTTTGTTTTTCTATTTTTTTAATCTGAACTAATCTAAGATGGATCGACCTGCCCGCCTGTTCACGTTTTGAAACAAGGCAGACAAGAGCTCCATGTTTTTGAAGTTTGAATAAAACATCAGACAGAAGAAGTTCGAAGTTAATAAAAGTATGTCCACTAACTAACATAGTAAACACTGGACCCACATTTACCACAATACCCTTCCAATTCATTTTTCCTTACACTCACCTCCCTACTCCCACAGAGAGATTACATCACAGCAAAGTATACAGAGAGTCACACACATAGACTAACCAATCAACGTATATCTATCAACTCTTCTCTCTGTCTCTTCCTCCATCTCTTGGTGTTTCATTTCGGTCATGTTTTGTAGTTGTACTTAGTACTTTTCTTTTTTCAGATTTTGGAATCTCAATGTTTCTTGATCTGGGCATCAAGTGTTTCTTCTTTAGATCATAGTTTAGTGTTAAAAATCTTTGCTTTTGTCACTGTAAGAGGAAGACCTATCTGGGTTTTGGTCTTTTTGAGTGCCTTTTGCTTTCTTTAACAAATTCAAAGTAATGGGTTTCTTGTTGAAGTTGCAAATAAGGTTTGCTCAATATCAGGTTGGTTTCATTTAGCCGTTCTGTTTTTGAGATATTTTTGATGTTTTGTTGTGTATTTGTATTGGTTTTTTAGTTTTTGATGTTTGTGGCTTTTGAGGAGCTACTTGAGATTGTTTTTGATGATTAATTTAGCTCTACTATGTCTATATATTGTGAAAGTTGAGATTTTTATGCTTTTCATGGATCTTGCTTTGAACTGGTTTGAAGGAGATTTTGTGCGGTTTTTGAAAGTATTGTGAGTCTGGACTCTTTGATTCATCAGTTTTCAAGATATCAAATTAGTGACCCTTAATTTTGAGTTATCGGTATATAGATGTGCCTTTTCTTCTTGATTTCACTTTCACTGTTATTTATGTTATTAAGTTTCTAGCTATTGGAAGCTGTGTGATATCTGTTTCAATCCTTTTGTCTAAAATACCTCAGGTTCTGTTTGCTTTGATGAGGATATAGAAATGGATGTTCCCTCATTCTGCATTTAGCTGTAGTGGAAATATATGAAAAAAGAGCTAGTGACATGACTTATTGTTAATGGGCATGGAAAACTATGCTTTTACTACCTTGATTCTGATAAAGTGATGATCTTTTAGAAGTTGAGTATTTTAACTTTCAAGCACACATTTGATAGGAAAAACCTTTGTGATTGTGTTGGTCCTTTGTATTGTATTTGCAACCAAATAGGGGGTAAAGACTATGTTCTTAACATGAAATGAGTCTTCAGCTTCATATATGTAGTTCTGTTCTTGTTTGGGGTTATCGAGCTGCGAAAATGGCATTTGGCGTCTTTGTGTAATCCATTATGCGTGTATAATAGGTCATTAAAGGGAAGGGAGCTATCGCACTAAGTTATGAATATAAGATAAGTGAAACCATGTAAGCATTTGGAATCCTATAAATGATGTCATGCATTTATTATTTAAGTATTTGGAAGGTAGAGTGAAGTCATCTTTGAAACATGTCTGGATTCAGACGCAAGGTTTTATGTTAATGTCAGCAGTGGAGTTGGGCTGGTTAGTCTTGAAATTATTCACTTTATGAAGCACCACTGATCATAGAATAGAAATCTCTATAAGCTTTGCAATGCATGTTTCTGGTTGGCTGGCATGATACATGAACTCTGCTCAGATGGTTCACTGTTGTGAAACCACGGGTGTGCTTCTTGCCATTGAAATTTCTTTATTAAAAGCTTAACTCTTGTTTCTTTGATTTGACAGAAATATTCTTCATCTGTATGAGTTTTTCTTTCGCGGGGTTATAGAATCATGGGTAGAGGCAGAGGAAAAGGAAAGAAGTTGACTGTTAGCAATCATGATGATACTGGAAGTGGCGAGGAAGAGAAAATTCCAGCACAGAAGAGAAGGGGAAGGCCACAAAAACCGCTGAAAGATGACATCGATGAGGAGGAAGTTGAAAAAATTGAAGATGAAGATGTAGAGAAAGGAAAAACTGACATCACAAGCAAAGATTCAAAAAGTCCACCGGCAGCAGAAAATGGAAAGAAGAGGAAGCGATATTCACAGGCAAAGGAGAAACCAGATTCAGTAAAGGAAGAAAATGGTGTTGGAACCAGATCAAGTACTGATGACTCAACCAAGTCTAATGGTTTTCGTCATAATGGAAGTAGGCGGAAAAGCAAGCCTCGTCGTGCTGCTGAAGCAGGTGTGGAATGTAAGTGAAGCCATTGTTGGCTTTTGCAATGGGTCTCTTCTTTTGATGACTTTCCAGTAAATTATATAGGAATTGAGGCCTAGTAAAATCTCTAGTTCATTTTGAATTTTTTGGTTTATTATTTTGGTTATCCTTTTGCCGATTTCTTCACTTTAATTGGGAGTTTTGTACTGCCTGTAATTTTTATAATGCTATTATGTTTCATACCGTCTCTGGGTTCCTCTATCATATGATTTGCATGACATGCTTGGCCCGTTGAAATGTCCTCTTCATTCCTTCCAGATGTCTGTTGTGATTATTTCCTATAATTTTATCTTCATCATTGCACTTATAATCTCACAGCTCCTTGTCAAACTCCTTTGAGCGGTTGAAACGACAAGGAAGTCTGCCTGTTCGTAGAAAATTTATGCCATCTATTCTTAGTTCCTTGCAGTTATGCATATGATGTGGAAAAACGTTTCAAATTGTCTTTCTTCCTGTCATGGCATTTTGATTCAGCTGGTAGGATTTGAGGGACTACAATTACCGGGGTAGTGTATTGGGTTGTGGCAAACAGCTGAGTTTTACATCTGCATTTTGCTGTGGACTTGAATGGTAGACTCACGTGCTTTGCGTATGTGTTTCTCAATTCTTTCTCTGCCTTAAAATGCTTGATCAATAGTAGTGCAGTTGTGTTCGCTTACCAGGTCTAGAGCTTCTGAATTACATTTCATAAATTCATTTACCTTGCCTCAGCAAAAGAGATGATGTAGATACGAGTGTTGGTCTTTGTCTTGTACGTTTAAGAATTTGCTGAAGTTTGTCCTTAGTTGAAGATTCTTATGATCTTGCATTTCTTTATTCAAGAGTGTTAGTTAAAGACAAAAGGTTAGAAATTGTGCGTGATAAGCTTATTGACAGTGAAGCTGAGAAGTTTGAATTGATCACTTGAAAACCCTGAGCATCAGTTTTGAACCTCTTATCGAGTGCCTTTAGTAAGAACACGAGCATCTTGAATAGTTAACAGCATGATTGAGCAAGCACAAACAATTTTGCTTCATGTTCAGTGAATTCTGGCCTTCTAGGGCACAAAGCATTGAATGATGTTGGACTTCTGCGGAAGTTTTCGAGTGACGTCCAGAAGATGAAGCCAGAGAAGAACATAGAGGAGAGATCTTCACTAAGAATCTCCTTGATTTGATGCCCTTTGCCATGAAAAACATACTGCTTTGTGTACGCGGTCAATTGCACTTCAAACTGTAATTAAGAAATGATGTTTTTTTGCGGCAAACTGTGTTTAAATAAACACACGCCGACTCTTGTAGGGTTCATGTCGGGACATTTCTTGTGGTGGAGTGATTCATTACTTTATTTCTTGTTTGTTGAACCAACATGGTTGTCTGCAGTCGCAATGCAATTTGTCCATGTCTTTGAGGATTTCATGTTTCATTATAGTCCCCGAAAATGTTAGATCTTCGATATCGTTTTTCCCTTTTCTTCTAGCTTGTACACATGCAATCTGCAAGAAACACCATGCATGATATTCTTTAGGTGGGTGGGCTGCCCCCCCAAGACTTTTTATGTTGGGCAACCACCATGATTGCCTGCTCCTTTCTTCTTTCTTTTTTTTACATCAATTAAAACCACTATGGTACAAAATCACATCAACAGGAGCTATTCGTTGACTAACATTACTGAAAATCATAGTTGTTACAATGTCATGAGACGGAATTGGAAAAGCATCTAGTTGATTCTGTTATCATGTCAATATCCTATCCTGGTTAATACGTCAATTATTTTTATTACATTTTTATTACTTGATAAAATTTGGATCGAGGTTATTTAAAATCTTATTGGGTTAATTGGGTTTTGACTAATCAGTTTTTTATTTTATTTTAATTCAGAATCTAATTCAAATCAGGTTAAATTAAAATCTTTAAACAATACAAAAATCCCAACAAATATATTTGTATTGATCATTTTAGCCATAGAAATCAGGTTATATTAGGTTTTTAATTGAATTATATAAAATACTGATTTAATAAAACTATTTGATCTAGCTAGGTTTATAACAACTCGATGAACTCAACCAAACTTAATCTAAAACACGGCCTTGTCAACTAGGAAAAAAAAAGCAAGACTCATGTACAAATAGATATTTTACATCACATAACTAAACACATACTACGTAAAATTAATGAATGATTTTATAATATATCTTGACATATTTTTCTAAATTAAAACTTTTAAATTTAAAATATGTACAATTCATTACTATTTTATGTGTATTTGTTTTTTACTAATAGAAAATAAGAATGGAGAATTTTAAATTTGGACGTTTGATTATTAAAGTTATAATATCATATTTTTATACTATATTTTAAATAAACTTGTAATTAATCTTTTAGCCCATGTCAGTCCATTGATTAGCTTAAGGCCTTACCTCTATTTTACCGAGTTCTTAGTAAAAGTTTGGGCTTGAACCTATATTCGCTTTAACCTGAGGCTGAGAAAAAACGATTGAAATTAACATTTTAAAAAAAAAAAAAACACGGGCCGCCCCCATTAACTTCGGCGCCATTGGAAGCTTTGGACACCATGATGCTTGGTCATTTTTAGACAAAAGACACGACAGCACACTCTAATCCAAAGAAATGTAAATCCACGGGCTGACATGCGCAAAGATGTACCTCCTGCTTTTTTTTAATGATATTTGTATTTGTTAAGTTACCAAATTGTCCCTAATTGAAACCGGTAATAATAATAAAAAAAAAACCATACAAAAAAGATGAAATGCCATTGTGACAACAACATTAGTTTTTTTTTTTTTGAAGGACAAATCCATCATTTGATGTTTCAAAAAAGAATGAAAAAATAACAAAGCCCCTTTGTAAATGCTTGATTTTAAGGTAAAACCACCATTGATTCATATCATCGTTACAAGGTACGTGATAATGATAATTAGGGAAATGGAAAATAAAGAATAGAAATGTGGTTTCTAGGTTAGTAAATTAAATTTATTTTTAATTTTGAAACAATTCAGTATACATATATAATATATATATTAATCACCACTTGTGTTCATGTTTTTTGAGCTACTATTAAAAAAAATAAATCAAAGCACAATATTGACACGGGAAGATGTTGGGATTATGAAAAATATGAGCTTCGATGCAAAAATTCTCAAAAAAAAAAAAAGGAGAAAAATCCTCAAAAATTGGCTAACCCTGTTCTTTAGAACGCAATGCAAAACAGGGACTTCATGGCTGTGTTTTGCAGGAAGGCAGCATCCGAGAGAGGTTGGCAGTGGTGGTTATGGGTAAGGATGGGAAAAGAAGAGAGGTGGGGTTAATTGGGTTAGATGATGGGTTGATTGCTGGGATTTGTGGTGTTTCAGTCCTCTGTACATGTTCCCTCGATCAAGTACTCATAGTTTTTTTTTTTTTTTTTTCTATTTTCTTTAAATGACTCATCACAAAGAAGAAGTACATCACTGAAAATGGTAATAAACGTTTCCAATTAAAAACAATTAACACTGCAATAATCCTTAACGTGAAAAAAGTATAGAAATTATTTTTTTCATAATCACGACATGCTTTCGATTTGTTTAGGGGTTGGTGAATTTAATAATGAGTCATTAACTCATCTTTGTAGATTATAAAGATGGACTGAAAAGATATCATAAACTTTCAGCCCATTGGTCAAGAGCTCTCTCAAAAAATAGACATACATGCTGTCTTCCTAGAAATAAAAGCAATATATATATATATATATATATATATATATATATATATATATATATATATATATATATATGATCTAAACTTTATTTAATTCCATTTTATATTATTTATTGATTTCTTATTTTAAGAACTAGAAAGAGTAAAAAAAACAACTTTATTTATTCTAATAAACGCCTTAATTTGTTCTGTTTGCCTTTTTCTACTCTAGGTTATCTGGATATTCTTTAGGACCTCACCATTTGGTTAGCCGAATCTCTCCTAGTATTCCCCTCGTTTGATTTTTTCTGACCGTCCGATTTAATTTATGGTTTTTCATTTTTTTTAATTTGTATAAATCAGTTAATATATACAAGCAGTAAAACACAAGCCAACAGGCCGTCTACAATATTCTACAATAAGAAACGATAGAGAAAAAAAAATACAATTTGGACACAATGCATGAAGGGATCTAATTGAATTTTTGATATTTTTTATTTAATTTAATTTAACTTAATGAATATTTTTGACCACTTTCGCAAAACTTATATTCCTTGAAACCATACTCTTGGAAGAAGCTCAACCGATTCAAAGCGGGTCCCCGTGAACTGGGGTCCACTCGCCTTATTTCAGAAATTGAACCATTAATTTGTGGCTTTCTTTGGAGCCCACAACACGTGCACCAGAGTAAAAATCGGGAAAATACACGAGAATGATGAGCTAAGGTGTGATTGGTAATGTTGTGGTTTAAATTCTTTTTAAATTGTTTTTACTTTTAAAAAAATATTAAATTAATATTTATCTTATATTTTAATATGTTTATATAAAAAATAAAATAAAAATCTAAAAAAAATATTATTTAAATACGTTTTAAATTAAAAAAAAACTCTAAACCATAATATCAAACAAACACTGCACCTTATTCAAAAGCTAGCAGTGATTAATATATATTACCTGTCATATCGCATGCTTTTTGGCATATGTAACTCCTATATATATGAAGGCCGCAGGTCTCTCCTGTCTAGCTAGCTCAACGACAGGCTATGGCAACCAAAAACTGTTTCTTGCCAACTCTGCTTCTCGTTCTTGGCACAGTGACTTCAAATGTAGCAGCTGCTGCACCAAGCCACATTAACATTGCTTCTCTTAACCGTAGTAGTTTTCCAGGAGGTTTCATCTTTGGGACAGCATCATCAGCTTACCAGGTTAGGATAATATTATGGTTTGTTTTCTCCTAGGTTTTGAAATCCTGATGCATGAGATGTTGATAGGAAAAGCTGTCTTCTTGATTTTTTGTTTTTGTTTTTGTTTTTTCCAGTATGAAGGTGCAGCAGCTAAAGGAGGCCGAGGACCCAGTATATGGGATATTTACACCCATAGATATCCAGGTTCTCCTCTCTTAATTTGTAGCTTTAGTTTGGTTGGTAAATCTACTTCCTTTTTTGCTATTTAATTCTGCTTTTTACCTCTTGGTAGAATTCAGTGCTTGGACAACAAATTAAATTTGCTATAGAAAACAATTAAACTTGCTATTATTATTATTATTATTATTATTATTATTATTATTATTATTATTATTATTATATGTGAAAAGTTGTTAGATATATTTGATGCTCTCTTACTTTTTTTTAATGTAAATATATACAATTTATTATGAAATATCCATTAACCTTAATTGATTTTTTTTTCTTACTGAATAATTCCTCCTATAATTTTAATCTGAACAACGGGTCAGATGCATGTCTCATCCCAAATATAATTTTAATTGTTAGATATATTCTTTAATTGATTTTTTTATACGTAATAATTAATGCTTATAGATTGATTACATCTTAAGTTTTAAGAAATTAATGCTTTGTTATTTAATTTTATATTTTCAAATCTTGTAGAGTCATCCCCGAAAAGAATTATTAAATTTCTCTGAACAGACCAATATAATAAATGCACTTTTAAGATTGTTAAAAAAAATTAATATTAGGTGACATATAAATTGATTTGAAGGTACCATATACTAAAAAAAAATACATATATTCAACTTCACCTGCATACTGCATATGCCCAATTTAATTTTGATGCCGCCTATTAATTAAAGAATCTTATTGACTATAACATCTAAGTGATTATAATATCCCAAATAAATAAATAAAAAAACAAAGGACCTAACATTGTTTTTTTTATCCTAACATGTTTTGTTTATTTATTTATTATCTTTACGAAGTATATGATACACAATATTGTATCAAGTTGGCCATGAAATTCAAATTTTTGACAGCCTCAATCTTTCTATCTTATTATTGTCTTTGGACACAACGTTATGGACAAAATATAGCAGACACTTGCTTTAAAAAACAAAATGACTATTTACCGTACGTAGGATTAGAAATTATTACATCATAAGAGTAAGCACATTTCCTCGAACAATCGTACAAATTCTCTAATATTATCCATAACAATTAGCTTTACTCTTGTTATTTTTATGTTAGGATTCGGAATTTTTTGGAAAAAAATAAACAAAAATTAAAATTACTGGGTTACACCTTCGTTAACATCTCGTATTCATGACCATAGTATAACGTACATGTTAAGGACAAGATATTAATTAGTGTCGTTTCACATTTTTAATGAACAATGCCTAACCTGATTTGAGAAACAGCATGACGAAGCCTAGCAACTATAGGGTTGAACAATCCTCTATAAAGATAGGGAATTTATTTTGAGGGTGTAATTTAACTAGTTAAATTTTAAGTTTATTTTTTAAAAATCACTAGTTTAAGTGCCACAAATTTTAAAGTCACTACAAACTTACATAATCATTAACTTTAAAGTCTTGGAGGATTAGTTGAGGTACATATAACCTAACTCGGACATCTATAATTAATAAAAAAAATAGAAAATCAAAATAAAATATATGAGATTTGAAGCCACCACCTATCTAACTTTTTTATTTTCATTTTGATTCTTTGACTTTTCAAATTTTTCATAAAAAAATATATTTAAGTGTTAATTTGAATTCAAAATAGTTTAATTGTGAAAAAAAAATCGATAATCAAATTAAATTTTAATTTTAAATATCTATACCAATTCATAATAATTTGTGAATGGATGAGGAATAATTAAAGCTGTAGTGTTTTGGCCCCGAGGCTTAATTTCTGTTAATACTAGTTTTGAATAATTATCATATTTAATTATTACCATTATTGTCGATAGTTACATTGGATATATATAAAATTAGTATCCTGTCGTTACTCCTTTTTTTTTTTTCTTCATGTTTTAAGAAGTTGATTATTCTAATAACTTATTCTCGTAAAGGACAAGTGGGAGAGACACCCTTCGCCTTTCCCAAGTTGTCTCTTGTGCTGGACAGATCAAATTTAATAACATGTATAGGCATCGATTCTTGCCTTGCGCGCCATGTTGTCTATTATATTTATTTATTGCATAAAAATACGTGCATGGTGAAATGACAGGCAAGATAAAGGATGGATCCAATGGAGATCTGGCTATTGATTCATATCATCGCTACAAGGTACGTATATAAAATTGTCGATGAGGGAAAGAAAACAAAATTACAAGGATTTCAATGTATTAATTATGAGTTATATACTATGCTTTTCAACTGCTTGTAGATCAAGGGGTTAATGCAATTTTGTTGTCTAATTATTTCACAGGAAGATGTTGGCATAATGAAGGAGATGGACTTGGATGCTTATAGATTTTCAATATCATGGTCTAGAATATTACCAAGTAAGCTTTATATATATATATATTGCACTAAATCGCCATAATTTGGTCAAGAAAACAAAATTCAAATCTACAAAGACTTAAGTTCAGTAGGGTTATAATTAAAAAACAAGGAGGACAACAAGATTAAGCTCTCCTTTGATATTGTATTTCAAATGAGAATTGGTTAAATTTTGATTTTTTTTAATGTTTTTGTATTATTTTGATGTACTGATATAAAAAATAATTTTTTTAAAATAAAATAGATATATTTTTTTAATATATTTTCAAACAAAAAACACTTTAAAAAACAACTGTTATTACATTCTCAAACCCTTTAATTATAATAAACCACAAAAAAAGTAACAATACACAAAAGATACAGCTTTGTCTTCATGTCACCAAACTTCTAAGCTAGATTTGATACATTTTCAGCGAGATGAATTTGTTAACAATAATTAATCTTTGAAACTTAATTAGTTTTTTTAATTTGGATGATCACACAACTTAGTTGAACATCATCTCATGATTAAAAGCGCCTTTGATCTTCTTAATTATTAAGTCAAGTTAACAAATACTTATTGACATGTGTGGATAAGTTTTTGTTAATTTATACATCTTTCGAATCTAATATTTATTTACCTGAATCCTCTCAGATGGAAAGCTAAGTGGAGGTGTTAATAGAGAAGGAATCCAATACTACAACAACCTCATCAATGAGCTACTAGCCAATGGTTATAATTAATCTTATAATTTCTTTTTAATTTTCTTTCAAGAAATCTTGGCGCCATGGGCAAATACCTTATTTCTTTCTTTAATTTTGTCATACACAGGCATACAACCATTTGTAACTCTCTTTCATTGGGATCTCCCCCATACCTTAGAGGATGAGTATGGAGGTTTCTTAAGCCCTAGAATTGTGTAAGTAACTTAACTAAATTCCTTAATATATCTTTTTGTTTATAATAATTGAGTGTGTTAATTAAAAAACAGTCATTTACAAGATAAGCATTAAAAAATTAAATGTTATTTACAGAAAAATGAAATATCTGCAATTGCTTAGAAGATTTTAAGTCAAGGTTTTAAATTTATGATCTACCCACTTGGTGCATCTAAATGATTAGGTCCTTCCCACATCTCACTAAGATTAATTATTGATTGATAAAGATTTCGCCTTTTTTTTTTTTTGGCAAAAGTACCAATGGGCTTGTAGCCATTGATGCATTGTTACCAAATAATGAAGATTTTGGATTCGTCATCGAATGATGAATATTTTCGACACCTATGGTAATGAAGGTGATATAATTTCCTTGATTAAATTGTTATCTTTTATTTTATTTTATTTTTTTATATTTTTTTTATAATCATCGAGAGTATATTAAGAAGACCATAAAGCCAATAGTCAAAGAAAAATACAAGGGATATGAGAAAATAAAAAACTAATTTACTACAGCAAACAACAAAAAGACTGCCTAAAATTTCTTATTACACCACAATTTGATGTCATCAGAAGATTTTAAGAGGTCATTTCCTGTATAAGTGAAGTTTGAATCTTGAGTATGCAACCAAATAGCAACCCGATGAAGAATGGTGGAGAAACAATCAAACAAGTTTATAGTTCCCTCCTCAAAAACAATTTTGTTCCTTAGCAACCAAATACCCCAAATAGTACTACTTAAAATTAGTCTCCAAGCTAATCTTTAGAAGATTAAATTAAATTAAATGGTTATCTTGGAACGTATAAATTGAATTATTAACATATGATCATGATTAGGGCGTATAATCCCATTATAATATTGTCGATCAGATTGATAGTTATCTAGAATTAATTATTGTGATGGAATTTCTTCACAAGAATTAGTGTGGTGTAATTTTTTTTTACTAATCAAATATCATTTGTTTAATCACAGGAATGATTATGAGGACTATGCAGAGATTTGTTTCAAAGAATTTGGTGATAGAGTTAAGTACTGGATCACTTTGAATGAACCATGGACCTATAGCATGGGTGGTTATGCTGCAGGTTTGCTAGCACCAGGCCGATGTTCAGATTGGCAAGGACTAGATTGCGCTGGAGGAGATTCAGGAACAGAGCCATATTTGGCAGCACATTATCAGCTTCTTGCCCATGCCAAAGCTGTACATTTGTACAAGAAAAAATATCAGGTTCAATACATTACTAATTCTATAAGATTTTTAACTTCTTTTAAGATTGCCTTTGACATAGAAATAACATATACATAAGACACAAAAATGTATTTTTGTTGTTATCTATGATTAGTTTCAGCCTTAAACATTACAAAAAAGACATTCAATTACTTCTTTTATTTATTTATTTTTGTTTTGAACTTCTGCAGAAAACTCAAAAGGGAGTGATAGGGATCACATTAATTTCTCAATGGTTTGTGCCATTTTCTGATGCCAAACATGACCAGAATGCTGCCAAGCGGGCACTGGATTTCATGTTGGGATGGTATGTATTTAGCTCTTGATCATGGTTTATTATTATTTTATTTATTTTTATTTTATATTCACACTAATTTAGTCATAAATCTCAACTTGGAAATTTTTTATATATATATATATATATATATATATATATATATATATATATATATCTTCGCAGGTTCATGGATCCCTTGACAAATGGTGACTACCCGCACACAATGCGATCTCTTGTTGGAGACCGATTGCCTAAATTCTCTCGAGAGCAATCCGAAATGATAAAAGGATCATTTGATTTTCTTGGGTTGAATTACTATACTACTAATTATGCAGCTTATATGCCCCATTCTAATTCTCCGAATGCAAGCTATTTAACAGATTCTCGTGCTAATCTTTCAAGTAAGCATGATCAGAAATTATACCAACAATTAATTTCGAGTGTTTATTCGTAAGTAAACTCATCATAATCAATATCATGTAATTCTTTTTTCATGTTTCTATATGTAGCTGAGCGGCATGGTGTTTTGATAGGTCCAAAGGTACGTATATATCAACTAAATAAAGTTTTAATTAACAATTTTAAATTTTAAATTAAGATATTTTTTTATATAATATTAAAATTTTAATGATTAAATGACCTATGGCTTTGGGAATGGAATGGGCGTGGTAGGCCTATCTCATGTATTATAATGGCTTGAGACGTAGGCCAGACTAGGCTTAAAAGGCTCATAACCATTAATCAAATCAACCCATTTATTATAGTTCTATGGCCATAGATTTATACTGCCAAAAAAGTCAGTGAGCTACTCGCAGGATCATACAGCAAGTTCAGAAAAATAAACTAAAACCATGCTGCTAACTCACTAGACCTGCGCCAATACTCAACCGTAGGGTTCCTTTCCCTTTAGTATATGACTGTAAGTTACCATTTTCCGCCCCTTTGCCATCATGTTGATTGAGTTGAACACGCTCTGCATATTTATGGACGCCATGGCTTCCTATCCATGTTGTTTTTGCAAGTGTCAGCTGTACGGATAGTTTAAGTTTCAAGTCCACCAGGGTTCAACGAAGATTTTATTTTCTCAGCCCTTATCTTCCTCCTCACCACATTGTTGTGTGTTTTCTTGAAATGAAATATCGCAGGCAGCTTCAGATTGGCTTTACATTTATCCAAGAGGAATTCGAGACCTTTTGCTCTATGTGAAGAGAGAGTACAGAAATCCACTCATTTACATCACTGAAAATGGTAAATACTTTCTCATTAAAGCCAGGATTATTTCAAAGCAAAATATAAGATGCAAAAACGCCAATTTCAAACGAAATATCCTTTTTTTTTCCTTTTTCATTTAGGTGTTGATGAATTTAATAATGGTTCGTTGACTCTTAAAGAGGCCCTTGTTGACACCATGAGGGTTGATTATTATCATCATCATCTTGACTTCCTTCGAAGATCAATCAAGTAAGTGCTATATATGGACTGGAATATTCATTTTCCTGCTTAATTTCTTTGTCCTCTCTCTCTCTCTCTCTCTCTCTCTCTCTATATATATATATATATATATATATATATATATATATATATATATATATAAAACACGATTAATTCGTATCATTTGTTCCTTTTGCAGGGATGGTGTAAATGTGAAAGGATACTTTGCATGGTCGTTATTGGATAATTTTGAATGGTATGCAGGTTACACCGTCCGATTTGGCATCAACTATGTAGATTATAAAGATGGATTGAAGAGATATCCTAAACTTTCAGCTCACTGGTTTAAGAGCTTCCTCAAAAAATAGACATATATGTCTCTTCTTGTAATAAATTAATTTTCTTGAAAATTACCATGATGAACAGTACTTTTTTAGCGCTAAGGATCGCACACAAAATAGAGAATATTACCATGATGAACAGAAAAGAAACAATCATGCAATGCAGTGATCTTGAGTTGTTCTGCTATGTCTACATCCACAAACGAAGAGAAGTTTTTTTATTATAATCGAAGCAAATACAAGTTTTGACCAAGAACTCTCAAATATGAATCCCAAAAAATATACTTAATCCTTGTAACACATTATAAATTTCTCTTGTTAGCTCTTTTTTAAGCACACAAGAACATGCAAGATGATTCTAAGAAAAACTAGGCCTAAGCAAAATCTTAATCCTAATGGATAGATAATCAGTCAAAATCCTGATTCTACGATGATTCCTTTCTAGATAAAACAATTCTAAGCTTTTCAAAATTTAATTTGAAGTCTTTATACAATATATAATTATACAATAAAGATTTGAATTTACGCTACATCTTAACCATCCGATAAATAGTAGAAAAGTTGTAACTAACAATTCTAAGGTTACTCAAGAAATATGGCTTCCCAAAAGTCTTAAAGATTTTGAAAGATTAAACCGCAAAATGGATATAGAGAGGAAATCTGAATTAATTGCATTTGACATCAAGAGTATTGTGCTTTAATATCTCATTACCATACCATATTATACATGGCAAAATTGCTTACATGATTAACATTAGCTAAACTAATTTAATGACATTAAACAGAGAGAGAGAGAGAGAGAGAGGGTGTGTGTGTGTGTGAAGAAACAACATAATGCTGGATTAAAGTGTTATCTTGGAGCATGTAAGTGAATTATTAGCATATGATCATGATTATGGACAATAACTCCATTACAATGTTCTTGATCAAATTAAATTTAATCTACTATTAATTGGGATCACAAAAATTAGTTGGTAAAATGCATTTTTTTCTTATGAATAATCGATATTGACTCCAAGCATCCCTAAGGAGCGTGGCGTGATGACCAAGAGCTTGAGATCTGCATAGCAGGTCTCGAGTTCAAGTCAGGGGTGAGATTTTCTTGAATCTAAAAAAAAAAAGATATTGACTCCAAGGGATGGCTAGCTTAATGCTAGCAAAACCCAAAAAAAAAAAAGTGGCTAGTAACCTCACCATATTTTACTTTGAATTTTGATAGTTTAAATTTAGATAAAATTTAGTTAGGTCAACTTTAAATATTTTTTTAAAATTAAAATAATATTATTTTAGATAAAATAATTAACATAATTAACTTGATAACTTGCTAATTAACTCAAAAATTAAGTGGCCAAGATCATTAATTTGATAAAGTTTTTCACAATTATGTTTAAAACAATAAATAACTTCATTCAATAATTATAATATATTTTATATTAATCTTAAAAATAACTATAATTATATTTCCAAACACGTTATAAATTCTCACTTGCTTGTGCCGCTTTCTTCTGCCAAAGATAACCGGAATGCTGCCAAGAGAGCACTGGATTTCATGTTCGGATGGTATGTATAGGATATTCTAGCTAGCTCGATGTGTGATCTTCTTGATTGTTTAAGATGACATTAAATTAATTAATTAAAGTGTAGCTTAGGATCTCCACATCAACCGTTAATGTCCCCCATAATTATTTGGGAGCCCAATTAATCAATATGGTCTGTATATTCTTTGTGGGAAAAATTAATATATTTTTGAAAATTTATTACAAATACTTAAGAACATTATCATATAAATAACATCATCAAAAACCCCACCAAACATAACCAGCTCTGACTAAAAGCCGATCTCATTGACCATTGAAACAGTCATGTATTTCAGTGCATTCTTGTCGTTAAAAGGACAGTAACATTCTCAGCTTTTTTTTAACTGGGAAAATTTTGTGTTTTATTGACAGTAGGAATTTTTTACATTACCAAGTAAGAATGATGATACTTTTCACTATTACTTTTTACTTAAAAACAAGTAAAAATTTTCAGTTTAGTTGTTCTGTTGAAAATATTTCTTACATCATGTAACGCTAACAATATTTGAACCCTCCAAAAATGAAGCCATGGTAAAGAGATTACTTGAATTTCTAGTTATAAAATCTATTTGAATATAATAGGTTGTTCCAGGATTTATTGATACAAGATTTGGATCTATTTAGATTTAAAAAAAATAAAAAATAATTAATTTAATCTATTTCAATCAATAATCAGGGTTGATTTGTGACCCGCGATTTAGATTGTTCTAAATTTAAAGAAAATAAAGAAAAGATTGATTTGATTTACCTCAGTTAATAACTGGGGTTGACTCGTAACCTGATCGATCTAAATAAAACCTATTGAATTATTTTAAAAAAATTTATATTAAAACGATATTATCTTAATTATTTTTTCTATAAAAAAATAGAATTAACTTGACTAATCTATAATTTAAGTAAAATTTTAAAACAATGCTAGAATTCTTTGGTTTAAGTGAATTATATAATCCATTTTTATGATTTTCTCGTAAAACAGCAATTGTTTCCCCCCTTCTTTGCTCCTTAATTATGTCTTTTTAGCATTAATCCTCTCCATTTCCAAGATAAAACGTCTAGATTATTGGCGGGAAAATATTTTTACAGTTAAAGTATTTAGCTGCAGAGCTCACACATAAGATTCTTATACTCTTTAGCCCTAACAGCTAACACCACCCTTCCATAAAACTCCCTTCCAATCTGTACCGTCAACCAACTCAAACCAGAAGTACACTTAATCACAACCGTAGAGCATAACACACACACAATTTCCCCCCGCATCTCACCACACTGCATAACCAAACTCCTCTAAAAACTCTTAAACCCTATGACATTAGGTTTGTGCATTTCTCCTGCTGAAAAAGAAAAAATTAATTCAATCACAAAATCAACAATTTTTTTTTCAAAAAACCAATTTTAATTAGACCCGTTTGGATTTAGAGTCTGATATTGTGGATTTTTCGAATGGAAATCGGAGGAAGCAGTGAAAGCCAAAATGAAACAAAGAAAGGCAAATCAAAGACTCCAAGGAAACCCAAAGAAAGCCTTCTCAAACAAAGTCAGTGTTTCTCTCTATGGATTCATTATAAAAATCCCATTTTGGTTAGACCCTTTAGTTTTTTGAGCTTGCTTTTTTTTTTTTTTTTGCAGAATCTCCAGCTGAATTTTTCGCAGAGAACAAGAACATTGCCGGCTTTGATAATGTAAGTTTCAGTTCTTGATAATGTAAGATTCATTGTGATTGTTTTGATAGTAAGTGGTTTTTTTTTTTTTTTTTGATTGGGTGAAAGTTATTGTGAATTTCAGCCAGGGAAATCTCTTTATACTACAGTGAGAGAACTTGTAGAAAATTCGCTTGATTCGGCGGAAGCGATATCGGAACTTCCTGTCGTAGAAATTACGATGTCAGTTTTTTAGTTTATGATATTTTTTTGTGTATGTGAATGTGTGAATTATTAAGCTTGGTCAAATTTTTATCTGGTTTGTTGCAGTGAGGAGATAGGGAAAAGTAAGTTTAATTCAATGATTGGTCTTGTTGATCGAGAGCGTGTTGATGCGCAACTTTATGATGATTACGAGACAGCTAAGGCTCGTGAGGTGTGTGTGTGTGTGTGCGTGTTGGGTTCTATTCTGAATTCTGATATTGGGTTTTGGCAGTTTGTTGAAATTAAGCTGTTTGTGATGTGTTTTGAGTTGTGCAGAAAAGATTGGCGAAGGAAGCTCGTGCTCAAGAAGTGCAAGCGAAGAATGCTTCTCTTGGGAAGAAAGTAAAAGAACAATCAACTATGAAGGGCATGAAGGGTCGAGGTGAGGCCTCATTTTACAGAGTCACATGCAAGGTGTGATATACTTTACACTCAATGTTTTATCTAGTATTTGTTGTTTCATACGTGTTTCTTAATTTTGTGGTGGTGTAAATGTGTTTCTGAGTTATTGCCAAAATTCTCTTTGAAGGTGTGAATTCTAATGACTCTTGACTGATTTTATATGCAGGACAATGGAAAAGGAATGCCACATGATGATATCCCAAATATGTTCGGACGAGGTTGGTTGTCACTTGGCAACTTATGTTTGTGCATGCAGATTTGAATAGTTACTTAAATATGAACAAATATCTGAAACTACCATAATTCTTACGAGCTTGATTTTGAGTGTACTTATGTATGCAGTTTTGTCCGGGACAAAGTATGGTCTCAAGCAGACTCGTGGCAAGTTTGGTCTTGGTGCCAAAATGGTAATGAATTTCTCTGCAGTTTGCTGCATGCATGACTATGCATCTTTGTTACTGCCATTTGGAATAAGTTATCCCGCGAATGTTGATGCTACATCATCATTATATTTGCTTTTTTCCTCCCCCAGCTCTTGTGCTGGGATATATCCTTGAATCTGTCCAACCACCTTATGGAAATTGGATAACAAAATATCAGTTAAATTGCATCTTATGATCATGGATTGGCCATTTTGATGCTGCCTAAATGAACATTGTCCATATTATGATTGTTGGCAAATGATTAAAGTTAAGGGAAGCTTTTTTAGCTACAATGCTTCACATTGTCTCAGTTCAGAAGCTTATTTGATTGATTTGGTCCACATTTTTTACACTTAATTATCATGTTATAGATTAGAAGTTAATGTTAATTTACTGTGTTTTACTTATGCAGGCATTGATATGGTCTAAAATGAGTACAGGGCTTCCTATAGAGATCTCGTCATCAATGAAGGCCCAAAGCTATATTTCATTCTGCAGGCTGGATATAGATATTCATCGGTATGACTCAAATTTAGGAATACACAGAATGCACAATGTTTTCAAGGATCGTCTTATAAACATGGATGTTACATATTTCATAAGTGATGGTATTTTTCTATATTTTAGGTTGTTTATGTGTTTGTTGTTACATATCCACATGCGTATTGTGCTGAGTTTCATATTTAGTTCCAAGAATAAATGGCAACTTTTTAATTCCATGGAAAAAATGCTTGAGGTTATAGCTTCTATCAGACCATTAATGGTGCTTCTTTTAAATAACCAGGAACATTCCTCACATTCATTTACATGAAAAACGGAACAATGATGATTGTTGGCATGGAGCTGAAATTCAAGTTGTTATTGAGGGAAATTGGACAACTTATCGTGTATGTAGACCATAATTTGCCTATGTTAACATTTCGTTGTACACTTTGAATTTATGCAATGCATTGCAGTTGTGTTCAGCAATGTTGTTTGGTCTATTTTAAGTTTTAATAGTGGTGTTTTGTCCTGTATGTGCAGTCCAAGATATTGCATTACATGCGGCAAATGGCTGTTATCACTCCTTATGCCCAATTTCTTTTCAGATTTATATCAGATGCACCAGAGTATGCTCTCCCTCTCCCTCTCTCCCTCTCTCTCTCTTGTGTACACATTCATGCTTCTATTCTTGTGCATCATCATTCTGTTAAGCACATGCTACTTCCATTTTTGCAGTAAGAATGTTACTATAAAATTTGCACGGAGAACTGATGTGATGCCTCCAGTTCCTCTCGAGACAAAACACCATCCATCATCTGTTGATTTACTGCTGATCAAACGCCTCATTGCGGAAACTTCAAAACAGAATCTTTTGCAGTTTCTACAGCATGAATTTGTAAACATAGGAAAGTCACTTGCTGAACGATTAATTGGTGAGAAAATTAATATCTACATTCTATCAGTATGCAATTCAACAATAAAATTCTGTTGTTGTAACAATAATCCTTCCCAATTTTTTAGGGGAAATGGGTCCAGAATTTAGCCCAAAAATGGTTGTAAAATCTCTGACTGATCAGCAGATAGTTCGCATCAATCAGTTGTTTCGCCAAGCCAAGTTTGACGACCCTACTGGTGATGTAAGATGCTTTTAGGCTTTGAATGTAATTTATTTGCCATTGATTTTGCTGATGTGATTTGTCCTCACTTCATACTGTGTGGTGCTCTACTTGTATAATACAACTTTTATAGCTTAGCACATTACTGATAAGCCATTTTCAGTGTCTTAGTCCTGCAGGGGAATACAATCTTCGTCTTGGAATTATAAAGGAGCTGCATCCAGATATGGTTGCAACTTATTCAGGCAGGTTGTGTTCAAATCTCTGTTTGCTATATCTATTTTTTTTTAACTAAAGCCAACCTGCATGGTAAAATAGTTATTGGTATCGGAACCAAAAAAATATTACTAATCTTTTTTTCTGCTAATGGATAAACAATGTTCTAAATGTGGCCTTTCTTTACTACCATTATATGCAGTGCTCAAGTATTTGAGGGTCACCCATTTATTGTAGAAGCTGGTGTCAGTGTGGGTGGAAAGGATGTTAAGCAAGTAAGTGTGTCTCTCTTAATATTGTGATTGTGATGAAACAAATCAGGCTAGCTTAGGAAATATGTGTAGGTTTTGATCAAATCCAGCACCTTAAAACCAGGAATTTAAGGACTTTTATGATTCACAAACCAACACCATTGAAAGTGCTGGCTTGTGTTGCTTTCGGGACAATTGGACCTTGTTTGTACATCCCAGTTTGATAAGCAATGCTTTGTGAAATTAAATAGACAGGCGTTTGTATTTATTGGGTTGGTTTATGAGCTTAAAAATACACATTTTACTTTCTTTCTTTCTTTTTTTGGTAAAATAAAATAAATTAAGGAATTACTATTCCATCTATGGAAGTAAAAGCATCAGGCACTGGTTTGCCAGTTAGCTTCTTAAAAGCAATATGATGTTAATTGCATGCGCATGATACTTGATCGTGGGTTTCTAAAGGCAACTCTGCAAATTCTGTGATGGTGTATTTAATGCCCTTGGTCTGATGTATTTCATGCTTTATGCTAATTAAATTTCTTTCTGATTTTCTATCCTAGCTGATATTATCCTGCAAAACTATTTCTCTAAACTGCAGGGCTTGAATATATTTCGATTTGCAAACCGCATTCCACTTCTATTTGAGCAAGGTGCAGATGTTGTCACCAGGACTGCACTTAAGAGAATCAAGTAAGATATAACAGTACAGCCATTTCTTTTGATAGTTTTGGGGTGGGTGTGGGAGGCAGATGGAATGTTCTCACAGTTAATGCAACAAAATGGTTTATTAAAATGTCCTTTCAGTTGGGGGAGTTACAAGATTAACCAGACGCAGGACAAAATTGGTGTCTTTGTCAGTGTCGTGAGCACAAAAATCCCCTTTAAAGGGACTGGCAAGGAGTATATTGGAGATGATATTAATGAGATAGCTACAGCTGTGAAGGTGGTTTTTTTTTATTCCCATTTTCTGTCATTTTGATCACAGCAGTAGAAATTTACAAGTTAGCTAATAAAATCAGCCTTCCAGTCTGCCATTCAGCAATGCTGCATCCAGCTAAAATCCAAAATTATAAAGAAAATGCTGGCCCGTGAGCAACAGGAGAGAAAACGAAATCTAAGCAGGTACTTCCTCTTGACCTGACCTGTTCTCTCAAGAGTTGTCCAAAATGTCCTATTCTTTTTCCTATTTGCATGTACTGAAGTCTGAAACCAAATTTTAATGTACTGGCAGGTATATTCCTGATGCTACCAATGCTGTATATGATGTTTTGAAATACATGTCACAGTCACATGCATCAAAGAAGAAGCGTTACAGCGGTGAGGAAGCGGAAATACTTAGCAACATAACAGCTAATTTGATAACAAAAGAGACAATCAAGGAAAAGCTTGCTGAGCATGTTGAAAAGGTGAGGTCTAATTGAAACTTGTGGATCCTCCATCACTGACAATTTTGAATGGCCTTTTGGTGCATCCTAGCTATGATTTGGATGGCTGTTGCATTAATAATGGGGGATTAGAGACTATAAGATTCTCCTATTGCCAAACCAAGTTCCAACTCTTTGGTAAAAATATGCCAAACTAATCAAGCAATACGGGATTCTAATCAAAAGATGTAAAGATGTTGCTACGTATTGAAAACTGACATTAGAAACATCAAGGAAAAGATTTTATCTGTCTTTCAGTTTTCCAGCACAGCTGGTTCTCTGGCAGGCTTATAACAGCCCAATGTTTCGATTTCAAGTGAAATTTCCTAGCTATCCCAGTCCTCCCTCGCATATTTTCTTTCCTTTGCATGTAAATTTTATATTTCTTTGACATGTGTGAATTTTATTTGCAGGTGGACTATGAAATGGCATTGGAATACGCGACACAAAGTGGAGTGACCGAAGAACCAAGAGAAGATATATTCATCCAAACCCTTGATCCTGAAAATAAGTTCATCGAATTCCAAAGTCCCATCTTTGTTTTCAGACTAGTATGTTAGGAATGCGTCTGCATTTACTTCGAATACCTTCATCCTTGCCTGCTTACTACAGATTCAAAACTCTGGTTACACAGTCGATTTCATTGTTTACTTGTATCTGATTAAACTGCAGCCTTAAAATCAAATGTGATTGTATGAATTATCTGTTAAAACTGCTGTTGTATTTACAATTTGAAACATGATAGATATTGTAACAGAAGAAACTGTGTGCTGCTGTGAAAGAGCTTAATACACGGTTGGGTTTTAATAGAGTCAGGCCCAGGTAGATTAGATTAGCAGATCAACTTGGCAAATCAATAAGTTTTTTCTTTCTTATATTTTGTCTTCAACCCAAATCGGTATAAACCCTTGGTCGGCAGGTCCCAAGGCGATCTGCCATGCCATGACAGTACAGATTTTACAACTACGCTTTTGATGAAAGATTCGGCTAACTTGAGTGGTATAATTTAATTGTTTAGGTTTTAAATTTATTTTTAAAAAATTATTAATTTGAATTTTATAAATCTTGAAATTACTGAAGATTTATATAATTATTAACTTCATAACCTGTAAAATTAATTAAAATACAAACAAGTTAATCCAGATATCTAATAAAAAGAATTCAACTAGCTCACGTTCTTGTATAGTCAAACATTTTGTCAATCTATCTCGCAATCAAAGACCTAACACCAAGAATTTTCTTACCTTGCGTAACCACATCCAAAACGTCAACATTTCTTGTGTCAAATTTCCACAATTTGTTTTAGCATACGTAGTTAGTTTGATCTCTATAGCATCAAAGATGATTAAATAATTTTTTTACTAGTATTTATCAAACTCAGCATTTTTTTTCTTTTCAAAATTGTTTCTTTTCTCTCATCAAATTCTTCTCATCTAATTACTTTTTTCCATATTTACCAAAATAAAAAAGTAAAAATAAATAAATTGAAAAGGATATAAAATTGATTAAAGTATTATGTTATATTATATTTAAAATACAAGTTAACGAAAACAATATTATTTTGAGTAAAAATATCTAGTGTAATATTAAATTTAGTCAAGATTTAAATTAATAAATTATTGAATTGATTTCCTATAACGACAAATATGATTAAATTAACACATTCTTAAAACATTAAGCAAAATCTATTTCATTTTTTGTGCTTCTCTTTTCCTTTATATATTCATTATAATATCACTCTCATCAAGAACCCATTTCCAAGATTTTCAAGAAATGGCAAACCAACTTCCCCAGATATCCGTTCTTGGAGCTGGCATCTTTGTCAAGACTCAATACATTCCAAGACTAGCTGAGATCTCTCATCTTTTTGTTCTTAAATCCATCTGGAGTCGCTCTGAGGTGATTCATTGCTTATTACTCATTTCATTTCTTGATTATCTTTCTTGCTTATATATTTATTTACATGTTCAGGAATCTGCAAGAGAAGCAGTGGAGGTAGCAAAGGAGCATTTTCCTGGTGTGGAATGCAAGTGGGGTGATAAGGGTCTTGATGAGATCATTCAAGATGAGTCAATTCTTGGTGTTGCTGTGGTTCTTGCTGCACAATATCAGGTGTGTCATCAATTTTGTTTCTTTATTCAAATGTTGATTATTTTATGGTGATAAGGCTTAGAATCTTTCTTGATATGGCTGTCACTAAGCGATCTTAGATTTTTCTTAACAATTTTAACAAGAAACTGTAAAATCATAGCTACCATGGTGCTCTTGTTTGTTGCATTTCCATGTGTTGGTTGCTGAATTTTCTAGTTCTGAATCAAGAATTTGACTCTTAATGATCGAATTCATTGCTGGTTATAAAGAATTTCGAGAAGGAGCCTATCTGTTAGTCATTTTGTCAGTATAAGCTTAGTGCAAAGCTAAAATGTAATTCAGAAATTGGGCAGGCAACATGGCAAATGATAAATGTATGTACTGGAGTCTGGCGATGAGCTTTGGCCGTGTTTAGAGAAATTTTCTCGACAGACTATCCTGTGATTTCAGTTTGGATGTCATCTTATATGTTCCATCTCCTTTAAGGAATTTGCTTTGCTTTGACATGTTATGTTTTCAGTAAATTTTTCACTTACATAAACTAATTCATGCAGGTTGATATGTCACTAAAGCTACTAAAGGCAGGGAAGCATGTCCTCCAAGGTAATATAAGCTCTTAGTCGCAAAATGAAGGCATTTTTTAGTTCAGATTGATGTGGGTTGTTTCCTAAGACATTCCCAAATTTTAACCAAAAACAATCTAAAAAATGTTGAATAATAAATAAAGATGGATAATTTACTGGTGAATTTTTTGTTGATATTGCTGTTGTATTTATATTTCTCATTTGTGCAATGTTCTTAATCTTTTTTATTTTGGCATGTCATCTGCAATTCTTGAATAACTTGATGATCTGAAGAGAAACCAGCGGCATCTTGTAAGTAAACTACGATGTTTTCTGGTTGTTTGTAGCCTCTCCGTGATATTTAGGAATAGAAATCATCCCACTAGATTAAATTTATGTGGAATTTTTGCAGGTTTAAAAACTCTTGCACATATAGATTCTCTTGCATAGAAACTCTTTTCATGCTATTGAATTTAATTTACATATTACAAATTGATATAGTGGCACTAGGAATAGTTCTTCATTTTTTTAGTCAGTAGTGAAACAGTACGAAGAATAGATAAAATGTAACTGTGAATTTTGCAATAAGGAGTAGGTGATAAAAGAGATATGAAGTCATTTATTGTTGAGATTGATGTGTGAGATCATTGTCTGATCATACCAATAATCGATCTAGATTATTGTGTTATTTTTTTTATAAGAATATATACAGGGGCCATCCTTGCTTCAAACCACAAAGGCCAATCATATCTTGAGAGCAGAAAGTTCACACAAATAGATTTGTCCAAACAGAGTCATTATTTGATTATATTCAGTTTGGCAGGATCATAACTGGATAGTGGCATTGTTTTGGACAAGAAAATATGCTTCTATTATTAATGTGACTCTCTTTTCCTTCTGAACTATACATAATTAGTATCTTATCTGCCCACCATAGATTGATGAGGAAGACTGCTAGAACTTTTGTTTGCAAGAAAGTTAACTCCAGTCAAACAAAGTCCCATATTCACCCATCGCACTAGGATTGCTTGCATCTATCAGTAGTAAGCTTTTCCACTGTTGAAAGAAATCTCCGGCCCAAAACACATTCATTAGTAGTCCCTGTTCAAGATGAACACTTTTATGCATACAATATGCTCATAAAGTTTGAGTTTGTGTGCATTCGGATAATGGTTGGATAATGCAGCTATTAGTGAAATAGAAACCAGCCTGTCAAGCTACAAATCTATCTGTGCAAATTCACCTGGTTATCCAATTTGGGCTGTGGCAGAGAACTATAGGTTTGAACCTGCACTTGTAGAGGTAATTGTTTCAAATATCTGATTTGAGTTGATGTTCAAGATAGTAAGATACTGTACGTTCCAATATACTTGCTATTGCTTTCACAGAGCAAGAAATTATTGGCTGATATTGGGAAAATGATGAGCGTCCAACTTATAATTGAAGCATCAATGAATAGTGCAAACCCTTACTTCTCAAGCTCTTGGCGGCGGAATTACACGGTTTGTGCTGATAATAGAACTGAGTTATATTACTCAGAATTTTTTTACTGATTCTTAAAAGGATTTGGTAATGTGCATATGTTTTCAACTTCTATGGCCCAAGCTACTTATCTATGTTATAATCGAGAAATATACCCTGAATTATGAGAGGAGTAGTTTTATCTTTCTAGATATCAGATGCTCCTTTACTAGTTGATTTACCATGCTTAAGCCATTTACCGTTGCTATTATTGACCAGTGCATCTTCTGTTTTGGCAGGGGGGTTTCATTCTAGATATGGGAGTGCACTTCATTGCAGGACTGAGAATGGTAATCTCTCATTTTAAATATACCTTATTGATAAATAGTGACATTGGTTCCTGCTATCCTTATTAAAAGATGATGTTCTGCTACTACAATACCAGACTTCCTAAGTGCATATTTTTTATAAAATATCACAGACTTCATATGGTCTTCTGAATTTTGCGCTAGCAATGTATCACACAACAGTTTTATTGTTAATGGCACTTCTCCTTTCACTTCTTTATCTCTAACTTCTCATTCCTCCATTTTAACACTGTTGCAATTAATTTATTCCTAGAGTTAAGTCATTCACACAATTATAGTTTTCCAAAATCTTGTTCCTATATCAAGAATAAGTTCTTATATCCTTTGCATGCTTTTAATTCTGGACACACCACAAATGTTATATCAGTAGTGCTTCTCTGTGTAAATAGAGCTTGTATAATTGAGGTCACCTAAGCCTTGTTAAATGGGTATTAGGCTTGCATGTTAATCAGAACTTGTATAATTGAGGCCACCTAAGCTTTTTAAAATGGGTATTAGGCTTGCATGTTAATCACTATTTATTGCTCTCTGAGATCCAGCTTTGACCTCTAAATTATGCATTTCTATTCAATTGAACAGCTTGTTGGATGTGAGGTGACATCAGTGTCAGCTATGACCTCTCATGTGGATACAACTTTGCCTCCACCTGATAACATATCCTCAGTTTTGTAAGTTTCTTATGCATGAAGTTGATTTTCAACCAAATCATTTCCTGATACTGTTGGAAGCATAAAAGTCACCGCGTGAACTTTTCCTATTTTAGTCACCTGGAGAATGGATGTTCTGGAGTTTTTGCAATGGTTGTGTCCTCCAAAACACCCAAGGCAAGTGGTAAATTGATGGTTTTACTTCAAACTTCTTGATAAATAAATTATTCTTTCTCATTTCTTTTAATTCGTTTAGATATTATGGAGAATTGTTGGCATAAACGGAACAGTGGAAATTGGGCGTGGAAACCAAGGCGGACAGCATGGTTACATGGTATGCCAAAACCCAATATGTTGTGGTCAATTAGATCTTCATCGGCTGCAGTAGTCGGATCTTAGTTTGTCTGAGCTATCTAGCTAAATTTTAAATTTCAAAATAATTGATTTCTTACCTTTAACTTGTAGCATTTATATCTGAGAAGTAACCTTCATTTGATATCTTACAATGCTGTGGCAGATTTCTTTTTATGGAGCTGGTGGACACTGTAAAAGCAACTTCTACCCATTTAGTGGAGTGACCGCTGAACTGAAGGCATTTTTACATGACATTTCACAGGCCAACCTTAAGGTAATATAAGATGACAAGCTCCTGTGTGCATTGTCACGGTTCGCCTCAAACATAAACCATAAGCATGGTAGTCTTCACATTTAGCTTTTTATTATTAGTCTTAAAGTTCTTTGAGTGGAGATTACCTTCAGTTCGGTTGTTTTGTTCGACATTAGAGGAATTTGACTCATTTGATTGACAACAAAACATTCTGTTAGTTGGAAATTCAGAGCTTACTGTTCATTTATTAACCCTTGTTGCCTTCTTTCGTCAAAAACAGCCTGATCTTTCGGGTAACTGTTGTTGGATTACTAAAACTTCCATTTCATTAACTAAACAGGAATTAAAATTTAATGATTCTGCTAGAATGCTACTTGCTTTAACTGATGATCTCTCGGGTAACTGTTGTTGGATTACTAAAACTTCCATTTCTTTAACTAAACAGGAATTAAAATTTAATGATTCTGCTAGAATGCTACTTGCTTTAACTGATGCATTCAATTAAATACCTTTTTATCTGTCACAGAAGGGAAGTAGCTACGAAGTTGAGCCTCGACTCTCTTTTATTGAAGGAGCAAGAGATGTTGCAGTTTTAGACGCAATGCTTGAATCTGGAAACAAGAATGGAGCACTAGTTCAGGTGAAAAAGTTTTAAGGACCAATTTCATCATGTTTCACGCAGCTAAAAACACTTCTGAGACCTAGCAAACAGAAGGGTAGGGAAAGGAGAGATTGTTGAAATGCTATGGAGAAATTTACAATTTTTAAGATGAATGTATCCTTATTATGATAATACATATTTCTTAAGAATAACTAGTGCGTATGCTAGAGAGGGGAAAATTACATGAGTACTGTTTAAACTGATGTATTGAATCAAAATAATGCTGCAGACTCGTTTACATGTGTATTTGGGAGCTTCCCTCAGATTAGGCTACGAGCGGGTTTGTTCTTTACTTTATCAACTAGGGTTCAAATCTAAAATGAGGCCTCGAGAAAGAAATTTACTGTAAAATGCACTAGTATGAGCATGGATAGCATGTCTAGAACCTTATTGGGAAGAGACTTGTCTCAGTATGCGAAGATTAATCCGAAGATGCCAAGATTTCAACCGAGAAAGAAGATAGTTTCTATCATGGTGTGGAAGTTGAATCCCCCCAACTGCACTCTGTAGGGTTTTTTTTGTCTTCTATCAGTCTTTTGACAGACCACCTTCAATTACTGAACTAATAACTAGGCGAACCACAACCACATTGAATTGGTGTCTAGCGCTTTTGTAAGGAAATTGCGTTTAGTTTGCTGGACTGATGCTGCTAGACTCTTTGGTATAAGAAAAGTGCATGTCTATTTCTAGTGGCGTAGTTACTTTACTGTTGCTTTCTTTCATGTTGATATATGACAAACTGGCAATAAAAGTGTACATTTGTATTTGGAAACATGAAAATCTGTAAGTTTACAAACAGGGTGTCTATATATTTCTACCTTGAGTTACACCTTTATGGGATCTTATATAGTATAGTTGTAAAACCTGGTATGACCTGGCGAGTTGATTTGAAAAACTCGAAACCTAGAGCCCCACTCAAGCCGGGTTGCTAGTTGAACTGTTGACATGTCCAAACCAAGCCAGATTACCGCTGTTTTAATAAAAATAGTTTATCTAGTGACCTAACAACACAAACCCTTTTCCAGGTCAGTTCTTGAATAGGATAGAACAAATAATGACGGGATACAATGTAGCATGTTAGCACAATGGCCATGTCTATAGCATTGAATTGTTGGATGGCTTCTCAGAGGTGGTAGCAGCAATTCATTATTGCAATTCTACAACTGCACAAAGTGCAAGTTGCCAGACAGCAACTTAGCCTAGCTCTAGTGTCCAGTGAAAGAGAGATTATAAGAAGAGAAGGGGAAAAAAACAAGTGATATTTTTAGTCTGGTATATTTTGTCATGAAGGAAACCATATATTAATGGCAAAGAAAAGGGTTACATTATGGATGGAATTTTTGCTTAATAGTAGTCGTCTTCCTATCTACAAAGCTAGGAAAAGACAAAATGCTTTTGAATTCAGTCTTAGTCCAGTTGCCCTAGCCACCACCACAACAACAACAACTAAGAAGAGAGAGAGTAACATCAAACTTCAAGATCTTGTATTTTGTTCTTTGTATCATAATTAAATTCCTTTTTGATTGGATTTTAGAATTTTAAACAGAACATATGGTAGCTATTGAATTATACAATGAAAGATAAATCATTTTCAATTCTCAATCATCCTTTCCCCCAATCTCCACCTAATGGAAATCCAGATTTGACATCCCCAAGTGTCAAGATCAAAACATTCAAGATTAAGTTGCAAACCCTAATCAACTCAACTTCTTGGCAAGTTTTTTCCTTTTTTGTCGTCATAGAACAGTTTCTTAAACTAAAACTGGGAATCGAATCATTTTCACAAACCTCTTAATATATACAAACATATAAAGTCTACAAGTTTTGTGAAATTGTAATCTTCAACATCAGAGTTCCTGTTTTTTCCAGTACAGGTGAGTAGCAAAACCTAACATGACGGCAACAAGCTAGAGACGATATTGGGTTGAATGTGCACTTAATACAGAGATAGGAAGGCATGCAGCTCAGCTCCCTTTTCAAAACCAACTTCACCTAACTCCATTTCTTTCTCATTATTTTCTCAACTGTGAATGAAAAAGATTGGACATACCATTTCCCATATTCTTATCAAAATCATGCACAAAACATTGATGACATTGGGTACAATAATAGGTTACAGGTTACTGTCAAGAATTCAATTCTGGCCCCATGAAGCTAGCCTATCATAGAAATGGTAATTTTGGGTATGGACAATCTACAAGGTGACAACACAAAATCGATTCCCTCTTCTGCTTCCACCTCTTGCATCATAATTGCTGTCCTCCATGTAATCTGATGGTACCCTTCTTGGCTAGAAAATCTAATCATGTGTCTCAACTAATTATATTGCTCATGGACTAACCTTTTTTCATATTTTGTAAGGAAATAGATACATAAAGGTTAGGTTAAAATAACTTTCACTGTCTAGTAAAAAGTTTTTCAACAATGTTAACAATCTTGGCATTCCCCCGATGTGTCCAAGACTTAGTACAAGTTAGATGAGAGTTGAACTGGTCAAATCTGGTAAACCTAATATATTTACTTGTAATCCTGGTTAATCCAGTTAAATCCCGGTTTGATTTTAAAAAAAAATCACGTTGTTTTAGATTTAATTTTATTATATAAAATTAATGTGATTGTATCTTAAATGCTAAAATTAAAAAACAAAAAATCATGAAATAATAACCATGTTGAGTTTCATACACTTGATTACACCATAAACCTTAGCCTTAGTTAGAGCTTATAAATTAATCTAATATTATAAATTTTACCTCACATACTATACTTTTTTTTCTTTCAATGAGCAACATCTAGCATCCTAGACTACAAAAAAAAAATTACAAAAAAGATAAAATGTATTTTATTGGGGGTACAGAAACGGAAATATAATAATAAAAATGTTTATAAAATAATTTTAAAATAAATTTTTATCATTTTAAAATATAAAAGCAATAAAATATATCCTTTTAATCTGAAATATTAACCAAATATTACTAGAATGAAAATGATTTAAATATTATGATTTCATACACAATTACTATTTTTCTTATGGGCTCTATTAATGAAATTATTATTATTATTATATATATATAAATGTACAATCACAAAAAGCATGCAAGGTGTTTGGGTAGAATATTCCAGGTATCCATTTCGCGCGTGTTTTTGGCTGAGAAGAAACGACACTGCAAACACCCGGTAAAGGTCGGAAATCCTGCAACTGACCGCACTCATCCTTCCAGGTGTCAAAAGATTATGAGACACCGATTTTCATAGGATTTTTTTTTATGATCGATTTTCATTAAATAAAGTTCACAAATAAAAAAAAATATATATTTATCATTTTAGATAATAAATTACACACACATCAAATCAAATGATATCAGCTCCACCTCCATACTCGAATAAGTCGGGTTTTTTTACCCGTCTCTTTTCAAGTAAATGAAAGCAGACTTTTATCAAAACATATTTAATTAATTTTAAAATATCAAAACTAATAAAAACTCTAATTAATTTCACCGAATTACACGCCAAAGACTTACATGTTTTGCCGCAAAATGATATGCAACTTGCACCAATGCCTGCCTATCAAGGATAGATTTGGAGTGCGATTGAAAGCGTTGTGATTTTTGTTTTTTATATGTTTTAAAAGTATATTTTATTTGAAAAAAATATTAATTTTTTTTTATACATCATATCATATGCTATTTTTATCAAATCCCACATCAAATCTCAATTATATTCCCCCGTATAATTTAATCGACTCGACCAAATCAATATCAATCACATTACTGAACACAGGTAACAAATTATTACGATCTTAAAATACACAGAATGCCTACATTGAAGCAGTAAATCTAATGAGAAAACCAAGAAAATGAAAAGAAGAGTTTTTCCCATCTCCCAAGTCCAAGAAATAAACAACAATTCCAACCCCAAGTAGTCCCTTCATGTGCCTAAACCGACCATGCTCTTCGCCTGTGCTCTATTAAGATTTCCTAGTTCATGTGCGAATTTTATAACTATGCACACAATTGCTCTTAGCAATAAATTATGTAATAAGTATGGATCTTTTTCTTGAGTAATAAAATATGAATGAAGAAAGGATAAAAACTATAGTAAAAAAGGTTTAAAGAAAGTTGGTAGTGAGTAGGTTCAATCTTTTCTCTTTCTTTTTCTCAGTAGATTCAGTCTTTGATAGATATCACCCCACATGCTCAATATTTCTACATTAGTTCGCTCCCTCTTCAACCCCTCTTAGCTCCATTATTGTTATCTTAAGAAGGGTTCTTGGCTTCAACAGTAGCTAGTGGCTGACCACTAAGGTACTGCATTTTTCTAGTTTCTTGTTTTCTTGATAATGCAATGTGGACACTCAAAGGGTAGTGTAATTTGAAGTTGGTTGGAGTAGTTGTTGAGACTCTAAGCTGTTTTTGTTCACTCTTTTAAGTAATGGGAATGGTGGGTGCATATGATGCTTACATGTGTTTCTTGTAGCTATGGGAAAAGTTGGTGTTTTGTAGTGCTTGTTTGCTTAAGGTTGCTTGTTGTATTTGGTTACTTAGGTTGCCCAACTATTGAAGTAGATCTGTTGTGTTAATGTTACTAACTCCACTTTCTTTATTACTGAGAGTCTAACAAGGCCACGGTGATTAATGTGTGATTTATACTGTTTGATTGTTGTGAAAATGTGAAAGGAACTTTCGTTTTGGGCCTTTTGAAGCTTGAAGTATGCATCATTGGGTCTTAATCGAGTAAAATGTTTACTTTGAGGCTGAATGAAAGAGTATTTTAATTTCATTTCCCATACCATGACACCCCATGTGGTATTGCAATGCCATTTTCTTTGATTTTCTTTCATTTTCTCAGCAGTTGTTGTTCTATGAGTGTAAATGTTGACCCGGTGGTTTTCTTGCTGCTTTTGCAGATATTCGTGGTTTCTGGTCTAGAGCTTCCAATTGAAGTGCCTAGTGTTGCTCTGTAACTGTGTCATGGATGAGGAATTATAAGGTTCTTTATTCTTTTGTTTCCCTGCCTTCATCTTTACCCTTTTAGAGGAAGAATTCAATAAAGTCCATGACTGAGAGAAGTCGTGACTCGTAATTGTGGTCAAAATAACCCTTAGATTTCTTGTATTCCACCATCAACTTTAGTGACTCAAATTTGTCCAAATAGCCTTGAAATCACTAGAACAAAGTTGGTTTCTTACCATTCGAATCCTTTTCGTTTCCTGAATTTCCATTCACTTCTGTTGAATCTCTATCCTGTTTCAATATCCTTAGTTTGAGAGCCTCCTTGTCTTCCTGTGTGATTGTTGAGTGCTCCTTGCATAACTCTGGTTTTGTCAGTGTAAACTAAAAAAATGCAGAAGCCACCACAATCAGTCGACTTTGCTCTAAAGGAGACCTCACCAAACATTGGTGCGGGATCTGTCACAGGAGATAAGCTTTCCTGCACCTATGACCTTGTTGAGCAAATGCAATATCTTTATGTTCGTGTAGTGAAAGCTAAAGATTTGCCTCCCAAAGATATTACTGGTAGTTGTGATCCCTATGTTGAAGTAAAGCTTGGAAATTACAAGGGTGTTACGAAACATTTTGAGAAGAAAAGCAACCCAGAATGGAATCAGGTTTTTGCTTTCTCAAAAGATAGAATTCAAGCTTCAGTTTTGGAGGTGTTTGTGAAGGACAAGGATGTTGTCTTAGATGATTTGATTGGTAGGATGATGTTTGATCTCATTGATGTGCCAAAACGTGTTCCGCCGGATAGTCCTTTGGCACCACAATGGTATAGACTGGAAGATAGGAAGGGAGATAAGATTAAGGCTGGGGAGCTGATGCTGGCTGTTTGGATGGGAACTCAAGCAGATGAGGCATTCCCCGACGCTTGGCATTCAGATGCAGCCAGCGTTGGTCCTGATGGTGTTAACAAAATCCGATCCAAGGTATATATTTCACCCAAGCTTTGGTATGTTAGGGTCAATGTGATTGAAGCTCAGGACTTGGTGCCTGGTGACAAAAGTCGGTTCCCAGAAGTATTTGTGAGGGGCACCCTTGGAAATCAAGCATTGAGAACTAGGACATCTCAAACTAAGACTGTCAATCCAATGTGGAATGAGGACTTGATATTTGTAGTTGCTGAACCTTTCGAGGAGCCTTTGATTTTGACTGCCGAAGATAGATTGGGACCAAATAAAGATGAAGTTCTGGGGAAGTGCGTGATCCCTTTGCAACTTGTGCAGAGGAGGCTAGACCACAAGCCAGTTAACACTAGGTGGTTTAATCTTGAGAAGCATGTGATTGTAGATGGAGAACAAAAGAAAGAAACCAAGTTTGCCAGCAGGATTCATTTGAGGATCTGTTTAGATGGAGGGTATCATGTTTTGGATGAATCAACTCACTACAGCAGTGACCTTAGGCCAACAGCAAAGCAGTTATGGAGGTCTAGCATTGGGATTTTGGAACTTGGGGTTCTAAGTGCTGTGGGGCTGATGCCAATGAAGAAAAAGGATGACCGAGGTACGACAGATGCCTACTGTGTAGCTAAATATGGGCAGAAATGGATCCGGACAAGGACAATTGTCGACAGCTTCGCTCCAAGGTGGAATGAGCAGTACACATGGGAGGTTTTCGACCCGTGTACTGTCATTACAATTGGGGTTTTTGATAATGGTCACATACATGGTGGTGGAGGGGGGAAAGACTCCAGAATTGGGAAAGTCAGAATTCGTCTATCCACACTCGAAACTGATAGAGTTTATACACACTCCTATCCTCTTCTGGCCATTCAGACTTCTGGGGTGAGGAAAACAGGTGAAGTTCAGTTAGCTGTGAGGTTCACATGCTCATCTCTGGTTAATATGTTGCACATGTATTCGCATCCATTGTTACCAAAAATGCACTACGTCCATCCATTGTCAGTTATGCAGCTTGATAGCTTGAGGCACCAAGCTATGCACATTGTCTCCATGAGGCTGAGCAGGTCCGAGCCACCTTTGAGGAAAGAGGTTGTGGAATATATGCTAGATGTAGATTCACATATGTGGAGCATGAGGAGGAGCAAGGCCAACTTTTTCAGAATTATGGCTGTTCTAAGTGGCTTGATTGCTGTTGGGAAATGGTTTGATCAAATCTGCAACTGGAAGAACTCTCTTACCACCATTTTAATTCACATCCTCTTCATAATCTTGGTCCTTTATCCAGAGCTAATACTTCCCACAATTTTCCTCTACCTTTTCCTGATCGGACTCTGGAACTATCGGTGGAGACCAAGACACCCTCCTCACATGGACACCCGACTCTCTCATGCTGATGCTGCTCATCCTGATGAACTTGATGAAGAATTCGATTCATTCCCTACTTCCAGACCATCAGATATCGTCAGAATGCGATACGATCGTCTAAGAAGTATCGCAGGGAGGGTTCAGACCGTGGTCGGTGACCTTGCAACTCAAGGGGAAAGATTTCAGTCTCTGATAAGTTGGAGAGACCCGAGGGCTACCACTTTGTTTGTGACATTCTGTTTAATTGCTGCCATAGTTCTCTATGTCACTCCTTTCCAGGTTCTAGCCCTTCTCATTGGCCTTTATGTGTTGAGACATCCAAGGTTCCGCCACAAGCTCCCTTCCGTCCCCCTCAACTTCTTTAGGAGGTTGCCTGCAAGGTCTGACAGCATGCTATAAGCTCCGTTCTGCCCCCAGCTTAGCTCCTACCAGCCATATATTCTTATGATATATCATGTCTTCCTGTTATTTTTTTCTTCATGTAACTGGACCCTCTTGTGCACAACTATAAAGTGTAAAGCCCAACATGGCAACAACTTTCACCATTTTTTTTATTTAAGTATTTTTTATGAGTTAGCTAATCCCTATAATTTGGCAAAAATAATTAATTAGTCCTCTTGGTTTTATGAACTATATATATATATATATATATATATATATGTTCTTAAATTCATTTATAACTTGATCCTTATATTCCATTTCATGTTCCTTTTCAATTTATTTTGTTTTTTTTAATTTTATTTTAAGAAATAGAAAAAGAAGGAAAAAGTCGGTAGGATGAAAATATTCATGAGAAAAAATCACTTTTTGAAACAAAAATATATCTCTATTAGCATGGAGTTATTGACAATTATACTAATATCAAGACATAATAAATACTCGTATAATTATCAAAGCAAATAAAAATCATATCGAATAGAATTTAATTCAACAGAATATGAATGCAAATTTTAAAAATAGATGAGTACTCATATAATAAAGAAGCATATATGAATATTCAAGAATTAATCAATTGTATTATCATATAATCAACATACATATATTATTTATATTACATGCAAATTAAAGATTATCTTACTCACTCAAAAAACAAAAGTAAAAGACAAACAGATGCAGAACTGGAGACCATTGAAGATCATTAGAAGAAACGTCAACAAAACATATAACGGATATAGAAAACACTAAAAAATGACTCAAAGCAAAAATAACATAAATTATAAAATGCTAAGCTTAGAGATAAAATAATAATAATAATAATAATAAAGCTAAAATGATTCACCCAATTTATCTAGAACATAACTCAAATTGATCGAACTAATAGATCCAATTAACCTTTACTACAGGGTCAACTGGTCAATCGATTCAGACCAACCGGTTGATCTATTAATTTTCAAATCTGCAAATCCTAAAAACAATTGACTTGTTCTACTAAAACCCATAATCCAGTCTTCTAATTAGTTAGTTTAAGCTCAACTAATACCGTAATACATCAATTAAAACTACTAAATCATCAAATCAAAATACAAAACTCTAAATTCTTTTTTAATCCTTAACTATCAATTCTCTAATAGAAAACAATAAGAAGAAAGATATTTACCTGTTTTTTCAATTTTTTTTGAAATCAAAAACTTAAATTTAGAACTGAAATCCTTTGTATACAAAAGAGAAAAGTCATCAAGGGGAGAGGCAAATAAAAGAAAAGAAAAATCAATCATATGATCACATTCTCTTTAAATATACATTGTTGGGTTTTGACTGAACTTTAAGCTTAGGTTTGAAGGGCAAGAATATCAATTACATATATGTTTTAAAAAAACATTTAAAGCAAATACAAGGTAAATGAAAGTTAAATATGAAGTAGTTTATTAGTTTAAGGAAAACTAAGAAACCTAATCTAAAATTTCTAAGATAAAAATGTTGATTATATCAATTGGGATGGTAAAAATTACTCAATAATATGCTACTTTATTTCTATAAAGGAAGCTTGTAATTTTATATCTTTTTTAATAAATTGTTCAAGTGAATTAATGTCTCAAGATAGAGATAATAACATAATATAAATTTATTTCTATAATAATTTTAGATTAAATTTATATATTTTAAAATAAAAAATACAGGAAAACATGCATCTTCTATTTTTTTTACCCGTCTTTTTTGTCATGGAGTAACCAACCTATATGAAAATCAAGTGAATTTTAATTAGGGTATTGGACTCAATCCTCACTTCACTTATTAATGTGGGCTTAGGACCCAAGTGGCGAAGAGAGATTTTCAGGCTTTAAGCCTGTTCAAATTTAATCAAATCAATTTTTACCTAAATTAACAAGTTCTATGGCATTGGTACCAAGCTCTCCTTTTCTCCCTAGTGGACCTCAAGCCCAAAATTATAGAATACTAAAGCAAAGTGACCCCAAAGAAGAAACACCGAAGAAAAAACAAATCGAAGGCCGAAGTGAGAAAGCACCTCCAAATGATTCTTGACTAACACCTTTTACATATAATCAAAAGTGATTGACTAACATTATCTCCGTCCATACCTCTTCCCAAAAAATCCAAGAAAAAAAAAAAAAAACTCTCACACTACCATGTTTGAAAAGAAGAAACTTACCGTGAACTAATAAATTTAGTTAAAGTCTCGATTCACAATGTCATTTTAATAAGAAAAAAATTTGATATAAATTATCCAGTTAATTTGCAAGTTGACTTGATTATTATTGTTATAATTCAATTCTGATTCATTTGCCTTTTAATCTAATTTTAAGGGGTTAAAATTTGAAATTAAAAGATCAGGGGCTTGAATGAAAATTTTGGAAACTTCAAGGACCAAATTGAGAAATGGCCGCCCCCGCCAGAAACGGCGCCGTTTTGTCATTTCCATTCTTCGTCTTCTTCCTCTGAAAACAGAGGAGACCACCTGCGAAGGGAATACAGAATGGCACCCAGACAGGCAACTCACACCACCAGACACATTGCAATGCCCACGACTTCCATCACCAGCTTCGCAGTTCGTTTCCGTGTCCTTCGCCGCCTTAACAAGCCATTGACGAGTGGAGGAAACCACCACCAACAGTCCAGCAATGGCGGGACTGTTGGTGTCCCAATCCAACCAAAACGCGGAGTCTCAAATTCTATCTCCACATGAAGATCAGCGCCCGGGGAAGATAAGGATTAGCCTTGCTCGAGAAAAGCCTATACAAGACAGAGGAGAACAGACGAAAGGGGGGGAGGATCCGGAGGAGGAAAAAAAAAAAAGAAAACACAGAGAGAAAATAAAAAGAAAAGAGAGCAGAAGGGAGGAGAGGAATGGCTCTTGAGAAAGCAGAAACATAAAGAAAAAGAAGAGAAGACGAGGAGCAGAAAGGGAGTCCAAGGAGTGCTTCATCCAGCACCTGCATCTTGCCGCTAAAGGTCGCTGCAAAAAACAGGGAAGTCACTTTCAATTCTCCCCCTCCCTGCATTTTAATTACTCTCCTCTAGTAGCAAGCGTGCGTGAACAGTTCACGCTGTTCACGCACGCTTGCAAGTAAGAAAAAAAAAGGGGAAATAAAAGGGTGGCCAGCTGGCCGGGTCTGGCCCATACCGTACGGTAGGATAGACCCAGCCCAATATAGAAAAAAGAGAGAAACGGGTTGGATCTGGACATCCAACTCAGCCGGACCAAACTGTGCTGGCTAAGGGTGTGTTTGGCAAAACACACCCTTATGCCTTGTTCATGTATTTTATCCCTTTTTATTTAGATATCTGGCAACAAGCCCTGTTTTGATATTAAAAAATTCTAAAAATATTTAGGGATCTTTGTTGATTTATTTGTGGGCCCATCATATTTTGTTATATTTTTTTTCTTACGTTAATTTTGTGTTTGTTTTACTATGTGCTCAATCTATGGATCATTACTGTTAAATGGAAATATGTTGTGCAATGCTTTTTTTATTCTTGTCTAAAAAGAGCAAATAATAAAAAATGGTAAAAATAAAATAAAAAACATAGAAAAATTGTTTCTTCTTTATTAAAAATTCAAAATTTTACGAACTTATTCACTTACGCTAGAGTCGGGAATATCGTATTTTTTGAGTTTGTGCAATATTTACCAACGCCAGATTTGTAAATATTCATAGGTACTGTTCACTAACGCCAGAGTCAGAAATATAATATATAGGAAGAACAAAGAAAAAAAAGAAGAATAAATTCTTAGCAATTTTAGACAAAACCAGTAATGTAGCCTAACTCAGGTAAAACACTTAAAGAGGTAATTACTGGTATTCCCCAAAGAGCAAAATGCTAGATATCTGTTATTTTTTCAAGATTAATTTTTAATCGGTCGCCGCGATGTCCGGGTATTACAACTATATAAAAAGAAATTCACAAGTTAACACAGCAATTATGTACTTAGAACCTTTAATTAACCTCATAATTATTTAGATAAATAAACACTTTGCCTTCTCTTTGATGATAAAAGTGCAAAGCCAAGGAAGAAAACACCATACAATTAGTTTAATAAGCTAGCATGAGGCCACGAGTTGATCCAGCTTTGACAATCATACATCAATTTAAAAGCTACTGTTATAGCCTCTGGTGTCTGTGAATAGATTTCTTGTGCCTCAAACAAGTGTGCTGGGCTTTTCAAGTCATCCATGACATAGCTTCCTACACTTTTGCTTGATGTTTTTGGATGCGACAAATATCACCAAAAAGGAATCGAAGTTAGTTTCTTCATGAAAAATTTAGTCGTCAGTCTGACCCTAAAACACATCAGCAGCACCAGTTAAGGTTAGCAAGAATTTTGCAGCCTTACAAGAACATTTGCATCGTTTACGTCACACACAGAAGCGGGGGGTTTGTGTCTCTTTTCAGGCATGTCGACTAAGCAATTGCTACGCCTCTGAGAAATGCTAATCTATTAGAAACTTCTTTCATGTTGAAATAATTTAAACGAAGAGATTGTATGTTATATAAAAAACAACATCATCATCATCATCATCATCAAATTGCTGGAAGGTCCTTCTCTTGATCATGAACTCATAGATAGTTTAAATATAAAGTATTTTCTTTTGTTTTTATCATCACATTATTAGTTATTTTTTTAGGTTTTGATTATTCAACGAATATATAATATAAGTGTTGTACCCTCATGCGAGAATATGATGGCATGGCGACCCTTCTCGACTAGATCTAGAGATCTTTGGTTGTTAATAAAAAACCCTAACTAATTTTTTAGATTTTAGACAAGAAAGGTTATGTAAAGGAAATATATATTTTGAGAGAGTATGTGACTTGGAGAGAAAAGTGTGGTAAAAGTGATTTTTTAATTTTAAATTCTTTAGAAAAGACATTAAAAATGATGCAAATATGTCAAGAACATATGTTTTGAGTTTGTTTTGCTTATTTTTTTGGTCTTCTTCAAATTGTTTTTTGAAAAATAGGATAAAAAATCCGGTAACAACAAGATGTAAATTTGACCCATGCATACTGTGTAGATAGTCTAGTAGATACTTTTATGGATTAGTGAGACAAGTTTATATTTAAAAGGAGGTATGGTCTTGCCATACTAGGTTAGCATCTTAAAATAAAAATAACGAGAAAGCCGACTGTTGGATTAGACTCAAATTGTTTCAAGTGATTTTACATGCAATTTTCTTATGGAAAACTACTTTGTAACTTATAAGACCATTGAATCTCTCATAATTAGGTCTAAAAATTAATATTTGGGTCAATTTCATTTTTTCTCTATGATTTTTATATTTATTATTTTTGTTTTAGATTCTGTTTTAATTTTCTTAATGCTTTCAGACTTTAGGTTGTTTCCTAGTATATGTAGATTTTTATAACTTATTTAAAAGTCTTGTAAACCTCTTGAGAAGACAACATGATATACTTAATTTTTAAAGAAAAAAATTAGGAATTTAAAACTCATGTCTGCAACCCTTTTTGCTCACACAATTATATCTAAATAGAAGGGACATATACAAGACATAAATATATTTAGTTGAAAAGGTAAAGAGAGAGATATAAAATAAATTTATCTTTAAGATATTTTTGGAGTGAATTTCTGTACTTTCAAAACAGGAAGTACAAAGAGACATATCTCTTTTATCTCTGCTTTTTCTGTCTCTTCTACTTTGTTAATGATCAGACCATTGAATCTCTTGGAATTAGATAAGAAGTTTATATGTGGTCTATTTTGTTATTTTTCTATGATTTTTGGATTTATTATTTTTCTTTCGGATTTTGTTTTAATTGCCTTATTGCGTTCATACTTTAAGTTGTTTTCTGGTAGAGAAAAACATATCTCCTTTAACTCTGCTTTCTCTTCCTTTCCAAAATAGTAACATGTTATCCTAAATATTAACTCAAGAGATAAACTGGTTAAGTTAATGATACCATTTCCATATGCTATAATATCAAATCCCAATCATCCAAACCACCGAATATATAGCTATGATATCATGATTTAATCGATAGTATTTGGATAAATAACAAGCCAGGGAGAGGATGACTTGTTGATAGGCAGGAATTTAACTAAGTAATGCTACTCTTCTAGCTCATCTATAAAAGCTATATAAATCCTGCTTGTGTGAATGATTTCAACATAGTACTGTTTTTTGTTTGAAGAAAGTGACATGAAAGGTCTCCTTCATCGTATTTGGGAAATGATTTTGCTTGATCCTGGCGTAATGGTCTGCCTCATTAATGGAAGGAATGCAATATTTCCATCTCAAAATCCATTTCTCAATTGCTGTGTGCAGATGTATATTGTGGATGATGTTATTCATTATCAATGTTTGCCCTTGTCATAATTATAAATAATTTGCACTAAAAAAAAAGAGAGACTCTCACACCACCATGTTTGTAAAGAAGAAACTTGCCATGAACAACCCTAAGTGCAGGGGTGGAACTAGGGGGAGGCAAGTAGGGGCTCAAGCCTGAGAAAACATTTTAAATTTTTATTATTATTTAGTATTTAAGTATGGAATAGTATAATATTTTTTATTTTAAATAAATGGGCTTTTTAATTATCTTGTTATATTAATTTTGGCCTCCCCTATCAAATACTACTAGCTCCGCCCTGCCTGAGAGATGTAGCTCAACTGGTCAGACTCTAGATTTGCTTCCTAGAAGTCACCGGTTCAAGTCTCATAAACCTTAGGGCCACTAGAGGCTTATATGGTCGTTAACTTCAGAGCTCGTGGAATTAGTTGAGGTAGACGCAAGCTGACCCGAACACCCACGTTGATAATAATAATAATAAAAAAACTTGCCATGAACTAATAAATTAGTTAAATTCTTGATTTATTAATTATGTCATTTTGATATAAATTAACATAAATTTTATTTTTTTATATCAACATAAAAAAACACTCAGACCACCATGTTAATTTACAAGTTGACTTGATTATTATATAAAAAAACAAAATCGCAAGTTAACTCAGCAATTAAGTACTTACAACCTTTAATTAATCGAGTCAAATTAACCCTAAGTATGATCTCAGAATTATTTAGCTAAATAAATATTTTGACTTGATTACCTGTTTGTTGTTGTATTTCAAAAGTGTTTTTGAAAAAATTTAAAATTTTATTTATTTTTTTTCTTCAAATTAATTTTTTTTGGTGTTTTTAAATCATTTTGATGTGTTGATATCAAAAATAATTTTTTAAAAATAAAAAAATATTAATTTAATACATTTATGAGTAAAAAACACTTTAAAAAACAACTACAACCACACTTCCAAATAGAAAGAAAACACCATACAATTAGTTTAATAAGCTAGAATGAGGCCACGAGTTGATCCAGCTTTGACAATCATACATCAATTAAAAAGCTACTGTTATAGCCTCTGGTGTCTGTGAATAGATTTCTTGTGCCTGCCTCAAACAAGTGTGCTGGGCTTTTCAAGTCATCCATGACATAGCTTCCTACACCTATGCTTGATGTTTTTGGATGCGACAAATATCACCAAAAAGGAATCGAAGTTAGTTTCTTCATGAAAAATTTAGACGTCAGTCTGACCCTAAAACACATCAGCACCAGTTATGGTTAGCAAGAATTTTGCAGCCTTACAAGAACATTTGCATGGTTTACGTCACACACAAAAGGGGGGGTTTGTGTCTCTTTTCAGGCATGTCGACTAAGCAATTGCTACGCCTCCAAGAAATGCTAAATATCTATTAGAAACTTCTTTCATGTTGAAATAATTTAAACAAAGAGATTCTATGTTATATAAAAAGCAGCAGCATCATCATCATCATTAGTAAATTGCTGGAAGGTCCCTCTGTGATCATGAACTCATAGATAGTTTAATGAATCATTTTCTTCTCAAAAAGAGAAAACGATCTCTATTGTTTTCGTTAGTTTTATAGTTTTATTCGATTAAAAAGTTTTATTGTTTGATAGCATATTGAAAGCATTGTTTTTAACGGAATCAAAAGTAAAACAGATTCATCGATCTGAGATTGATCGATATGAGAGGTTGACAACTGGACTTTTTCCGCATGCTATTAGAAAGAAAGAAAATTAAAAGTCATAAGCTTTTATTGTGCATCAATATGGATTGAACAGTGAAATAATTATCTTCTTTTGTTTCTATCATCACATGTGATTTCATACTCTTAGGTTTGATAAAATTGTTTAAAACCTCGAAAAGATCATAGTTTTTAATTTTTAGGTTGTTATGAGCTGAAAGCTGGGCTTGGGAATTGGAATACCTGTAAAATAAATTTCTTTTGTGGGTTTAGGGGACTTTTTAACATTGATGGTGGAGGGAAAAAAATCTTGTTGGTATTTACCATTTCTGCTGGTATTTAAACACTGATTCCGTCTGGAATACAATGAAGGATGACTTGTTGACAGGCAGGAATTTAACTCACTAATGCTACTCTTTTAGCTCTTCTATCATAAAATTAAGCTATATAAATCCTGCTTGGGTGAATGATTTCAAAATATTACTGTTTACTTTGAAGAAAGTGACATGAAAGGTCTCCTTCATTGTATTTGGGAAAAGTTTTTTGCTTGATCCAGGCCTGATGGTCGACTACCTAATTAATGGAAGGAATATAATATTATATTTCCATCTCAAAATCCATTTATCAATTGCCGTGTGTAGATGTATATTGTGATGATGTTATTATCAATGTTATAAAAAATTTGGAGCTAGACTCGACAACATTGTAGCATCATCAACTTTAATATATATAATTGGAGCTATGACATTTTCTATTATATGCAAGGGAAAAAAAGGCCAGTAGACTTGTATATATAATCCATATGACAAAAGTTCCTAACGGTTTATAACGGTCACATTTCCCTCCTGCGCAGTTTCTCTCATAAATCCCCCAAAATAGGAAAACAATTAAGAAAATAAATATTGTGGTGAATAGGCTTCGAGAACTTTTTTGGTTGTGTTCTGCTGTTTAATCTTGACACTTGGCAGTGAACTCGACACCCTTTTGCCCATTTCAACTCTATAAGGTGAGTTACTGTACTGTGCTTGAATTGAACATTTCACATTTGCATTATTTTTTTCGTTTCTTTTAGTAGAGAAAACAAAAGGCTAATTTTTTTTTTTATAGTAAACGAGTGAATTATATATTAAACAGCCCCATTCATTAAATAGGTAATAGTAATGACTGTTAATTAATTAATGTTAGGCAGTGTAATGTTAGGCAGTGTTTAGGTTTGTTATGTAAAAAATAAAAAGAAAGTGGATTATTAAAATTTTTTTGTTACCTGTGCTACAGCCCTCCTTAGCCTTCTCCACGGCCTGGTGGCAATACCATTACAGGGAGTGCATTGATTTCCTGCGTTGGTTTTGTCTCCAAGGTTTGTTTCTCTTGACCACTTCTTTCTTGAAGCAGTTATATTTGGTGTTCTATGTTTTCCTAGTCCATATCTTCACTTCTTCCCTGCCAATCCTAGCTACTCATGTATTTCACTTGAAGTGGTTAGCTTGTTGGGTGGATTGGTTCATATTCCTGTATTAGTCCTTCCATGTCTTCCTAGGGTTCGAAACCTTGGCCTTCTGTAAGTCTTTAGGCCATTCTGTTTACCTTCAGTTTAGGGGCATGCTGATATATGCTTTTAGGGCAGCTATATTGCTAAACATTTGATTTTGAAAAAACACATCTATATATAGGCCATTCGGTCTTCAATGTCTATGGATTGAAACATGAGAGCCTGGATCATTTGTGAGAGGAAATGGTTGCTGTTGGAAGCCTGTTGTCCTCTTCAGCAATACTCCTTGTAGTCTTCTTGAAGAATTTTTGTTTTAGTCTTGTTTGATTCAAAATATGATTGCACAATGAAAACGAAGGGTTTCAAGAGTGATTTAATTACTAATGAAAGAAAGACATTTGGCTAGATATGGATACAGAAGGAATTTATCTTCACCTCAGGTTTTGTTACATATATATGTGTCGGTACCAGGAATCAGCTAAATGGTTAGAAGCTTTGTTTTGAACGTCAGAAGAAAATAATGACTAAATATGTATTTTTCTGTCTTAAAGGGGAAGAAGTTAAAAGGGTTTAAACTCTTATTGCTAAAAAGAGCATACAAGAAGACATGGAAAAGATGCCCTAAATCCAGAATCCTGGATTATCCATAGATACCTTTGAGCAGTGTGGTTTCTAAAATTGTAGAGTTATAATTAGATAGCTGTTGGACTCACTTCATTTCCCTTTCCAGCAGGCATTGCAAGTACTCAAAAGATGGACCCATTAGTATCAATTGAGGATCAATTTGTCAAGCTACATCCATGCCTGTCTGTGAACACAAGAATTGGAATAGTAGGAGGTGGTCCAAGTGGCATATCTGCTGCTTATGCATTGGCAAAGCTTGGTTATCAGAATGTCACAGTGTTAGAGAAGCATCACACTGTGGGTGGCATGTGTGAATCAGTAGACATTGAAGGTACATGATCAAGAGATAAGAAAAAAAAAGTGTTTTCTGTAAATTTAGCTTCACCAAGTATAATGATTATATCTGTTCTGCAATATACAGGAAGGATTTATGATCTTGGTGGTCAGGTTTTGGCTAAGAACAGTGCACCTGTCATTTTTCACTTGGCAAAAGAAGTTGGATCAGAATTAGAAGAAATGGATTCCCATAAGCTTGCTCATATTGACAGCTCTACAGGGAAGTATCAGGACATTAAAGTTGCAGATGATTATGTAGCTGTGATGTCACTGACCTTAGAACTGCAGGTTGGTTTCAATTTTCAGTGCAGCCATAGTTTTTTGCTTATATTGCAGGAATGATATCAATTTAAATTTTCATTTCATTGTTTACAGGATAAGGCAAAGGATTCTGGTCGAATTGGAGTCCATGCTGTGAGTGAATTAGCTCAAGACTTGACTCCTACGTATCTCGAGAGTCGTGGATTCAAATCTGTTCCCAAATCTGTGGCTTATGGATATACTGCTTCTGGTTATGGATTTGTTCAAGACATGCCTTATGCATACATTCATGAGTTCACCCGGACTTCCATGGCTGGAAAGATTCGGCGTTTCAAAGGTGGATACACTAGTCTTTGGCAGAAGATCAGTGAATCACTTCCAATTGAGGTTAATTGCAAAACTGATGTGCTGGCCATCAGGCGCAATTCCGACAGTGTTAGAGTTGATGTTAAAAGAAACAATGGGGAAATTCAAGAAATGGAGTTTGATAAGATAATTATCTCTGGTTCATTTCCTTTCACAAATGGAAATACTTATAGATTTCCAGCAGAAAACTCTACAGGTTTCTTGAACTTCATACCTCTAGATTTCCACCTTATAAGTTCCTCTCTCCTTTCAGGAAATGGCTAACAAGGTATTCATGTTGCAGAATCTGAGACTGAAGTGATGGATCTCAGTGAAGTCGAAAGATATTTCTTCAGAAAAGTTCAGACAATCGACTACTACACCACTGTTTTAAAGATCAAAGGGCTAGAAGACATGCCAGTTGGATTTTATTACTTTGGTGAATATATGGAAGATCCTGCAACAATTGGACATCCCGTTGCGATGCAGAAATTCTATGCTGACACTGACATTTTCTTATTTTGGTCCTATGGGAACTCTTTCGATATAAAGCGACCAACAGTCGCTGAGCTAGCCAAGAAGGTAGTCATGTCCATGGGGGCAAAAGTTGAGGAAGAAGTTCTCCAGAGAAGATTCAAGTACTTCCCCCATGTTGGTAGCCAAGGTATGCTTGACGAACTGTTCCTACACCATTGAACCAAACCAGATAGGGATCCAAATTCATTCATTATTTTTATTTAAATTTCAAACCAGAAATGAAGGATGGATTCTATGAGAAACTGGAGTCTGAACTTCAAGGCCAGAGGAACACTTACTATGTTGGTGGGCTCATGGCATTTGAACTCACGGAGAGAAATTCATCTTATGCCATGGATCTTATCTGCAAGCATTTTGCAAATAACAACTCGGTACCTATGTTTCCATATGTTAAGGTAATTTGACTTTGACAAGTTTTTAGTGATAAATGGATAAGTGGATCAAATGATGCTTGAATTTAATAGTTTGAAACAAAACTTGCTTGTTGATTGTGATATCGCAGAGTTTGTTTTCTTTGAAATCGGATTGCTGGGATAGAAATCCAAAAGAACTAGGTGAAGGAGTGGAGTTTCCTGATCTTTCTACACTTGATGGTTACTTGAAACACTGGGGAACTGAAAGTATGACGAAGGACAAAACACTCTATACGTGGATTGGTGAAGATGGGGCTGTAGTATGTCAAAGAACTTATGCAGAACTTCATGCGAAAGCTTCCTGCATTGCTCGTAAACTCTTGACCAGCCGAAAACCAGTTATCAAGCCCGGTGACCGGGTCCTCTTAGTCTATGTACCAGGGCTGGACTTTATTGATGCCTTTTTTGGGTGCTTAAGAGCCAAGGTCCTACCAGTCCCAGTCCTCCCACCAGATCCTCTGCAAAGAGGTGGGCAAGCACTGTTGAAGATTGAAAGCATTGCTAAATCTTGCAATGCAGTTGCAATTCTGTCAACCCTTCTTTATCACTCCGCAGTTCGGGCAGGTTCTGTGAAGAATCTAATCTCATTAGCAGGGAAAAATGGGAAATGGCCGAACCTTCCATGGATGCATACAGATTCTTGGCTCAAGGACTCCAAAGTCCTGGCTCCAGGAAACATAGCATATGAATCTGAATGTCAGCCGGATGATTTGTGTTTTCTGCAGTTCACTTCAGGGTCAACTGGTGATGCTAAAGGTGTAATGATAACTCATGGTGGTCTTATTCACAATGTGAAGTTGATGAAGAGGATATATAAGAGCACCTCAAAGACAGTACTAGTCAGCTGGCTTCCGCAATACCATGACATGGGGCTAATTGGTGGACTTTTTACTGCTCTAGTTAGTGGTGGATCAGCAATTTTGTTTTCTCCAATGACTTTTATCAAGAACCCTCTTCTATGGCTTCAGATCATGAGCAAATACAACGCTACTCACAGTGCCGGTCCCAACTTCGCCTTTGAACTGCTAATCCGAAGATTGGAGTATGCTGACAAGGATAAGGTTCGAAACTTTGACCTCTCTTCTTTGATTTTCCTCATGGTTGCTGCTGAACCAGTGAGGCAGAGAACTTTGAAAAGATTTGTTGAGCTCACTAGGCCTTTTGGTCTTTCGCAAGAAGTAATGGCTCCTGGTTATGGATTGGCCGAGAATTGTGTGTTCGTCAGCTGTGCATATGGAGAAGGTAAGCCCATATTGGTAGACTGGCAAGGAAGAGTCTGTTGCGGGTATGTGGAACCAAATGGTGAAGATATTGACATCCGAATAGTCGATCCAGAGTCCAATGAGGAGCTGAAAGAATCTGGAAAGGAAGGAGAGATATGGATTAGTAGTCCGAGTGCTGGAATTGGGTACTGGGGAAGGGAGGAACTTAGCCAAAGTACTTTCAGAAATGTGCTTCAAAATCATCCAGGAAGAAAATATACAAGAACCGGAGACTTGGGACGGATTATTGATGGAAAGGTGTTCATCACGGGAAGAATCAAGGATCTGATTATAGTAGCCGGAAGGAATATTTACTCTACAGATGTAGAAAAAACAGTTGAGAGTGCATCCGAACTTCTACGCCCAGGTTGCTGTGCTGTCATTGGTGTTCCTGAGGAAGTCTTGTCATCAAAAGGGATTTCACTTCCTGATTGTTCTGACCAGGTTGGCTTGGTTGTAATTGCCGAGGTTAGAGATGCTAAGCATGTTGATAAGGATGTGGTGGAGAACATAAAGACTCGTGTCGCAGAAGAACATGGCGTGACTGTGGCTTCTATCAAGCTGATCAAGCCCAGGACTATCAGCAAAACAACATCAGGTAAAATCAAGAGGTTCGAATGCCTCAAACATTTTACTGATGGAACTCTAAACACAGTGCCAGACCCATTTTTCGCAAAACGAAAATTGCTTCGTTCATTCACCACCGGGACATCTAAAGAGGGATTAACTCCTCGATCTCGGTTTGCAACATCTCCTTTACCAACCGCCAAATTCAGCAAAAAAGAAATAGTAGAATTTCTGAAGGGGCTTGTTTCTGAGCAAACAGGAATTCCTATCAAGAATATCTCTGCTACCGAGAGTCTTGTATCGTATGGAATTGACTCGATAGGTGTGGTCAGAGCGGCTCAAAAACTTTCAGATTTCCTCGGTGTGCCAGTTGGTGCAGTCGATATCTTCACTGCCACCTGCATTGCAGACTTGGCAAGCTTCTCAGAGAATCTTGCGATGAAGTCTCAACCTCACCTCATGAACTCTCAATCCTATCAACCAGAACCTGATATTGATTCTGCTGAGTTTGACACAGAAGTTTCCACGACTCGCCTAATCAGTGTCTGGTTTTTCCAACTTCTTGCCCTTGTTTATGTCTGTGCCATGCTGAGCTTTCCTGCTTATTTTTCAGTTTCGGCTTTCACAAGTTTGCTTTCAGCAAGTCATATGCTAAATGAGGAATTTCCCTGGTGGAATTACTTGATTCCCTTGGCATTGGCTCCTCTTGCTTGGATCCTTGGCATCATTTCTACTTGTATTAGCATTGCTTTCTTGGGGAATTCTTTCTTGAAACCTAACTATGCCCTGGCCCCTGAAGTATCTATCTGGTCTATTCACTTTGTCAAGTGGTGGGCACTGTACAAGGCCCAAGAAATCTCTTCAAAAGTTTTTGCAGAGCATTTGAGAGGAACTGTGTTCCTTAATTATTGGTTTGAGATGCTCGGCGCTAAGATCGGATCTTCAGTTTTGCTTGATACAGTTGACATTACAGATCCATCTCTAGTTTCAATTGGAGATGGAGCTGTAATTGCGGAAGGGGCATTGCTTCAAAGCCATGAGGTAAAGAATGGAATCTTGAGCTTCCAAGCCATTAGAATCGGCCGAAATTCTTCGGTTGGCCCTTACGCTGTAATCCAGAAAGGAAGTACATTGGGAGAAGAAGCAGATGTGCAGCCCTTGCAGAAGACAGAAGGTGGAAAAGCTGTACTCAAATCTAGCAAGGCTCACAATGTTCAGAAGGTAATTTTTTTTATATTTTTCAATTTATTACATCTGACCCATAACTGCATAGGTTATAGGTTTCTTCCCCCGTTTTCTCATCTTACACTAATTTGATTCTTTCCAATTATTGCAAAAATGTGTGAGGAATGTTTGTTTTTACATAATTGAAACAAGAACTGATCATACTCGTTACAATTTCTATAATGGTTTAAGGGTGCAATGCTGTCTGATAAGGCCACCTACCACTTCATGGGCATCTACATGGTTGGTCTCCTCAGCACTCTCTCAGCAGCCATTATCTACTTCCTTTACATTTGGCTATCTCAAAAGCCTGCCTCCATTCAACACTTCTCATTTCTCTGCATCTCTGGAGCCTTTCACTGGACTCCATTCACCATCATTGCTTATGCTACAATGATTGCTAATGTCCCATCAAACCCAGCCACCTTTGCAATCTCAGTTGCTATTGTTTACTTGGCTCATGGCCTGATACTCAGCCTCCTCACATGCACTCTGACCCATTTTCTTGCTGAAAAACAAGAGAAAAGGGAATCCCACATGAAAGCCTGGCTCCGGCATAGAATTACCATTGCCTGCCACCTTAGATTTGCCAAACTCCTGTCAGGAACAGAAGCATTCTGCATTTATTTGCGCCTTTTGGGTGCAAGTGTAGGTCAGCATTGTTCCATCAGGGCTGTCAATCCTGTATCAGACCCAGAGCTCATTACAATTGGTGATGGTGTGCACCTTGGTGACTTCAGTCGGATGATTGCTGGCTTCTATTCATCCAGTGGGTTTACTCAAGGAAAAATTGAAGTGCAGGACAATTCGGTTGTCGGGAGTCAAAGCCTCATCCTCCCTGGTTCGGTTGTTCAAAAGGATGTTATTCTTGGAGCTCTTTCAGTGGCTCCTGCAAATTCAGTTCTTCGACAAGGCGGCGTCTATATTGGATCTCAAACTCCAGTTATGATCAAGAACACCATGCATGCCTTGGATGACAGGATAGAAGAGATGGACTACAAATACAAGAAGATAGTTGGCAATTTAGCTGCAACTTTGGCTGCCAATACTCTGAAGGTTAAAGCAAGGTATTTCCATCGAATTGGTGTTAGTGGGAAGGGATACCTGAAGATTTATGACAACCTGAAAGGATTTCCAGACCACAAGATATTCCAGGCTGGGAAGAGCTATCCTATTGTAGTCAGGCATAGCAACGGCATGAGTGCTGATGATGATGCAAGAATCGATCTACGTGGAGCAGCGATAAGAATACTTTCAGATGACAATGGAAGCAACTCTTCTTCGCTTCTTGATCTAACATTGAAGACAGGTAAGGCATTATCTGCACGCACTATTGGTGATTTTGCAACATGGTTAGTTTGTGGACTTCCTGCAAGGGAGCAGCATGTGAAGCGAGCCCCACATATCCGTGATGCAGTTTGGATGTCTCTTCGCAATGCGAATTCTTTTGCTGAGCTACACTACTACTCAAATATCTGCAGGCTCTTCAGGTTTTCGGACGGACAGGAAATGTATGTGAAATTCAAATTGCGGCCTGGTGACGAAAACATAAGTGAGGATTCAGGTAAAGTTGAGCCTATGGGCATTCTCCCACCAGAAACAGGTGCAATTCCACGGGATGAAAAGGATACTCGTCCCTTACTTTTCCTAGCCGAAGATTTCCAAAGCCGTGTAAGTTCTCCAGGAGGCGTTCGCTACATTTTCCAGCTGCAAATCCGACCTGTTCCACATGATGATGCCACTTGTGACATTGCACTTGACTGCACCAAACCATGGGATGAGTCTGAATTCCCTTACATTGATATAGGGGAAGTTCACATTGATCAAAATCTCACCGGTGCAGAATCAGAAGCACTACAGTTTAATCCTTATATTCGATGCCATGAGGTGGATGTGATCCGGGCCACTTCATCCTCGCAAAGTGCTTCAATTGATCATGGTCGTTCATTGATCTATGAAATTTGTCAGCATTTGAGGAATGGAGAACCACTTCCAGAAGCTTGGAGGATCTTCATAGAACAAAGTGATGTTAAAGTGGACCTTTCAGGCTGTCCAATGGCAGCAGCATTGGAGAAAAAGGACTCAGGAAAAGTTACACTAGCAAGGACATGGTATCAGACCTTATGGGTCATTTTTGCTCAACCATTGCTGCAAACATTTCTTCCATATTTCCTGATGGGGTTGCTCATCTTTGCTCCACTGAACTGGATTCTTCACTTGAAGGAAAGCAAGAAAGTCGCAATGCATTGGTTGCTTCCTTTGGTTTGGGTTTCTTCAGGAGTTCTAGCAGCATTAGCATGTGTTTTGGCCAAGTGGATTCTTGTGGGGAAAAAGAAAGAAGGCCAAACAGTACACATTTGGAGCATAGGAGTCTTCATGGACACTGTGTGGCAAGCTTTCAGAACTGTAGTAGGGGACTACTTCATGGAAATGACTAGAGGGTCTATCTTATTTTTGCTATGGCTAAAGCTCATGGGTTCAGACATTGATTTGGACCAAGGAGCCTACGTAGATAGCATGGGAGCAGCATTGAATCCAGAAATGGTGGAGATTGAGAGAGGTGGTTGTGTAGGAAGAGAAGCTTTACTGTTTGGACATATATATGAAGGTGAAGGAGGGAAAGTTAAGTTTGGCAGGATAAGAGTTGGAGAAGGTGGATTTGTAGGGAGTAGAGCAATTGCCATGCCTGGTGTTAGAATAGAAATAGGAGGCAATCTTAGTGCTCTTTCTCTTGCCATGAAAGAAGAAATTGTTAGGTCTATGTGAATTAATGGTACTCACAACCTTTAATTAACCGAGTCAAACCCCAAGTATGTTTTTATTGTTTAAAGTTAAACCTTGCTTTGAGTTGTTTGTTGATTTTCCTTAATACATAGATGAAGTTAGTTGTATTGGTTTTGATGAAATAAAGTGTTTTTGAAATTTGTCAAATATGGTAAGCAAGGTTGGGATGTTTTTTTCTATGTTGGTTGATGCATGTTCTTAGTTTTGGGTCTTGTTTGAGTATTGTAAAGTGCTAAAGTATCAATTTTGAATCTTATATTACTGAATATGCTTGATGTTTAGCTTTGAAAGTTTGGAATTTGGAATTTTTTTTATTCAAACTTGTTTGTTTATGGTAGTGTGATTTGTTAGAATGAAGAAAGCATGTTTTAGAGGTCAAAATATTAGCTTTGGAGGCTTGACAGTGTGCTGGGTTTCTAGGTAATTTCTGGGTTTCTAGGTTCAACTTCTTTATGTTCTTCCCAAGAACATTGCCTTAAACCTGTGATTTGGATCAATTTTGGTCATTTCTTTGCACTAAACCCTTTAGGCAACTTGATTAGTCAATAATCTAGGGTGTATTTGCATCAATAACAAGTTTTTTTGGGGTTTTAATTCTAGAGTTTCGGTTTTGAATCGAAAGCTATTTTGATAAAATTGTGATTTGTGAGTGATAATCGAAATGAATACTTGATTAGTCAATAATCTAGGGTCTATTTGCATCAATAACAAGTTTTTTAGGGGTTTTAATTCTAGGGTTTTGATTTTGAACCGAAAGCTATTTTGATAAAATTGTGATTTGGAAGTGATAATCGAAATGAATCGATCCAAATTATCGATCCTTGCATGATTTTTAACATGTTTGTGAACTTGGTTTGTCTATATCTATTTCGTTTTTCAATTCATGTTTTTTTTTGTTGACGAAAAACACTCATCGTATTCTTTATTTTTTTTTGTTTGATCTGTTTTGTCTAAGAAATTTTTTAGTTTTTATGTTTTTGTATGTAATCTATTTTTTAGATTTTGTTTTGTTTTTAGGTTGTTTTCGGGTCAACCTAAGGTCTTCGGTTCAATTTATGGTTGAACCAAAGATCTCGAGTCAACTCGGTCATGTCAAGATTGGGTCAAAAGATTAAGATCATGTTTGGCTGGCAATGTTTGTATTAAAGGGGTTTTCTGGTTTAAGGGTGTGTATAGCAAGCACTCTCTTATGCCTGTTTTGACAGTTTTATTTCAAGGAAAAATGAGTTTTTGCCAAATAAAACCTATATAAAAAAAATATTCTCTCTTTTATTTTCTTGTATATGGCCAAAAAACGTAAAAAAATATTTGAGCATTATATTTAAGAAAATATTAAATATTTTGGCATGTTTTAAAAAATATATTGTATGGATTTTACAACAAGTTTGTAAGATTCCAAAGGATATGGGTCTATATTTCAAATATATTAAAAATTTATTTTTGGCAAGAAAATATTATTCACTTTTAATATAAGGATAAGAAAACTTAAAAGGGGTTAATATCCAAAATATTATTAGGAATAATAATTTATTATTATTCACTTTAATATATAGATAAAAAAAACATGTATAAGGTTGATATCCAAAATATTATTGGGAATAATACAACTCACTCATTTATAATATAAGGATAAAGATTACAAAGAATTTTATCTAAAATATTATTTGAAATTACGTAATAGCCAAAAAATCTAATTTTGCCCCAAGAAAACCTTGACGGTAATTGAGGACATTTCACCTTCCTAGACCAAGTTCTTAACTTAAAAAATCGGAGTTTGTTCATTGTAACGAACTCGTCATGGTCGACTAATATAAATAGAAATATCATCAGACCATAAAAAATAAAAAATAAAACAATATAGTTATAAAAAGTAAAATAATACAGTTTACCTCATGTAAAATGTATTAAAAATACTAATACAATTTATTTACGCAACCAATCATTTACTTACCATCTTCGAAAAGCTAGTTAGAACCATAAAATTAGATTGACTTCTAAACCAACCAAAAACTATTCCGGAGCAAGTTCGAAAAGTGTCGCCGCAACATGAAACCCCCTGCAAGGAGGGTACGATAGTATTTGAAAAATGTTTTTGCTCGATCGAGGCCTAATGGTCTACCTAATTAACGGAAGGAATATAATATTTCCAACTGGGAATCCATTTCTCAACTGTTGTGTGTAGATGTATACTGTGGATGATGTCATAATTATAAATAATTTGCACTAAAAAAAAGACTCACACCACCATGTTTGTAAAGAAAAAACTCGTCATGAACTAATAAATTTAGTTAAAGTCTTTATCCACAATGTCACTTTGATTAAAAAAAATTAATACAAATATTTAACCCTTTAGTATACAAGTTGACTTAATTATTATATAAAAAATAAATTTGCAAGTTAAGTAAGCAATTAAGTACTCACAACCTTTAATTAACTGAATCAAACCCCACGTATGATCTCAGAATTATTTAGCTAAATAAACACTTGCCTTTTCTTTGATAATAAAAGTGCAAAGCCAAGAAAGTAAACACCATGCAATTAGTTTAATAAGCTAGCATGAGGCCACAAGTTGATTCATAATCATACATTAATTTTAAAGCTACTGTTATAGCCTTTGGTGTCTGTGAATAGACTTCTTACCCGTGTGCCTCAAACAAGTGTGCTGGGCTTTTTAAAAGCTACTGTTATAGCCTTTTCTTATTTAATTTTTTGGGTGTTTTGACGCCAAGCACTTACTGATTAAATAAATTGGAAAAATGCAAAATGACTCTGAAACTATATAATAGCGTTATGGCATTCTAGTAAATAGGATTATTAACTAGAACATTTAAAATTAATATTATTGGATTGGTAGAAAAAACATAAATACTAATATTTAAAGTACTTGTATGTTTATGACTGCTTTTGGTTAGTTGATGCAACAAGACTTTTTTAAACTGAAGATTTGAGTATTAGGTGTAGATATAACATAACAAGACGTGGATTTGACTCATACTAAATAATCTAGTAGATATTTTTATAAATTAATTGGATAAATTTATGGTTTTTAAAAAATCTGATCCCGTTATATTAGATTAACATTTTAAAATAAAAATGATGAGAGATCCAACTATTAAATTAGATTTTGGATGATTTTAGATTAACATTTTAAAACAAAGATGACGAGAGATAACTATTAAATTAGATTTTGGATGATTTTACATAACAAGACGTGGATTTGACTCATAAGGTAAATAATCTAGTAGATATTTTTATAAATTAATATAGGATAAGTCTATATTTTTAAAAAAAAATGATCCCGTCATATTAGATTAGCATTTTAAAATAAAGATAATAAGAAATTTAATCATTGAATTAAACTTAAATTGTTAGAGGTGATTTTACATCTAATTTTCTTAGATAATACTACCCTATCACTTATCAGATCATTAGATAAAAAAAAATTAGGTTTAAAAGTTGATGTTGGGTACATTTTATTATTTTCCTATAATTTTTAAATTTATTATTTTTTATTCTATTTTAATTTTAAATTATTTTTTAGTAGATATATATTTTTATGGCGTATTAAAAAATCTTGTAAATCTTCTGAAAAGACAACACAAAAAATTATATGTGATGTGGCGTGCATCGTTAGTGTGTCCGAAGATTATTTTCTTTTATTTTCATTGGAGACTAATTCGGACTTTGGGCTATCTAATGAAAGTGACATTCTTATATTACATATATAATAAGCAAATAAACTATATTTTTAAATACTCCCAATCTATTTGCTGAAAATCAAATATTTTCTACTTGTCCTAAAATTAATCAGATGCACTATTAAATTTTAACCATTAAAAACACACTAATGGATTCACCAATAACAATTTAATGTGTGAAAACTTTTGAATTATAATCTTGGGAAGATACATAATTCAATGAAAATAGCATTATTCTACAAAAATTGAAATCAAAATTAAACTCTAAATTAACCCCATTAATTGGGTTGGACTCACCATATTCATTCATCATATATATATATATATATATATATATATATATATATATATATATATATGCATGCAAAAGGAGCACAGCAAGATGTAGCAGCAAGGGAGGGAATTGCACGTTGCCATGTACTTCACAGAGATAGATCGATAACAATGTAGCACGCTCAATATACTAGTGATGTTATTAACGGAGCTTCGGTGTGTTTTTAGTGTTATTTTTTTTTTCTCTCTTCATTGTAATTTGTGAAGAGATATAAAAGAGAAAAAAGATAAAAATAAAATAAAATGATCTTAGAGTCACACTAAAATTCTGATGACGATACCACCGGTATTGTTGAAAAAAATCTTGACAATATAAATCCAACAACATCAATAAAGATCGCAAACAGTGAATGATATGGGCCACATGAGTCGTTTAAAGATGTCGAGGTTCAATTGCCTTTGGGTTGTTTGTGTGATCCACTTCAATCATCGCTGGTGACTTTTTCTAATATCGTTGGATTTGTCTCGTTGAAATCTTTATAACGGTAATTATTTTGTCATTAGAGTTTCGGTGGGACTCTAGAGTTCTTTTCTTTCTTTTTTTTCTCTTTCTGTCTTTATTTCTCTATTGAATTTTGTATCCATTAGTTTTTTAATTTGAATGAGTCTCGAATGACATTTGCAACTTGAGAATCGCATATATTATTTATGGTTTTTTAAATTATATTATTTTTCTAAATATTTTTTACACTATATTATTTTATCAATTTTTTTACCATGTTGGAATCCAAAAAAAAAAAAATCTATCATCCATATGACAAAAGTTCCTTACGGTTTATAACGGTCACATTCTCCTCCCGCGCAGTTTCTGTAATAAATCCCAAAATAGGGAAACAAAAATAAATATTGTCTTGTGCAGTTGGGCTTTGCAAAATTCGCCATTTAATTGCATCCACGTGTCAATCAATTTTGTCATGCCCACCTTTGTTTTTATACTCCCAAATCCTACCTGATTGTTTTCTAGCAAGTATCGGTTATTCTTTTCCATCGATCCCTAATTGTATAAAAATATTATATTTATATAGAGGAAAGTTCTCGTTGATATCAGCGTTGCTGGGATGAATCAATGAAAAAACTCCGTTTTTTTTTTACCTTTCAAGCTCCTTTAAAAAAAAAAAAACAAAATTGAAGTTAATTTAGATATATGTAGACAAGAAGTCAATCTACTTGCTTGGAATATACCGACAAAGAGCTTATGCCTTAACAAAATGTTTATATATACAAAGTTTTGATATATTTATTATAGATTTGTGAACTGCAACTCAACACGCATGCATGTTACAGATTATTGTTGCTAAGACGGAGTCACCTACATAAATTGTAGGGATAAAACTAGAATAAAAGAGGAACAAATTTGGAATAATTCGTCACGTTTAATTGAAATTCTCGGACTTAACAAGAGATGTGACATAGTATTTTTTTGTCATTTACTTGATGGAAGTTTAAGGAATCTATTCAGTTTAAATACTTTAGAAGGCAATGAAAGCAGCCCATCTCTCAATGTGGTGAATCGGCTTCGAGAGTTTTTTGGTTGTGTTTTGCTGTTTAATCTTGACACTTGGCAGTAAACTCAACACCCTTTTACCCATTTCAACTCTAAGGTGAGTTACTGTGCTGATGCCTGAAGTTGAACATTTCATATTTGCATTATTTTCTTCGTTTCCTCGAGTAGAAAAAAGCAAAAGGGTTTGAGAGAGAGAGAGAGAGAGAGAGAGGAGACGGTGTGTATGGTGTTTTCTTGCCTTTGTTTTGTGAGAATGCATGTGTTTGTGATCATGTTGAGAATGAACAAAATGTGAGAAGTACTTGTATTTAGTTTTGGCATGTGATGTTTGTTAACAAGCTGTGGTGGCAATGGCATTACAGGGAGTGCATTGATTTCCTGCGTTGGTTTTGTCTCCAAGGTTTGTTTCTCTTGACCACTTCTTTCTTGAAGCAATTATATTTGGTGTTCTATGTTTTCCTAGTCCATCTTCACTTCTTCCCTGCCAATCCTAGCTACTCATGTATTTCACTTGAAGTGGTTAGCTTGTTGGGTGGATTGGATCATATTCCTGTAGGAGTCCTTCCATGTCTTCCTAGGGTTCTAAACCTTGGCCTTCTGTAAGTCTTTAGGCCATTCTGTTTACGTTCAGTTTAGGGGCATGATGATATATGCTTTTAGGGCAGCTATATTGCTGAACATTTGATTTTGAAAAAACACATCTATATATAGGCCATTATGTCTTCAATGTCTAACTATCCGTCCATTTCTAAGATACAGTCTAATATAACTAATTAATTAATGTTAATGCAAGGGAAATTAAGTGTGCGGCTTATAACTGCTAATGAATTAGAGTTACAGGAAAAATTAAATAGGCAGCTAATGGCTGCTAATGAATTAGTGTTGCAAGGGAAAGTGGGGGAAAGTGGGCAGTGTTTAGGTTTGCTATGTAAAAAATAGAAAAAAAATGGATTATTAAATTTTTTTTTTACCTGGGCTACAGCCCTTCTTAGCCTTATAAAAGGCTCCGCCCCTGGTGGCAATGGCATTACAGGGAGTACATCGATTTCCTGCGTTGGTTTTGTCTCCAAGGTTTGTTTCTCTTGACCACTTCTTTCTTGAAGCAATTATATTTGGTGTTCTATGTTTTCCTAGTCCATATCTTCACTTCTTCCCTGCCAATCCTAGCTACTCATGTATTTCACTTGAAGTGGTTAGCTTGTTGGGTGGATTGGTTCATATTCCTGTATTAGTCCTTCCATGTCTTCCTAGGGTTCGAAACCTTGGCCTTCTGTAAGTCTTTAGGCCATTCTGTTTACGTTCAGTTTAGGGGCATCCTGATATATGCTTTTAGGGCAGCTATATTGCTAAACATTTGATTTTGAAAAAACACATCTATATATAGGCCATTCGGTCTTCAATGTCTATGGATTGAAACATGCATCGGGAGCCTGGATCATTTGTGAGAGGAAATGGTTGCTGTTGGAAGCCTGTTGTCCTCTTCAGCAATACTCCTTGTAGTCTTCTTGAAGAATTTTTGTTTGTCTTGTTTGATTCAAAATATGATTGCACAATGAAAACGAAGGGTTTCAAGAGTGATTTAATTACTAATGAAAGAAAGACATTTGGCTAGATATAGATACAGAAGGAATTTATCTTCACCTCAGGTTTTGTTACATATATATGTGTCGGTACCAGGAATCAGCAAATGGTTAGAAGCTTTGTTTTGAACGTCAGAAGAAAATAATGGCTAAATATGTATTTTTCTGTCTTAAAGAGGAAGAAGTTAAAAGGGTTTAAACTCTTATTGCTAAAAAAAGCATACAAGAAGACATGGAAAAGATGCCCTAAATCCAGAATCCTGGATTATCCATAGATACCTTTGAGCAGTGGTTTCTAAAATTGTAGAGTTATAATTAGATAGCTGTTGGACTCACTTCATTTCCCTTTCCAGCAGGCATTTCAAGTACTCAAAAGATGGACCCATTAGTATCAATTGAGGATCAATTTGTCAAGCTACATCCATGCCTGCCTGTGAACACAAGAATTGGAATAGTAGGAGGTGGTCCAAGTGGCATATCTGCTGCTTATGCATTGGCAAAGCTTGGTTATCAGAATGTCACAGTGTTAGAGAAGCATCACACTGTGGGTGGCATGTGTGAATCAGTAGACATTGAAGGTACATGATCAAGAGAAAAGAAAAAAAAAAGTGTTTTCTGTAAATTTAGTTTCACCAAGTATAATGATTATATCTGTTCTGCAATATACAGGAAGGATTTATGATCTTGGTGGTCAGGTTTTGGCTAAGAACAGTGCACCTGTCATTTTTCACTTGGCAAAAGAAGTTGGATCAGAATTAGAAGAAATGGATTCCCATAAGCTTGCTCATATTGACAGCTCTACAGGGAAGTATCAGGACATTAAAGTTGCAGATGATTATGTAGCTGTGATGTCACTGACCTTAGAACTGCAGGTTGGTTTCAATTTTCAGTGCAGCCATAGTTTTTTGCTTATATTGCAGGAATGATATCAATTTAAATTTTCATTTCATTGTTTACAGGATAAGGCAAAGGATTCTGGTCGAATTGGAGTCCATGCTGTGAGTGAATTAGCTGCAGACTTGACTCCTACGTATCTCGAGAGTCGTGGATTCAAATCTGTTCCCAAATCTGTGGCTTATGGATATACTGCTTCTGGTTATGGATTTGTTCAAGACATGCCTTATGCATACATTCATGAGTTCACCCGGACTTCCATGGCTGGAAAGATTCGGCGTTTCAAAGGTGGATACACTAGTCTTTGGCAGAAGATCAGTGAATCACTTCCAATTGAGGTTAATTGCAAAACTGATGTGCTGGCCATCAGGCGCAATTCCGACAGTGTTAGAGTTGATGTTAAAAGAAACAATGGGGAAATTCTAGAAATGGAGTTTGATAAGATAATTATCTCTGGTTCATTTCCTTTCACAAATGGAAATACTTATAGATTTCCAGCAGAAAAATCTACAGGTTTCTTGAACTTCATACCTCTAGATTTCCACCTTATAAGTTCCTCTATCCTTTCAGGAAATGGCTAACAAGGTATTCATGTTGCAGAATCTGAGACCAAAGTGACGGATCTCAGTGAAGTCGAAAGATATTTCTTCAGAAAAGTTCAGACAATCGACTACTACACCACTGTTTTAAAGATCAAAGGGCTAGAAGACATGCCAGTTGGATTTTATTACTTTGGTGAATATATGGAAGATCCTGCAACAATTGGACATCCCGTTGCGATGCAGAAATTCTATGCTGACACTGACATTTTCTTATTTTGGTCCTATGGGAACTCTTTCGATATAAAGGGACCAACAGTCGCTGAGCTAGCCAAGAAGGTAGTCATGTCCATGGGGGCAAAAGTTGAGGAAGAAGTTCTCCAGAGAAGATTCAAGTACTTCCCCCATGTTGGTAGCCAAGGTATGCTTGACGAACTGTTCCTACACCATTGAACCAAACCAGATAGGGATCCAAATTCATTCATTATTTTTATTTAAATTTCAAACCAGAAATGAAGGATGGATTCTATGAGAAACTGGAGTCTGAACTTCAAGGCCAGAGGAACACTTACTATGTTGGTGGGCTCATGGCATTTGAACTCACGGAGAGAAATTCATCTTATGCCATGGATCTTATCTGCAAGCATTTTGCAAATAACAACTCGGTACCTATGTTTCCATATGTTAAGGTAATTTGACTTTGACAAGTTTTTAGTGATAAATGGATAAGTGGATCAAATGATGCTTGAATTTAATAGTTTGAAACAAAACTTGCTTGTTGATTGTGATATCGCAGAGTTTGTTTTCTTTGAAATCGGATTGCTGGGATAGAAATCCAAAAGAACTAGGTGAAGGAGTGGAGTTTCCTGATCTTTCTACACTTGATGGTTACTTGAAACACTGGGGAACTGAAAGTATGACGAAGGACAAAACACTCTATACGTGGATTGGTGAAGATGGGGCTGTAGTATGTCAAAGAACTTATGCAGAACTTCATGCGAAAGCTTCCTGCATTGCTCGTAAACTCTTGACCAGCCGAAAACCAGTTATCAAGCCCGGTGACCGGGTCCTCTTAGTCTATGTACCAGGGCTGGACTTTATTGATGCCTTTTTTGGGTGCTTAAGAGCCAAGGTCCTACCAGTCCCAGTCCTCCCACCAGATCCTCTGCAAAGAGGTGGGCAAGCACTGTTGAAGATTGAAAGCATTGCTAAATCTTGCAATGCAGTTGCAATTCTGTCAACCCTTCTTTATCACTCCGCAGTTCGGGCAGGTTCTGTGAAGAATCTAATCTCATTAGCAGGGAAAAATGGGAAATGGCCGAACCTTCCATGGATGCATACAGATTCTTGGCTCAAGGACTCCAAAGTCCTGGCTCCAGGAAACATAGCATATGAATCTGAATGTCAGCCGGATGATTTGTGTTTTCTGCAGTTCACTTCAGGGTCAACTGGTGATGCTAAAGGTGTAATGATAACTCATGGTGGTCTTATTCACAATGTGAAGTTGATGAAGAGGATATATAAGAGCACCTCAAAGACAGTACTAGTCAGCTGGCTTCCGCAATACCATGACATGGGGCTAATTGGTGGACTTTTTACTGCTCTAGTTAGTGGTGGATCAGCAATTTTGTTTTCTCCAATGACTTTTATCAAGAACCCTCTTCTATGGCTTCAGATCATGAGCAAATACAACGCTACTCACAGTGCCGGTCCCAACTTCGCCTTTGAACTGCTAATCCGAAGATTGGAGTATGCTGACAAGGATAAGGTTCGAAACTTTGACCTCTCTTCTTTGATTTTCCTCATGGTTGCTGCTGAACCAGTGAGGCAGAGAACTTTGAAAAGATTTGTTGAGCTCACTAGGCCTTTTGGTCTTTCGCAAGAAGTAATGGCTCCTGGTTATGGATTGGCCGAGAATTGTGTGTTCGTCAGCTGTGCATATGGAGAAGGTAAGCCCATATTGGTAGACTGGCAAGGAAGAGTCTGTTGCGGGTATGTGGAACCAAATGGTGAAGATATTGACATCCGAATAGTCGATCCAGAGTCCAATGAGGAGCTGAAAGAATCTGGAAAGGAAGGAGAGATATGGATTAGTAGTCCGAGTGCTGGAATTGGGTACTGGGGAAGGGAGGAACTTAGCCAAAGTACTTTCAGAAATGTGCTTCAAAATCATCCAGGAAGAAAATATACAAGAACCGGAGACTTGGGACGGATTATTGATGGAAAGGTGTTCATCACGGGAAGAATCAAGGATCTGATTATAGTAGCCGGAAGGAATATTTACTCTACAGATGTAGAAAAAACAGTTGAGAGTGCATCCGAACTTCTACGCCCAGGTTGCTGTGCTGTCATTGGTGTTCCTGAGGAAGTCTTGTCATCAAAAGGGATTTCACTTCCTGATTGTTCTGACCAGGTTGGCTTGGTTGTAATTGCCGAGGTTAGAGATGCTAAGCCTGTTGACAAGGATGTGGTGGAGAACATAAGGAGTCGTGTCGCAGAAGAACATGGCGTGACTGTGGCTTCTATCAAGCTGATCAAGCCCAGGACTATCAGCAAAACAACATCAGGTAAAATCAAGAGGTTCGAATGCCTCAAACATTTTACTGATGGAACTCTGAACACAGTGCCAGACCCAATTTTTGCAAAACGAAAATTGCTTCGCTCATTCACCACCGGGACATGTAAAGAGGGATTAACTCCTCGATCTCGGCTTGCAACATCTCCTTTACCAACCGCCAAATTCAGCAAAAAAGAAATAGTAGAATTTCTGAAGGGGCTTGTTTCTGAGCAAACAGGAATTCCTATCAAGAATATCTCTGCCACCGAGAGTCTTGTATCGTATGGAATTGACTCGATAGGTGTGGTCAGAGCGGCTCAAAAACTTTCAGATTTCCTCGGTGTGCCAGTTGGTGCAGTCGATATCTTCACTGCCAACTGCATTGCAGAGTTGGCAAGCTTCTCAGAGAATCTTGCGATGAAGTCTCAACCTCACCTCATGAACTCTCAATCCTATCAACCAGAACCAGATATTGATTCTTCTGAGTTTGACACAGAAGTTTCCACGACTCGCCTAATCAGTGTCTGGTTTTTCCAACTTCTTGCCCTTGTTTATGTCTGTGCCATGCTGAGCTTTCCTGCTTATTTTTCAGTTTCGGCTTTCACAAGTTTGCTTTCAGCAAGTCATCTGCTAAATGAGGAATTTCCCTGGTGGAATTACTTGATTCCCTTGGCATTGGCTCCTCTTGCTTGGATCCTTGGCATCATTTCTACTTGTATTAGCATTGCTTTCTTGGGGAATTCTTTCTTGAAACCTAACTATGCCCTGACCCCTGAAGTATCTATCTGGTCTATTCACTTTGTCAAGTGGTGGGCACTGTACAAGGCCCAAGAAATCTCTTCAAAAGTTTTTGCAGAGCATTTGAGAGGAACTGTGTTCCTTAATTATTGGTTTGAGATGCTCGGCGCTAAGATCGGATCTTCAGTTTTGCTTGATACAGTTGACATTACAGATCCATCTCTAGTTTCAATTGGAGATGGAGCTGTAATTGCGGAAGGGGCGTTGCTTCAAAGCCATGAGGTAAAGAATGGAATCTTGAGCTTCCAAGCCATTAGAATCGGCCGAAATTCTTCGGTTGGTCCTTACGCTGTAATCCAGAAAGGAAGTACATTGGGAGAAGAAGCAGATGTACAGCCCTTGCAGAAGACAGAAGGTGGAAAAGCTGTACTCAAATCTAGCAAGGCTCACAATGTTCAGAAGGTAATTTTTTTTATATTTTCAATTTATTATATCTTACCCATAACTGCATAGGTTATAGGTTTCTTCCCCCGTTTTCTCATCTTACACTAATTTGATTCTTTCCAATTATTGCAAAAATGTGTGAGGAATGTTTTTTTTTACATAATTGAAACAAGAACTGATCATACTCGTTACAATTTCTATAATGGTTTCAGGGTGCAATGCTGTCTGATAAGGCCACCTACCACTTCATGGGCATCTACATGGTTGGTCTCCTCAGCACTCTCTCAGCAGCCATTATCTACTTCCTTTACATTTGGCTATCTCAAAAGCCTGCCTCCATTCAACACTTCTCATTTCTCTGCATCTCTGGAGCCTTTCACTGGACTCCATTCACCGTCATTGCTTATGCTACAATGATTGCTAATGTCCCATCAAACCCAGCCACCTTTGCAATCTCAGTTGCTATTGTTTACTTGGCTCATGGCCTGATACTCAGCCTCCTCACATGCACTTTGGCCCATTTTCTTGCTGAAAAACAAGAGAAAAGGGAATCCCACATGAAAGTCTGGCTCCGGCATAGAATTACCATTGCCTGCCACCTTAGATTTGCCAAACTCCTGTCAGGAACAGAAGCATTCTGCATTTATTTGCGCCTTTTGGGTGCAAGTGTCGGTGAGCATTGTTCCATCAGGGCTGTCAATCCTGTATCAGACCCAGAGCTCATTACAATTGGTGATGGTGTGCACCTTGGTGACTTCAGTCGGATGATTGCTGGCTTCTATTCATCCAGTGGGTTTACTCAAGGAAAAATTGAAGTGCAGGACAATTCGGTTGTCGGGAGTCAAAGCCTCATCCTCCCTGGTTCGGTTGTTCAAAAGGATGTGATTCTTGGTGCTCTTTCAGTGGCTCCTGCAAATTCAGTTCTTCGACAAGGCGGCGTCTATATTGGATCTCAAACTCCAGTGATGATCAAGAACACCATGCATGCCTTGGATGACAGGATAGAAGAGATGGACTTCAAATACAAGAAGATAGTTGGCAATTTAGCTGCAAATTTGGCTGCCACTACTCTGAAGGTTAAAACAAGGTATTTCCATCGAATTGGTGTTAGTGGGAAGGGACACCTGAAGATTTATGACAACCTGAAAGGATTTCCAGACCACAAGATTTTCCAGGCTGGGAAGAGCTATCCTATTGTAGTCAGGCATAGCAATAGCTTGAGTGCTGATGATGATGCTAGAATCGATGCACGTGGAGCAGCGATAAGAATACTTTCAGATGACAATGGAAGCAACTCCTCTTCGCTTCTTGATCTAACATTGAAGACAGGCAAGGCATTCTATGCACGCACGATTGCTGATTTTGCAACATGGTTAGTTTGTGGACTTCCTGCAAGGGAGCAGCATGTGAAGCGAGCCCCACATATCCGTGATGCAGTTTGGATGTCTCTTCGCAATGCGAATTCTTTTGCTGATCTACACTACTACTCAAATATCTGCAGGCTCTTCAGGTTTTCCGACGGTCAGGAAATGTATGTGAAATTCAAATTGCGGCCTGGTGACGAAAACATAAGTGAGGATTCAGGTAAAGTTGAGCCTATGGGAATTCTCCCACCAGAAACAGGTGCAATTCCACGGGATGAAAAGGATACTCGTCCCTTACTTTTCCTAGCCGAAGATTTCCAAAGCCGTGTAAGTTCTCCAGGAGGCGTTCGCTACATTTTCCAGCTGCAAATCCGACCTGTTCCACATGATGATGCCACTTGTGACGTTGCACTTGACTGCACCAAACCATGGGATGAGTCTGAATTCCCTTACATTGATATAGGGGAAGTTCACATTGATCAAAATCTCACCGGTGCAGAATCAGAAGCACTAGAGTTTAATCCTTATATTCGATGCCATGAGGTGGATGTGATCCGGGCCACTTCATCCTCCCAAAGTGCTTCAATTGATCATGGTCGTTCATTGATCTATGAAATTTGTCAGCATTTGAGGAATGGAGAACCACTTCCAGAAGCTTGGAGGATCTTCATAGAACAAAGTGATGTTAAAGTGGACCTTTCAGGCTGTCCAATGGCAGCAGCATTGGAGAAAAAGGACTCGGGAAAAGTTACACTAGCAAGGACATGGTATCAGACCTTATGGGTCATTTTTGCTCAACCATTGCTGCAAACATTTCTTCCGTACTTCCTGATGGGGTTGCTCATCTTTGCTCCACTGAACTGGATTCTTCTCTTGAAGGAAAGCAAGAAAGTCGCAATGCATTGGTTTCTTCCTTTGGTTTGGGTTTCTTCAGGAGTTCTAGCAGCATTAGCATGTGTTGTGGCCAAGTGGATTCTTGTGGGGAAAAAGAAAGAAGGCCAAACAGTACAGATTTGGAGCATAGGAGTCTTCATGGACACTGTGTGGCAAGCTTTCAGAACTGTAGTAGGGGACTACTTCATGGAAATGACTAGTGGGTCTATCTTATTTTTGCTATGGCTAAAGCTCATGGGTTCAGACATTGATTTGGACCAAGGAGCTTATGTAGATAGCATGGGAGCAGCATTGAATCCAGAAATGGTGGAGATTGAGAGAGGTGGTTGTGTAGGAAGAGAAGCTTTACTGTTTGGACATATATATGAAGGTGAAGGAGGGAAAGTTAAGTTTGGCAGGATAAGAGTTGGAGAAGGTGGATTTGTAGGGAGTAGAGCAATTGCCATGCCTGGTGTTAGAGTAGAAATAGGAGGCAATCTTAGTGCTCTTTCTCTTGCCATGAAAGAAGAAATTGTTAGGTCTATGTGAATTAACGGTTCATGCCTGCTGCTGAAATAGCAGCTGCGCAACTTATCTCCTTTTGCACTAAGAATAAAGCTGGTCTCCCCCATAAATTACCAGTATTTTTATAAATGGAAAAGTATATTAATGGAAATGTGTCATGGTTCCTGCCTCTCTCTGTCATGATTCTTTTTGATGGCTAGAAGTCTTAAGCATAGGTGAAAGCCAAAAAACCCGTTTCAGTCTAGTTCAAGATATAAATCACAAAGTAAATTAATTTGATCGATTCAAAATATATATTATTTCATTTTAAAAGAAGAATTACATTGTTTTGAAAAAAAAACTTAATTAACTCATTAGCCAAAAATAGGAAATCTCTTCAAATTTCAACTGGGATTTTTCTATTTAGTTTATATTAGTATATTAACCTCCACGGCATATTAATAATAATTTTTTAAAAAAAAAAATATGTTAACAATATAGAAAATATTTTAAGAGTTTTGGGTCTTGCGACCATGTCAAACCCAAACATGTTTGTCAAACCCAAAACATTTAGGTTTGGCGTGGTTATCAAACTTAAAATGCTTGGGTCTAGAATGATTGTTAGATCCAAAACTTTTGTGAATCTGGCATTTTTATACCTGATCTAAGTACCTTAAATCTAGCGTGGTTGCGGCAATTAAGTCAAAACCAAGACACTAAAAAAATAAAAAATAAAATTATTATTATAATTCATAATAAAAATTTTATTAATCTACAGTAATTTTCTTTATTTAATTTTTGTTATAACAATTACAAGAGATTTGTGTTATCATAGCATATATCGAAGGGAAAATAAGATTATCTAATGTGGGGATGACTACTAGCTAATGTGAGTGTCTTTACTCTTGAGCATCGCAATTCACTTGAGACATACCAAAGAAGTATGGAAATAATTTTTTTATTTGAAATATATATATAACTTAATTGAAAGAAAAATCATATTCTAATAATCAGAAATTTTTTTAAATTCTCATGCTATAACTATGGGATACTTATAACACGAAAAAAAAATACAAAAAAAGTGAAAAACAAGAGAGAGAATGTTTTTAAATAAATGAGAAATTCTTATCATTTTTATATGGGATCGGATGTGATTTTGTTTTTAATTATTCGGTAAATATCTTTTAGTTACAGTGTAAGTACAATAAAACTTTTTCTAATAATTTATTAATTTATTATATCTCAAAACCATAAAAAAGCCTTTCCATATTTTCCATTAGAAGACAACATTAGCCTGGGATACAAGGATAGGACATATCATTCTTCTATGAATTCAACATAAATTTTAAAAAAATATGTATAAGAAATTTAATTCATCAATTAATTTTTCTTGGATTTTCAAAAATTAATTATATTTTCTTATGCTGAATTTCAAAATTCCTAAACTTTTAAAAAACCTTTAAGCTTTAATTTTATAAAACAAAAATGTAGTTATCAAACTTGGATTTAGAGCCTATTTGTTAGGTAGATTAATCCAAAATTTAGTCCGGTCTGAATTAAACAAAAAAATTATACTAACTTGATCTAATTAAAAATTCAAGTTGCCTCATAATTTAATCTAGTCAATTGTGTGAAATCCAATTAATAACTTGTTGGGTTTTTTTAATTAAAATAATAGTTTTTAATTTTTTTTAATGAATTGATTCTCAACTTGTGATATAAAACTTGCAATTAGATTTTAAAACTATGCCTTTTACTATTATAAAAAAAAATCATAAAAAGCCAATAAATTAAAGATTGCTCAAAATTAATTTTCAATGGAAAAAAATAATCTTCATTGGATATAAATACAGGTAATAATCCTCAGAAAATGAGAAAATATTAAGGCTGCCACTCCAAAACATCATCATCAACATCATCATCTCTCTCTTTTCCTTCTCTCTCTAAAATCTAAATAGATACACAACAAAACGCCCTTTATTGGGTCCATTTCGTTTTGCAGCTTTTCTTTTTCTGGGTTCATATCTATCTCTCATGTAGGACTCCGCCCTCCCTTCCTCTGTCTTCTTTTCTAACCCCCGAAAGTAAAAGGTTTGGTTTATTTGCTTGTTTGGTTTATTTGAGGTTAAAAGTTTGGTTTTTGATCAAGTTTGATGGGTGAATTGGAAGAGATTGGGGCTGATATTTGGTAAGTTTTTCAAAGTTATCATCTTTGTGCTTTTCGCATCAAAATCTTTTATTTTCGTTCGTGGTGTTAATTGATGGCTTTTTTTGGTTGAATTAGATTTTTGGGGTCTCTTGGATTTGATTGTAAATGCAGGAAATTTGAGTTGGTTTCAGGTTTTTTATGGTTTTGGGAAGTGGGTAGTTTTGGGAATGCAAAATAGAGTCGTATAAAAACTACAAAGTGGAAAGGGAAGGCTGGTATTTGGCAGAATGATAATGTTATAAAAAGTGGAAAGGGAAGACTGATTTTTGGCAGAATAATAATGATTTTTAAGTTTTGTGATTTCTTACCTTTTGTTTGGTTCCTGAGAGACGAAATTGTGTATGGAATAGAATCCAGCTGTTGAGGATTAGATTTTTAGGTATTTGGGATTGCTTAAGACAAATCCTTACCTTTGCCTTAGCCTAATATGATTATTTTTCTTAGATGAGTTGACAATAGTTTATCTTTGTTTTGAGACTTTAACATGCTACAGTGATGTTCAAAAGTTTGGTTGGTGTATTTCTTAGTGGTTCTCTTGGTAAAACATTGGAGCACTGCCTGATGTTTGATGACTGATTTGTCGTACAGCTCGGACATTGAAGTTGATGATATAAGGTGTGGGAATATCGCAGAGAAAGATGTCAGTGATGAAGAAATTGAAGCAGAAGCTTTGGAGAGACGAATGTGGAAGGATCATGTCAAACTCAAAAGGATTAAAGAAAAACAGAAGCTTGCAGCGCAACAAGCTGCGGAGAAGCAAAAGCCTAAGCAGGCGACTGATCAGGCTCGGAGGAAGAAAATGGCGAGAGCCCAAGATGGGATTCTTAAGTATATGTTGAAGCTAATGGAAGTTTGCAAAGCACGTGGATTTGTGTATGGCATCATTCCTGAGAAGGGTAAGCCTGTAAGTGGTGCATCTGATAACATAAGAGCTTGGTGGAAAGAAAAAGTGAAGTTCGATAAGAATGGGCCAGCAGCCATAGCAAAGTATGAAGCAGAATGTTTGGCCATAGGTGAGGCAGAAAACAGTAGAAATGGGAACTCTCAAAGTGTTCTTCAAGATCTTCAAGATGCAACTTTAGGGTCACTTTTGTCTTCTTTGATGCAACACTGTGACCCCCCTCAAAGGAAGTACCCATTGGAGAAGGGAGTTCCGCCGCCTTGGTGGCCAACGGGAAATGAAGATTGGTGGGTAAAATTAGGACTATCCCTAGGTCAGAGCCCTCCTTATAAGAAACCACATGATCTGAAGAAGATGTGGAAAGTTGGTGTATTAACTGCTGTAATAAAGCACATGACACCTGATATTGCAAAAATTAGAAGGCATGTCCGTCAATCAAAATGCTTACAGGATAAAATGACCGCAAAGGAGAGTGCAATCTGGCTAGGGGTGTTGAGTCGAGAGGAATCTCTTACTCAGCAACCTAGCATTGACAATGGAACATCTGGTGTAACCGAATCTCCTCAAGGTGGACGTGGCCAAAAGAAGAAACCTGCCATTAGCAGTGACAGTGATTATGATGTCGATGGTGTTGATGATGGTGTGGGTTCTGTTTCATCTAAAGATAATAGGAGAAATCAACCAATGGATGTGGAACCATTAAGCAGTAGAAATGATATTACCATTCCTGTCCAAGACAAGGAGCTAGGGGAAAAGCGACGAAGGAGAAAAAGGCCCCGTGAGAAGTCAAGTCATGCTGATCAACAGTCCCAACCACCTGTTGATGAATGTTTGGGCGTTGAGCAGACAAATACCTTGCCTGATATAAACCACACTGATTTACAGCCAATTGAATATCAGATGCACAATACTCAGCATGAGAATTTTACCTCTTCAGCTTTAATGCCTATGGAGAAAGGTCTTGTGGGTGAATCCAGTCTACCCCAATCTGACTTTAACTACTATGCTGGTGTTCCCTCAACCAATGTCAATTCTACGGAGAGAATTTTTGTGGACAGAGGGGCTGCCATCTATCCATTGGGCCAAAATTCAGAGCTGCACCATGAGACTACTTATAGTAATATCTATAATCCATCACTTGATTACGGGACCAATCATGATGGAAAGCATTCTCAGATGGCAATGAACGTGAGGCCAGAGGATGACAGATTCCTTATACCAGCTTTGCATGGAAATGGAAATGGAAATGACTTGACCGGAGGAGAACCACATCATTTTGCCAAAGATACTTTACCCCCTGAGCAAGATACAGCTGTTGATAGGCATTTTGAATTTGACTTGCCAGATTTTGCAATTAACAGCCCATTCCTTGAAATGAGTTCGTTTTCTTTAGATAACCTATTTGTTGATCCTGAAGATGATTTGATCCAATGCTTTGGTGCATAATTTCAGAAAGCGGATCCTTTTATACTGTAAGTGTTGTATCTCTAATTTACTGGCCAAATTTTATTTATCTTGCATTTAACTAAGTCTTCTCAATCGTATTCTGATCCAGGGACAGCTTGAAGGCCCAAAACTGTAGCAACCATTTCCGACCCGGTTAAAGGACCACCTCTATCAATTAGAGGTGCTGCCTATACAGGTGTTGTATTATATGTGCATTTCAACACAGCAAGTTATACACCTGATTATTATCACAACTCAATGTTTTAACAAGAAAAATGAGGGGAGGCAGTTTTTCTTTCTTTCTTTTCTTATGGCCGTGCACAGTTTTCCTCTATGAGAATAACTATAGAGGACTTAATGTAAATGATTCTTTGTTAGATGGGACAATTAACAAAATTGCTGTTACCTTCCATCAGGATCACTTCTTAGTAGCAGATATGCTAATTGCATCTTCCCTTTCCCATGCCTGTATATTCTTTACTCCTGTTTTATATCTCTCTTTATCTTATTATGCTACGCCTTTGGATGAATTATTCTATTGGGAAAATTTTTGTATATTTTGCTACTGATAAGCTGAAGCTGTGTTTGCTTCAGCTATACTGTGTTGGTTAGGGTCATTTTCTTTAACTGATAATAACAACGAGTATTTGAATGGAAAAGCAAATAAATTCAAATTACTGGCACTCTTGAAAGAGGCAGGCAAATAATGATTGATCAGATTGACATTGAAAAGCATAATTAGTGTTAAAAGTGTTTGATTAATCAATATATAGCATACTTGCATGAGTTCTATCGAAAATTCGTTTGAAATTTTAATTACGAGAAAGTTATAAATTCTATCTTTTCCTAAACTTCTTTTTTTCAAACCGTGAAAGCTATGTAAGTGTAGTAGTTCAAGCATATGTAGTTGGACTTGATTCCAGGGTTACCATTGCATGGAAGGCCACAATAATGAACTGTTAGAGCTGGCAAGATATCTGTAGCGCATGCCAGCATATTGAATCCTGCTTGTGTGTGGTTTGGTTGCTTTAAATTTTGAGGAAAGAGACATGGTGAGTCCTCCTTGTTTCTGGTTTGGTTGTATTAAGGTCCGAGGGAAGGGACATGGTGGGAAGCGAAAGGCACTGCCGGGAGGATGACTTGAATCATTTCCTTGTTCGTTCTGAGCTCTGTCGAAACACAAATGCTAACTTCTATTTCATATAAATCAGATTTAATTTAAAAAATAATAATAAAAAATCAGAGTTTATAGCAAATCTTTATATGAAAGTCTTAATGAAAATTATATGGAAGGCGTCGTGCTATTAGCACAGGAAAATTGCTTTGAAAATAACCTTGCTGATGCAATTTTCATCGGTCATCATATCATGCCACGTGGCGTCCAGTTTCCGCGCCGCCAATTCCCGTACTAGGATGTCTGTCTTGACAAGTGCCAACTCTAAACCTACGAATTGGTCCTGAATCATCCTTGCGATGATGGCTTAAATTTATTGACAATTCTACCCTTGCATCTTTCCTACTCTAGCAGCTGTTCATTAGTAAATTTCGTACTCCTTTAAGGTTATTAAAGTCCATAGGTGGTAAAACCCAGGTTTTGAAATGTCATAATATGCCATTTACACCATGTAAAATCTCTATATAGGAGGATGATTTTGATAAATAATAATAATAATAATAATAATAATAATGGCATTTGGAGATGGTCTCTCAAGGTTTTCATCAATCTCCATTGTTATGGTAATTTGTATTATGGGTTTGGTGCCATCAGTCCATTCCCTCTCGTTCCTGTAATTAAGTTCAAAAATCATTCCTTTCTCTCTGTCTCTTTCACAGGTTTGGATTTTTTATTTAGCTTGTTCCAGTAGTTAACAATGGCATGTCATGTCATCAGGTTTACAGTGTCATGAAACAACAGTAGCAGTAGGAAATCAAGCCGGAGCTAAAGCACAGGCAACTATGCTGATGATTTTTTATTTGAACAGGAAGAAGAAATAAAATGCGTATCTTGTTTTACCGAGTGAGAGATTCTGGTCCTCCTTCTCCTACTGGGACCCAGTACACGTCACAAACTAGCTGCAACCTACGGGAGGGAATGATTCATCTCTTTCTCCCTTTCTATACCGGCAGCTAATTGTGCTTGTTTCCGTGTCCCCCTCTTCCCTCTTGTAAGTTCCGTGACCGTGACTCGAGTTTCCTCACCCGCGGATCAACTGATACCAGCCGTTGGATTGAGAGAATCAACGGTCAAGATATGGCTCGCTGATCAACATGAAAAACCAAGCCTTTTCTTTTTTGGTCGGTGCTGCCAGCTCGGTCTTGTTCGTTGGTATCCACGTCAGATTTAGATCCAACGGTTGATGAAGTGTGTTCCCCTGGCTAATGACAATCCTACGCGTTGATTTTACGATTTTTTATTGCTTCCACATGGGTCCCACATGTTCTTTTAATGGAAATATACTGTATGAGTTAGTCTCTCATACCATAATAATTTATTAAAATGTAGAAATAACGAAACGTGGGAATTGAAATGTAATGAATTTGACCGGTTTTAGGCAGTAGCCAGTCAGGACATCTCTTTGGGAAATTCAAGGGGAGTGGGGCCTCTCCATTTTGATCGTGATTCGTGGGCAACAGCTATTTTCTCACTCTTCAAACATTGAATTAATTAATTAATTTAATCATTAATTAGTTTTATAATAATATTTTGTCATTGCAGTAAAATAAAATAATACCACATTAGGGGTAAGTGGGTGAACACGGAAGCTTGAGAATGAAGAAAGAAACAAGGCCGACACGTGGAGTTGGTGAAAGCCAATATTATTTTAACATATATATTATTTTAAATATTTTAAAGAGTAGCAACAATCTTCAACACTACCCAAGTGGTCACAGTAAATTAGGGCATTTAAGGGAAGCGATTTGGCGTGTTGGTGAAAGCCAATCACAACCGCATGCTGTGTCGTGTAATCAATGGTTAGATCTTGAATTAATTAATTTAATCATTGATTAAATTAATTAATTAATTTTCTAACCAATGGTTAGATCTAACCATGTAATACACCGAAAAATCGTGGCCGTCAACTAGGGCCTGGAGTGAGTTTCTCTGAAAGTGACGAGAACATAAAAGAAAAGAGAGAGAAAGAGCATTTTTAGAGAGAGAGAGAAGGTTGGCTGGGCTAGGAGAGAAGAAGATAAAAGTGGAAAGCTAAGATCTTTCAACACTGAGAATTTTCTATCTTTGATTTTCAAAAGAACAGAAATACTCGTTCTCTAAAACACGTCTCTGCATTTCATAAAAACAAAATACAGCGAGCCAGAGTCAATTTTTTTAGTTATTATTTTTTATTTAATAACTAAAAAAAATTATATTAAATATTACAACTTTACTTTATAAAAAAAAACAGAGAGAGAGAAGATAGCCATCACCGTTAACTTCCCAACCCTAACTCTAAATTACCAAATAATTGCTTGAAGAAGCATAAATTACAAATAATAATCAGGTCTTCCAAAGGATTATCTCCTTCTGGCACAGCCATATCTTCTTTTATTATTATTATTATTATTATTAACGTAGATATTTAGGTTAATTTACGTACATTTTAATTAATTTTATAAATATTAAAATTAATAATCATATAAATTTTAATAAATTTAAAATTTATAAAATTTAAATTTAACATCTAAATAGTTAAAATATATAGAGTATCACAATTCACAACCGTATCTCCTTAATTTGCTCTCTGGTTCCTCCACTAAGAGTATATTTGGTATTGCGGTAGCTGTTGTGGTTGTGGTTTGAAAAAAATTGTTTTATAAAAAGTACTTTTAGTTGAGGTTGGTTTGAAAAAATAGGTGTTTGGTTAAAACTGTGGTTGAAATTAAGGTTGAAGAAAAAGTAGTTTAATGTGTTTGGTTAAAAATGCTTTTAAAATTGAGGTTATAAAATAATTTTAAAAAATATATATTAATATTGATAATTTTTAATTTAAATATTATGGATTTAACTATTGCTATTACATCATGAAATAAATCATACTTAATATAAAATATTTTTTATTATTCCATGAAAGCATCTACAATTCCATTATGTACGAAATACATCTGATAAGAATTACAGTTTCCATAATTATTTTAGCGTATAATAAAATTAGATAAAATATTATCAGGTATAAAATTTAGTCTAAACTAATTTAAAAAAAATATTAAAAAAATTATCACACACTAAAAAAAAAACAAATTCAGTGCAAGTGAACAGTGCAAGAAATTGCACTGTTCACTATTTTTAAGTGAACAGTGCAATTTCTTGCACTGTTCGCATGAACAGTGTACCGATGTACACTGTTGTACACTGTTCATGTTAATTGCACTGTTCAATGAATAGTGCAATTAACATGAACAGTGCAGGAAAAGCAGGAAAAAATTGCTTGCCAAAACCGCAGGTGAAATGCCAAATTTTCGTGGGTCCCATAGCCAAAACACAGTTACTGAAAATAACCAAACATCATGCTATTGCGTTTGATAAAAAAAGCAGAAGCTAACGTAGAGCCAAACACTATCTAAGTCAGCCACGAGCTCAAGTATCGAGTTTCTAGTCAAAAGGAAGTCTTCATGCCAAGAGATTCACACGAGGCACGGGTCCGATTGGCTCTTGAAAGAGGTGTACCTGTCCTTTGATATGGAACGCTGCTCTCGTTGCTTGTAGAGTAGGTAGTCAAAGAATCGTTTTTATTTAATAATTTAAGTTAATAAATAAAATTTTAAAATATAATTTATATTATTTTTTTAAATATTTTTTAAGTTTGAAACTTATATAAATTTATATTGCATTATAATTAATTTTTATCAAATAAATAAAGGTAATGAGTTTTTTTATCATTAAGGCTCAGATACTATATTAAAAAATTATCTTAACCTAATAATTTAAATTATTAAATAATATCATAAAATATAATTTATATTATTTTAAAAAAAATAACAGTGAGAGCCAAATATTGCCTATCTTTTCTTTCGTTACTATCCTATACTATACTGTGTGCGTCTATTTTCTTTAATTAAATGTTATTTTCACCTTTATGTATTATGTTGAGACTTTTTTAAAAAACATTTTAACCAGCTTAATTCTTTTCCTCGTTCTAAATTAGAAAAGAAAATGAACTTGTAATTATTGGAGGAAGATCAACACACATGTAATGTCGATCCAAGGACGACTCATACAGAAAGATATTGTTGTTGCCAAGACAGGACGTTTTCTACTGCGTAGACTTTAGACCCCACGATCGGCCGCCCATTTTTTCCCTTCTCGCATCAGCGAGGCAGCATCCAGGAACTCATCCATGGCTTTGACAGAGGAACCCTTATGATCATTCTCATATTGAACAGCATCAATAATCATATCCCTAACCTCACGAGCTTTCCTTCTCATTGCATTACCCTTCTCCGTCTCATCCATTACCAGCATGATCTTTTTCACTATATCTTCATGCCGAACCTCACAGCTTTTCCCTCTAGCCACCTCCAAACAAACTCCAATATGTTCTTCTAAGAGCTTGACATTGTAGAACTGTTCTGCTGCCAATGGCCACCCAATCAACGGCACACCATTGCTTAAAGATTCAAGAACCGAGTTCCAGCCACAATGACTCAAAAATGCTGATACGGATTTGTGAGACAAGATTTCCACCTGGGGTGCCCACTTGCGCACTAACAACCCTCTTTTTGAATATTCCATTCTTTCTTCAAATCCTTCAGGCAACCACTCTTTTGCTTTGAATTCCATGTTGATGTCAAAGCCGATAGGTGGCCTGACAACCCAGATAAAATTTTTGCCACAAGCCTCCAATGCCATTGCCAATTCCATCATCTGGGATGCAGATATTACGTTCTGTGAACCAAATGATATGTATAGAACTGAGCCCGCAGGTTTTGTATCAAGCCAGTGTTTACATAGCTCAGGTGTAATTGCAGCTTGATCTTGGCTCCTATTGGAGAGGAGTACTGGCCCAATTGGCCAAACTGGTTTCCCAGTTTTACGCCGAAAATATCCCAACCCAACTTTGTCAAGCTCCTCCACCGTGTTCACCAAAATCCCATCAGCATTCGTGCATTCAGGAAGCATGTTCTGCAGACACACACTGAAGAGATCTCTGCCATTGGCCTCTTTCAGATTTTCTGCCAATTGTGTAACATGAATTGTAGAAGCTTCAGGGAAATCTGGTAAAGTGAATTCATCGGAGAGATTGTTCTGATGAGGCAGATTTAACCACAGAGAGTAGTAACAAGCGAAACCAAAACCTCCACATCCACTAAATATAGCATGAAACGCACCAAACTCATGTGCAATCTCTGCACACCAGCCAAAGAACATGTCTGTGATTATACAGAATGGTGGATGGCCCTTTTGTTCCTTAACATGATCAGAAATGATTTTCCTGAAAGCAGGTTTGAGAGACAAAGATGCTTCGAGAAAGTTGGCTATAAGATGGTAAGGAATAGAGTCAGTGTTTTCAGTGCCTGGAGGCAGGCCATAGACTGAGCTATCTAAAGGTATTTCAAGAAGGTGAATGGAAGAGTTTGTAGGGATTGATGGTCTTAGTTTCTTGATGTTAAGAGAAGTGTTCACAAAGGTTATGGTATACTTCTTCGTTTGATCTAGTTGAAGGGCTAATGCTAAGAAAGGTATGATATGGCCTTGTGCCATGAATGGGAGCATCACTATACTCTCTTTCCTCTGTGACATTTCTTTTGAAAGATCAGAGAGATGAAGTCGAGGAGAGAAAGAAGTGGTGTGTTAACATAGGATGTGAATTGTGAGCTTATATACAAGTATTACAGAATTCACATATCAAGATCACAATTTTTTAATTTTTTCTTTACTGAGACTGCGTTTGTTAAAATTGAGTTTAAAATATAGGTTTTTTGCATCAATTTTACATGTTTTTTTTAATTGAGTTTCGTAAATATTCTTTACTGGTCTTCTTTTAACTATTTGTAAAAAAGCTAAAAAAAATTATTAAAATATTTTATACATGTTTTTTTTACAACACATAAATTTCAATTATAATTTTTATCAAACACGTATCTAAATCCAACAAACTATAACTAAAATAAATTTTTTAAAATTTATTTTTTTCAAATGATAATCACAAAAATTATCTGAAAAACAAACAAGCTTTAACTCGTGATACACACCGACAGGTAGAATTTCCAATAAGAGAAGAAGATATCAGTATTTTCGAGTATCATAGCTTTTTTTCAAATTGGGAAGAAAAAGATATTATTTATACTAAATTAAATAGAATAAACAAATATATAAATTAAAAAATTGTAAAAAAATTTATTAATGCTAATTAAATACTAAAATGAAAAAACCAAAATTTTAAAATAAAAGCAAAAAAATAGATGCAGATACAAATACTTAATTTTGTTTGTTTTATTGTGTTTTTAACTACAAATAATTGACATTTAATTTTTTCACTGCAATATCTCTCTGCCTTGTGTATATGAAAAAAAAAATTACAAATCGAAAGAAATATCAACTTCGTTAAAGTCATGATACGTAATTTAAAATGATGAAATTACAATTAAAAAATTTGTTTAGCAGATTTTATTTTAAATTAGGAAAATGCCTAAATTTATTTGGAGAAATAACACAATAAAAAATTTATTGCAGCAGGTCACTAGCATAACAAGAAAAAATTTAACTTGTAACGCCATTGTCATTGTCGTGCAATAACTATGGCATTGAATTTGAAGCTCGTCAACAAATTAAATTAGTTTGCACGCGCGGTCCCTCTTTACCTGTGGTTTTATTGCGTGGTCCCTCTGGGGCCCATGCAACAAACCTACAACTTTACAATTTGGGGGACTCAAACTATAACTTTTAAGAATTAAACTCCAAAAAAAAAATAATTCTTGAAAAAGGATGTGGTTGTTGCGGGCAGTGTCAGTGCCATATAGATTTTCTATTTCAACAACGTATTATTACTCCCTCTTTTGTGTAAGAAGACAATAACACCTACTTGCTATGAATTAAAGGCAGTGTGAGCCATCTGTCGTGTTTAGATATTTTTAGAATTCATGATACAAGTAATATTGTTGTAATTGAAGTTTTGATATGCTTTTAGATCTTTTTATTATTATAATTTATACAGCTCATTTTATAGTTTTTTTTTAAATATCAAGTCAGGGCATGAATGTCATGTTTTTTTAATCTCGACATATAAAAAGTGTTTTAATTTAATAATTTTTTAAAAAACTGTATTATTTTGCTAATTTTTAAAAAACAACAGTGCTAATTTTTTTTTTAAAAAAAATAAAATCTATTTGAAGCCAGTAGTTTTACCTGCCCAAGGTTTTTATAGGCATGTAGTGGAATAGGTAGAGTTAGTGATGGGAACATTATGCATACCCAGTTGATAAAATCTGGTTTTGTGTTTCGTGTTGTTGCTGCTAGCTACCTAGCGGGCTTATATGCGAAGTGCAATTCTTTTTGGGAAGCTGAAATGCCTGAGAGAGATGTGGAAAGTTGGAATACAGTTATTTCTTGTAATTATCATGATGGGAAAGCTGACAAGGGAATATGGGTTGGAGCCGAACTCAGTGACATTGACTGCTATTATTGCTTCGCGTGCAGGGCTTTTGGATTTGAAAAGAGGAAAATGGATGCATAGGGAAATGGTGGGAAAAGGGTTTGTGTTTTTTGTTGGCTCTGCACTTGTGGATATGTATGTGACATGTGGTTGCTTGGAGATGGCTGAAGTGGTTTCTGAGCAGCTGCTAAGAAAAACTGTGGTTGCCTGGTATTCTTTGACTGCAGGGTATGGATTGAAAGGTGATAGCAGAGAATGCTTGAAGCGTTTTAGGAGGATGAACATGGAAGACAGACACTAACCTAACTTTAACTACTTTAAGTACTGGCATGGTAGTGTCTTATTGAAGATCTGCGCAGCTTCGATCTGGGGAATCCGTTCATGAACATATGATGAGAAACGGAATGGAGGGTGATGTGATTGTTAACAGTGGTTGACAATCAGATGATCATACAATATTATCAAACCCAGCATTGAACATTACTCGTGCTTGATCGATCTGCTGGAAGATTGAAAGAAGCTTATCATGTTCTTCCAAAACAATACAGAACTAGGGAGGGTACCAGTTTGTTAAACACACTATTTTCTGCATGTTGTTTGGACAGATTCAGAACTGGGAAAGGAAATCGCGGGGCTGCTTATCGAGAAGGATCCAACGATCCATGTATATACTCATATTGCTTTATAAAAAATCTCTCCTCTGCTAGGAATTGGGGCAGGGTAAGATTAAAGATGAAAGAGACAGGACTCAAGAAAAACCCTCTCGTTGTAGCTGGAATGAGATTGACAGCAGAATCCAACCATTCTTCATAGAGGACAGGTCACATCCAAGCAATTAACGAGTGTGCCTTATCACTATCAAACCCGCGATAAAAGTCGACCCGGTATAAGACTTCTGTCATGAATTAAATAGATTAATCTAAGTCAATAAAAAAAAATTAAAATGATTTGTGTTTTTTTTTTAAATAAAACACTAGCTTTTGACATGGTTACGGTTTAACATGAAAAATTAATAAAAATAAATTAGTCAAATCTCAAATAAATCTATTATATCAAACTAGGTGTACTAACTATGCTTGTAATCCTCGTAAAAATTTATATAATAAAATCTGGAATAGGTGAGGAGAAAAATCTTGGATGAGAGCATAGCATAATTGAAGCCAAAAAGGTTAAAATTTTAATTAAACCGAAAGTTAAAAAATTTTATGATACTTTACTTATTTCCATATTAATTTTAGATTTAAGAAAAAAAGGAAAAACTGTATTATGTATATTAAATAATTAATAAGCAAGAAGATATCAATTAAATCCGTTGTCGTCCAGCGGTTAGGATATCTGGCTTTCACCCAGGAGACCCGGGTTCGATTCCCGGCAACGGAATTTTGCTTTTTATTTATTTTGTGATTTATTCCTAATAATAAAGAATGCTATGTTATTTACTTTTTGGTCCTCAACGAATAAATATTTATAAATTTCCCCACCAATGAGTAGTTTTTTGCTACGTCACAGGACAAATTAAAGTGAAGACGAGTAGTCAGGAGTGTTTGTATTGCAGCAAACAAAGTATGATCATGGAGAGGAAAACAATTGTTGTGATAGTGTGTTTATAGATATGTTTTGCAATATAAAATTACTGCTATCACATCCAACAAATATCAAATTAATCATATAATAAGATATAAATAATTCATTTAATTAACCCTTCAAAACTTTACATAACCATTCATTCACCAAACATTGATCTAATTTTATTACCGTAAAAAATTTATTCAAAATTAATGAATTATAGTATCCTTATCTTATCTCTAATCTCTTTTTCAACAATAAAATATATGTTTGAGGTGACCTGAATGTTAATCAATACTAAATCTTATATTTAAGAATACACTATTAATATTTGTATAATAATATATTGATAAGAATTTAATCAATTTCTTTGTTCTCAAGATTTACCTAACCCTTCACCAAATATGAATAATTTGTGAGATCCAAGGAGGAAGTCCATTTGAATGATTTATTAACACATAAATTTCTTGCTTACAAAGCCCTACCAATTGAGAGAAAAAACCTTAAAACCCCACTGAAAGTTGAAGAAAAATCAAGGTACAGACTTGTGCCTGCAAAGAACCTTACATCTTAGAACCCTGTCCTGGACATAAAACCCTGGCATCACCATGATCTTAACCCGGCTCGGACCGAGTGATCTTTGTCTGTCCGTGAACATATCCTCCATGAAATGTGAATCAAAGCTTCTATTCTCTTCAACCCTTAAAATTCCCAGTGGCGGATTGAATGAAAAGGCAAGCAAATGAAGCAACCATATGCATTTAGCAGCAACAAAAAATGCTTGAAGAAGTTGTTCAGGCCATGGCCGAGTCCAATTCATTGTTGTAATAATACTACTCATCTTCTGATCACAGAACTTGCTAAACTCTTCACTGTAATACTTTGTCCCTTTCCTTAAAACCTCACTCCAACTTAGGTTTCTCAGCGCAACGAATGACGAAAACTGTGCTTGGCGATCTTGGTTTGGGTCTAGATTCTTTGGCGAACCATTCTTTTGGAAAACAGAGTTCTCGAAATCTTGGTAGAGTGATTGGTTAATAACGGCTTCCAAATGGTATAATACTGCCTTTGAGTACCGGGAGTTTAGAGACAGTTTGTGTGGTTGAAGAAGCAAGTTCAGGTTGTCCATGAGAGTACTATCAGTTTCCTCAATCTGTCCTACCAGTGTCTTGCAGAACTGCTTCACCGAAAGTCTTGCTTCCGATACTATCTGCAAGAAACCTTCCACCATTGCATCTTCACTTACTGGCATCAAGTTTTCTCCATTTCCATCAGTGGATTTCCCTCTATTCGGAAAGTTTCCCAGCTTTTCGACAACTAGTGAGTCCTTTGCTAGTGTTGACTGCCTTAAAGCTTTCTTTAACTCTTCACAGTAACTCTCCAAGTACTCGAGCTTGTGTCTTAAGTCCCCCAAAGAAGATTTCATCTCAGCAACCTCCATTAAAGCTGCATCTCTATGCTCGTTTGCTTCCATCAATTCTCTCTTCAATGTTTCAATTGACAACATCCCCAAGTCCTTTAAAATCTGTGAGACTTCCTCAGATTCTGTTCGGTTTGGCGAACTCTCATTCTTATGCTTCTTCTTTAACTTAGGAAACAACCATGACATCACCCCTCGATTTTTCGGTTGTGATTGAAGGGATGAGTGAGAATCTGTCAATGGCACAACAATATTAGAATGCTTACTATTCCTGGTAACCTTTTCAGACTCGGTAGTTATGGTAGCCGGCTTGCATCTATTGCATGATGATATGGTTTTGAAGTCTCCCAGGCTATTTCTCCTACAAGACTTGTGGCATTCTGCTCCAGGCGATGCGCGAAGCACTGTGATGTTGTTTGCAGAAGAACTAGTGACAGATTTTAGATCTTCAGCTGGACAAATATTTGACTCCAAATTGGACATACCAGAAGGAATTCCTTTCCTTGAAGACGAATCCTCCTTCTTATAATCTGATAAAACACTTTCAAGGCCACTTCCTGCCTCTAGGCCAAACTCATCCCAACTTCCTGATAGTGTTCTTGATTTTGTCAGAATCTGATGATGTCCTGGTAACGGTTCATCTTCATAACTCTATAGAAAAAAATAATAGAATCCATTACCATAGGCTAAAAGCAGCAACTATCCAAGCATTAAAATGTTTTCTTTCAATTATCATTAATGAAATCAAAGCTAACAGCCATAAATGTAAAGAATTATGTTTTAGATTTTCTTGGACTGTGAAAATGATCAAATTGCTCTATGAAAACAACATCTAAAAGCTAGGAAAAATTTATAAAGGAATTTATTAAGCATTAAATAACTAATCCACATAATAAGATTATAACAACTAATGTCCCAATCATAATAAATAGTGCATTAAATCTATGTTGTTTTTTTTAGTTCAATCATAAACCTGAAAACTCTCCTATTTGATGTTGAAGCAAAATATAGCAAGAAAAACAATGTAGCGATTTTACTTTAATGAAAAAATTTCCCTCTTGAAGCAATGCTAAGATATGATTTACAAAGAAATTAAACACTGAGAAAATTGCAGAACAAGCTGAAACTTACAGGAGTAAAAACAGGGTAATCTTGAGCGGAGAAGTACGGAACAGAGCGTGAAACAGGGGAAGAAGATGGGAGTCTGAGATTGGCGGGGCTGTTTCCTAGCATTAAAGCAGCATGTAAAGCTCTAAGCTCCACTGCTTTAGCAATGGCTGCTTGTATTTCTTGTCTACCAACTTCCTGGTTGGTGTTGTCATGGTTTTGTAAGCTTTGAACAGCAGCAGCAGCCATGAAAAACAGAGCATATAAGCCAAAGAAAAGAACAAAATTCGACCAATTCTGTGAAGATAGACAGGGAACAGAATGGGATTTCAGAACTGAGTGTCTAATGGTTGGATTTGATTTCAGATATGCAGATGATATTGTACCTAATGAAGTTAGAACCAGAAATATAGCAGGAGAGATAGAGGAGGGAAGGCATCCAAAATCCAAGGTGCTTTTGTCTTTGTTCAAAATAGAATGTGAGCATGTGAAGAAGCTAGAGATATGGGATGTTGTAGTGGTTTTTACTCTAAGTAGGCATGGCATGGGTAGCCTTGTAAGTTTACAGAAATGCCCATGATTTTCTATGACAAGAAAAAAAAACTCATGAGTGATGAATGGTGGTACCAATATGAGGATGATTGCAGTTAGTACTATCATCACTATCATATACATACAAGTTGTTTTAAGTGGTGGTATTTTTCAAATTCTTGCTTGAAAATTGCTGTTATACTTGAGCAATCATAGCAATTAATCATTCAAGTTGTTTGTCTACTTAGAATGTGATTAGAGTCTTAGACCTACTTTGATTAGACAATAAACATTGTACTTTTTTGTAAGCATTTATGAGAAGAATTTCAATTTTGTTCTACAAGAATGTTAATAATTTTAAAATTATTGTTTATTCTATTATTTTGGAAGAATGGTTTTGTTGTAGAAAAAGAAAAGTAGGTGATGGGTGGATATAATACTATGCAAAGAATCATGTATTATCATCATGCGTGTGGATCTATCATAAAAAAGTGTTATTAAACTCGGTCTAGCAGCTCAACTCAATAATTTACTGACTTGATATTTAGTTCAGATTATATTTCAAATTAAATCAGATAAGAAATGACTTGGTGTAACTCGATCGAACTAGTAAATTAGCATGTAACTTGGTTTAATTTTTTAAAAAAAATATTAAAATAATATTGTTTTGAATTAACCTGGGTTAACTCATCCAACTTATAATCCAGATTTCGGACCGAAACATGTACCAAACCAAATTATCGACCATCCCAGGTTTAATCACTTTCATGACAAGTCCTTATAGATCAATAATGTAGTTTGGCGGAGGAAAAAACAACCCATTGAGTGTTGCTGAAGAAAGCTGAGGGAATCATTTCTTGAAAGGGAAATCATTTGGTATTGGACTTTCCTTTGTTTGCAAAACCTGTAGAGTTACAAAAGCAAAATGAGGCTAAATTTAACAATGACAAATAATACAAGCAAATCACACTACGGTAGGGTTATTTTCCTCTTGATGGCACTATGGTAATTCAGTACATTTAATGTTCTGAGCTGTCCAGATGGAGTTTTCGGCCACAGGCTCATGTGGGGGACAGAGAGATCCAATACCTTCCAAACACTTCTTGCCCCTCTTCTTGTGAAGCATGGTGGCGCCACCTCGGGGACCAAAATGAGCCCTCTCTACTGCTTGTCAAATCTCAAAAACACCCATCACAAAACATGAAAGTCCACAATTTTCAACAGGAGAAACTAGGGAGCTAGTAGTAATATCGCAGGGAATCAAGGGTGTTCTAGAGAAGATCAAAGGGTTGCTAGAGTAGTTTACCTTGATGGGATTTTTTTTATGTTCTGTGTGTGTCTTTGTTTATTTGGAAATGGAATTCCAAGTTGGATTGAGGCATAATTTAATATTGAGTTCTTCTTTCCCATAACCACTTTGAATATAAAAATCTTTAGATTATTGAAATTAACTTTTGTGAGCCAACCACCCCATCAAAAAGCTAGCAAGGTTTGTCAACCTCCACATGCCCAGAAAAAAAAAGGTGTTCTTCTTGTTTAAGCAAGACCGCCATAAGTCCATGGCTTCGTTTCTCTAGTTTAAAGGAGATTTTATCCTATACAAATTTATCAAGATCTATTTTAACTTTCTAGAGAAAAAAAATGAAGGCAGTAAGAATTTTTACTCGTTAATTTGGACACGGTACACTCATGTTTTGTCAGGCACATTCTTCGCCTGGAATTAATTTACTTGAGAATTTGTCCAACGCCCTTGTCAAGATTTTGGAGTCTTGCCTTCATGGTCCAAGTCAAGTCCTTTTTGCTGACAATTCGGGCTCCCCATTTTTGTTCTTGTCTGCAATCAAAATCATGCAAGTCGCATCAAAACAAATTAGTTTAGGAAAAAATATATATATGCCTATTTAAATACCAAAATTATTAAAAATATTTCATGGTTTGATTTTTCTGATTTTATATCTTACTTACAGTTTAACTCAAGATAAATAATAATAATAATAATAATAATAATAATAATAATAATTTGTTTCTGAAAAGTTTTACAAAATCATGTGTGCTGTTAATTTTAGTTTTATTAATAAGTTTGTGTCTCTTGCATGTTAACTTCAAGTCTTTGTTGATGTTAATCTAATTTCTGAGGAACTAATTAGGTCAAATTATAAATTATTTGTACTAAAAGATCAATATAATAGAGTGTTCTTAATAATATTGTTTAAGAAAATATTTAATTTTGGTAGATGTAATAAAAATAGTATAAAGTTATGCTTTATCATTAATTATTAAAGAAAAGTAAAATATATCTTCTTTTAATAGTAATATCTTATGTATACGGTGCGTATGATGATCTTTGCTCCTCCCTGTTAAGACATGTTCGAGCACATGGGGATCACTCACTCTGAAGAGCATGGATTAGGGTTCAAGACATCATTTTCTTGCATCAAGAACATATATATATATAAGCAATGGCAACCTTATACTTAAAGAAAAATATAGTCACGTAAGAGGGTAGCCAGCCTCTCTCATAAATCTCATAAATCACTCCTAACTGAAATTGAAAAGGGTGATTTAATGCTTGAAATCTAGAATTCAAAACCTAATTTAAACTAGATTAATTTCTAGTTGATTTGAATAATTTTAAATTCTTTCAGCTTATATATCTTTTTAATAAGCAAATTATCTCAGTTTAAACCTAATTAAATAAACATTAAAAAAACAAAAAAAAAAACTCTGGAGGTATAGCTCAACTGATCAGGTTTTGGGTTTGCCTGCCCCTCAAAAATCATCAGTTCGAGTCTCACAAATCTTAGTACCACTGGAGGCTCACATGGTCATTAACTTTAGAACTCGTGGGATTAGTCGAGGTGCACGCAAGCTAACCAGAACACCTACATTAATCTAAAAAAACAAAAAACAAGTAATAGGAGAATCTATCCAATAACTTGATCGGTGATTTCAAACTTTTTTAGGGTTAGATATCAAATTAATAAAAAAGGAAAAAATAAAACAAGAAAATTGAAAAAGGGATACAATCAAGTGCGTGAACAGCAATATGCAGGAAGCATGCTTTCTTTTTCATTATGAGATGACCACAAAAATCCATCACTGTGTGTGGTACAATATTATTCCGCAGATGTTGAGTAATACTCGGTGAAAGTAGAAAAGGTAATGTATTTTTTTGCTTGCTTTCCTCGTATACTGTTTTGTTTTTGTCCTCTATTGCTTGTTCTGTCTTCGTAAAAGTGGATTCCAATTCTGATGCGCGGAGGCGTTTGTGGATTGCATTAAATGCTGTTTTTTAAAATAATTTTTTTAATTTAAAATATATTAAAATAATTTTTTTAGATTATTTTTATTTTTAATACAAGTAAATAGAAAGGACTACAAAACATTAATTTAATGTTTTCTCAAACCATAAAAACTTGTATAAAACACTTAAAAATAGATACAAAAGTTTTGCCAAAAACACCTACTAATAACCAGTCTACCAAAGCAAATTAATTACAATACCATTTTGTGTTTGATGGGTTAAAGAATTCTATCTCAAATCTCTATCTTCTTATAAAATCAAAATCTTTATGATTAATTAGTTTAATTTATAAAATATATTTTTTAAAATTAAGACTAGCTCAGAACCTGTGAGCCTGAATTGATCCGGGTTAAAAAAAATAAAAAAATAAAAATATTTAGTCGATTTGGTCAAAAATCAGGTTGACCTGATAACCTAATTGATCTGAATCTGACCCAATCAAAACTCAATCATCAATTTATTAGCTTTTTTTTCTTTTTTTTTTAAATTAAACAATATTGTTTTAATTTTTGTTAAAAAAAGACATCATGTTTTGAAACTCTAAATATATATAAAACAATCAGGATTGTTGTTATTATTGTGTTGTATAATTCCAAGCTCATAATTATGCCTTTTATCAAATCAAGATATATCAAATTAAAAGACAATCTATTCAATAATTTGAGGAATCATTATAATCCTAGATGGTACGTAGAGGGTAGACAATACACAAAAAACCCGTGAATTAGGCATCAATTATATATTCTTTGAAAGGTTCACAATAATATCCAGACAAATTTGCTTGTGTTTTCTTCCATTAATTAAACACCTAATGCTTGGTCCATACATAATGTGAAGAATCCGTCACGTATTGCTACAGCATATTTTAATCTAAGGTGAGGCCTAGGGAGAGCATGACCCTTCTTCTTCTATAATATACCATCAATACTTGTGTAAGATCATGTACTTTTTTTTAAATTTGTGCTATGGCTGGAATTAGTAGAAAATCCTAAAGATTTGAGATATAATTACTTCTTCTTGCATAAGCTAAAACTTGTTGCTATGTATACGTATGTAGTGGACGTATGTTTATTGTTAGCACGAAGGTGTTTGGCAATGAATTTTAATTTTTTTTTTGTTAAATTTATTTTTTTATATTAATTTATTTTATATTTTTAAACTGTTTTAATATATTAATATTAAAAATTAAATAAAAAATTATTACTTTAATATATTTTTAAATAAAAAAATATTTTAAAAATAACTATTATTATTTTCACAAACACCTATTTACATCTAATGACAAATAAATTAATTCCAACGACCATTAACTTGTCAATGTACATTTCATGGTGATAGTGATATGGTGATGTTATTTGCTACATTGCCGTCTTCCCACGATCGCATACGTGGCTTATGTTTTATGCCTGATCGTTTGGAGTACATTCAAAAAATATTTTTAAAAAAATTTAAATTTTTTTTTTTACTTTAAAGTAATATATTTTTAATATTTTTAAATTATTTTGATGTGCTGATTTTAAAAATAATTTTTAAAAAATAAAAATACATTATTAACATATTTTTCTAAGTAAAAAACACTTTAAAAAACAATCACAACTATACTTCTCAACACCCTTATGCTTTTCCTTCATCGTCAAATGCCACGGATGATTCTTTCATCCACGACAGCCCTGTCAATTTTTTTTTAATAAACTCAAATCCAGTTGTATGTAGTTTTTGGATCTAATTTTGTTTCTATTTATTTTCTCTATTAATTCTTTTAGTTTTATTTCTTACTTGTCAAAGTTTTATCTCCTTTGAATAAAAACTTTAATATTACATTTTTTTATAATAATTATGATAGGATGAGATCTTTCATCAATAATATGACCTTAATGATAATTTTACGATAATGTTTTTTAAAAAAAGCTTTTAATAAAAAAATCCAAAGAATGTAATTTGATATTCATAAATAATAATAATAATAATAAGAGTGATTTGAAAGATCATTTATCATAGTTGTTTGGTTTAAATATTTCTTTTTCTTATTTTATTTTTATTGACAAATTGGTCCTTATTTGAGATTTCATGTTCTTATATTACATTTTAGTCCTTAAAATCAAACGTTTTGGTCAGTTAGGTCTCTATGAACCATGGAGCATGATCAATACAAAGCATAAGATGCTATATCCTTTCCATTTGGGAACAAGATTGATTAGAGAGAGATTTAAAGACAAATCATCAAGTAGAATCCAAATTAAGCAATGCAATTTCTCATTTAATCTGGGAAAGTTTTACAATTAAGCCCTCTCTCCTCTAATCCTTCGGGCCAATTGGATATCCTTAGGCATAATAGTTACCCGCTTAGCATGAATAGCACACAAGTTGGTATCCTCAAACAACCCGACAAGATATGCCTCTGCCGCCTCCTGAAGGGCAGCCACTGCGCTGCTTTGGAACCTCAAATCCGTCTTGAAATCCTGGGCTATTTCCCTCACCAACCTTTGAAATGGAAGTTTCCTTATCAACAGCTCAGTGCTCTTCTGGTACTTCCTGATTTCTCTCAACGCCACTGTTCCTGGCCTGAAACGGTGGGGCTTCTTCACTCCTCCGGTGGCTGGAGCTGACTTCCTGGCTGCCTTCGTGGCTAGTTGCTTCCTTGGGGCTTTCCCTCCAGTGGACTTTCTTGCTGTTTGCTTCGTGCGAGCCATTGAAATGAGTGAATTGGCAATTGGGATTTTGGTTGCTGCTTGTTTCTCAAGAAAACAAGGGAAAGTTAGGGTTTTTGATGCGTAGAGATACGAGGTTCTTACAATTTTTATAGGGGAAAGTGAGCGGGAGAAGGAAAGGATGAAATAGATTTCCGACCGTTGATTTGTAAAGTTATGAACGGTGGAGATGGCGATCAGTGTGCGATGTGATGTGACCAATAGGATTCTTCTGACTGGCGGGCTCAGATTCTTAAACCTTTTGGCTCTTTTAAAATTTGGAGACCCTCCTCTTCGTATGGGGAAGATTTGTGGGCAGCGGATTTTGAAGAAATCGACGGTTGTGAATGTCTGGAGAAGTGTTAGCGGGATCGCGATCCGCGTGCTTTGTTAAGTAGCCAGTGGAAATGCTTTATTTGCGCGGGAGCGTGATGGATTTTGTGTTTCTTTTTTTTTTGGTTTGTAAGATTTGGGGCAAATTTATCAGAACCAACCGGTTGAATCAGTGACCCGCTAATTTATAATCTAGCGTAAGCTAAGTTAATCATTTTGTTTCCCTCAAAAAATTCATCTCAATTTAAAATTATCTTAAGTTATTAGGTGGGATTTTAATTATATAATTATCTAATATTTTTATTAAGTAAAAGTTTTTTGAATTTAAAATTATATAAGTTTATATTATTTTATGTTTAATTTTTATTAAATAAAATATTTCATGGGAAGTTCTACAAAAGATTTATCTAATAAGCCATGGAACAATATCTCAAGGTTTTCCTTCTGTTTCAGCTGCTCTGTGATAAAAATTCTTGCCTAACATGGAGATCAGAAACAATGCATCCCAATGGAACTGTGTTGAATCTCCTCATTATATTACACTACTTTCTATGTAGAGAGTAATCAATGAAATGGGAAGAGGAAACATAATATTTAACAAAAACTTTAAACTGTTTGGGAGTTTCACTGTACGTAGTACTAAATGTTACCATGAATTACTGTAATGGAATTATTACTTTGTCCTTAAATTAAGAAAATTAAGCCTTAAAGCTAGGGTTTTTGGTCTTTTTCACTGGCTAATAGGTCATTAAAAAATTATTTAGAGATGTATGTGTTTTTTTTATTTTTTTACACAGTAAAAATACTTTTTTAGTCTAAAATCAACAAATTTTAGAATTGTTGATTAAGAGCTTTCATGACTTTTCACAAGCTTTTTTACAATAAAAATATTTCTTTGCCCCTAGAATTAAAAAATTATTGAGTTGTGGGACAAGGGTTTTCAGGTTTTTCATTATTCGTGTACAGTGAAAGCATGTTTTTAACCTCAGAAAAGATAGAAAAAAATAAGCTTTGCATTTGAGGTGTTTTTATATTTTCACACGAGTATTTTATGTAATTAAAATGATCATAGGAGTGTTTCGGTATTTTCACGTTTTCGTTTGAAATTTTTAATCAAAAAAGCTTTTGGCACATGCACACGCGCCAACAAGTGGGTTGCATCCACACCATTCAAAGGGTGCAAGTCCTCATTTACATGGTGTGACGCGTGTAAATGTATGATAGTTGTTTGTTTTGTTTTTCTCTCTCTCTTCTCTGACAGATAAAGTATATCATTATCCTCTTTTTTTTTTTCAATTTCAGTTCTCGTTCTTTTAATTTTTTATTTCGTTATTATTCCTTTTATAGAAGTTTTTTTTTTCAATTTAGTCTTTCAATTACAATGTCTCACATGTTTTGTTTTTAATTTCAGTCCTTTTTTTTTTATTTTTTATTTTATTCTTATTCCTTTTTATAGTTTCAGTCATTATTCCTTTTATTTCTTATTTTGTTCCTATTCCTTTTATAGACATTTTTTTAAAATTTAGTTCTTCAATTATAATTTCTCATATGTTTTGTTTTTAATTTCAGTCCTTATTTTCTATTTTTAATATTTTTTCTTTGCCATTTTATTGAATTTTGTTTGGCTTTCAATTTCATCTTTTAATCAAAGTTTTTGTTGTTTTATTTTTTGTAGTTAAACCCTTATTCTTTTGAATTTTTTTTCTTTCGTTAGAGATATTTCTAATTCAATTTAACCCTCCAATTAAATATTTTTTCCTCTAATTAATGTTTTTTTTCACCCTTAGTTTTTTAGATCCTTTTGTGTAATTATTTTTTTATGGTTTCATTTTTTGACATTTAATTTGTCGTGTGATCTTATGCACTACCAGAAAATTGATAAATACAAACGGAAATACCGAGGGAATATTTCCTTCGGTAAATTTCCGAGGGATTTTACCGACGGAAATATTCCCTCGGTATATACCGAGGGAATTACCGTGGGAAAAAAAATTAAAACAAAGCAAAAAAAAAATGATGACGTGTCATTTTTACCAACGGAATTACCGATGGAATTTATTTCGTCGGTAATTCCATCGGTAAATGTGTTGGTAAAAATGTGAACAATATTCATCATGTCAATTACAAAGGGAATCACCGACGGAATTGTCCGTCGGTATTTTCCAGATAGCTCCAGAACTGTTCACTTTCCAATTGCACTGTTAATTGTTGTTCTTTATGGACAAAATCACCGACGGATTGAAAAGTCGTCGGTGTTATTTGGCGGTTTTCTGAAAAAAATCAATTAATTTAAAATTTTCATTTAAATATTACAGACGAAATCACCGACGGATTGAAAAATCGTCGGTAATTTTTTGGCGGTTTCTGTAAACTTTTTACGAAATTGAAAATTTAAATTAAATATTACCGATGGAATTACCGACGGAATAATTAAAAATATTAATATTCAATTATCCGTCGGTAAATCCGTCGGTAACGCGCTCCAATAAAAAGCCTGAATCCCCTTATTTCACAAGAAACAAACCCATTTCTTCTTCTTATTCTTCTTCTTCTTCACTATATGTATAAAACATCATTTCTTATCTATTTCTTTCTCTTCTTTTCTCTCCTCATCTCCTTCTCTTTTTCTCCATGCTTGGGTATGCCTTCTTATTCTTTCTTCTTTTATCCTCTTAGTTTTTTTTTAATTAATATGCTTAACAAAATTGTTTTTCTCTCCTTAGCTTCACTTGCAACTACATTAAGGTAAGATTATTCTTTTTTCTTCTTTTTTCATGATTTTTTTTCACTATATTTGTTTTTTATTTTATTTTTAATTGTTTTTGTTCTTAATAATTGTATAAATGTTGTTGTGAGATTTTTTTTTTCATATGAGATCAATTTTTAGTAGATTTATTTATAGGATTTTTAAATTTTTAGCAATTGCAACTTCATTTTTTTCATATGAATTTTTTTAGTTGAATTTATTTTTTTGTTTTATTTTTTTGTTGCAAATTTGTTTGAGTTGATTTTCTTATTCTTTTTTCCAAGCATTTTAAGTATATATTATACAGTGTTAATTTATGTTAATTTAATTATTTTATAATTTTATAAAATGAATTTTTTTAAAATGTTTTTAAATAATTAACGACGGAAATTCCATCGGTAAATCCGTCGATAAATCCGTTGGTAATAAAAAAATATTATTACCGAGGGATATACCGACGAAATGAAGCGGATAAATTTATTTTTTTATTACCAACGGATTTACCGACGGACAAAAAATTACCGACGAAAGATTCACCGACGGAGCATTTCTGTTGGTGATTCAGTCGGTAAATTAATTACCGACGGAATATGTGTCTTACGCCGACGGAAAAATTCCATCGGTAAAACTGTTAAATCTTGTAGTGATCGTTCTACATTAGTTTTTTTTTTATAAAAAAATATTGGTTTTGTAATCACCTTCAATTTCTTTTCTTTGAGTTTATCCCAATCTCATAACGTAGATCACCGGTTTTGCATGCTATTTTTAGAATTGTTTTGTTTGTGTTTGATTTTTCAAGATATTATTCCAATTCATCTGTAATTTTTTTTTCGTTTTATACAAGTTAACTTTATTTTTCAAAATAAAAAATATTTATTTTTAAATAATATTGTTGATTTGTTGGGTCTTGCATAATAGTTTTTAGAGAGTGAGTTTATTCAATCAATTTTATTTATATTTATTTTTAAATCATGAGGTTTTAAAATTATAAATTTATTTTTTTATTGATTTAAATAAATAAATTCCCTAAATCTCATGCGTGTAAAAAGCATAGAATAGAATAAAACAATTTCAGTTTCTAAGAGAAAATCAGAACAAATTATACATTCTTCATTGCTTGGAATTTCTACTGAAACAACCTTTTCATTTAGAAGAAAAGTTCAAGGAAGAAAACAGAAGCTAAACTACTTCAAGTATAGAGCAGACGGATTGTACGACAGTCAGGATGAGAAGAATAACAGCTCCTGAGGCAGAGATTGCTGCCCATGGGGTATTGAAATAATTTTGCTTTAAAGTCGCCTTCCACTTGTTCCATGGCCTTTCGCAGAATGCATTCAGATCTTTAATGAGACCTTTAAAGAGAAAACCATCTGGCGACACTAGATTTCTTATGTTGAGATTGTAAAAGAGTTTTACCACTTCCTCATTAGACAGTAGCCAGTTTTCTATAATACGATTTTCAACAAGTATTTCCACATCCTTACCGGCACCGTGAAAGAGACCCATCAAACAGATATAGTCACCAACATAATCATATTCCAGGCCATGGCACTGCTCAAAGGCTTGCATATTCCTGATTATGATTTCTGAGTAGTCAACTAACTGTAATCGTGGGATTTCTAGTCTCCCTTTATTTCTATCGAATTTTATGTCAAGAAGATTTTTGCTTGAACTCAACACAAACTTGACCCCCGCTTGGTGGAGCTCCTTTACACTGGGTACGGTTAGAACCTCGAGTTTCTCTTTCGGGTTCTGTTTAGTTGGCTGATGATAAATTGTAAGAAAGTCAACCAAATGTTTGACTTCGGAGAAATCTACTTTCCCCAAAATGTCCCCTACTGCCCATGAGTTGAATTCAACTGTAAAGAACCTATGAGTAAGCTCAATCAGTGTAGGTTTTGGAGAATTGCCGAATATAGTGGATGGTCTATACAACTCCTCGAGGATGAAGAACGGGAGCTGATTCTCAAGCAAACAGATATCAAGCCTTACATCTACATTCTTGTATGGAGGATAGAAAATGCTGTCTCTGCTTCCTCTGAAGTCTGTGTAAGTCCACTTCAGCAATAACATAATGACGAAGGCAGCATCCATTAATATCATTTTTATGAAGTATTTGCTACTAAACCCAATGGTTTCCGCATAGCAATTACGCAATCTTGTTTCGTTCTCCTTAATATATTCAATAAAATCCTGCACGCTTACCCCGCTCCGGGCAATGAATTCTTGCAGGTACATTCTTTTGTGGTCTTCCATGGCTTTTAGCATATCTTTACCATGGTGAATTGGGCCTACGGAGACTACACGAGGTGTGTAGGCCTTTTCGTTCAGCTCGCGTAATCGCTCAGGAACTTTATATATACAACACGTGTCGGAGAAAGCATATGAGATTTCCAGCTCTTCCTTCACGGATTGGATTAATTTATCAATACCAGTTTCCATCCCGTGACTGAACTGAGATGATGCTTAGTATTAGAACAAAACAAGCAGATCAAAAAAATTGTTACCACTGAGAAAACAAATTCAATTACGAAACCCAAAAAAGAGATGAAACTTACAGCCTTAAGTTTGCCTTCACTAGCAACAATTTAACCAGTAATATATATATATATATATGCGCGACCACATGAGTGATACAAATTAAGCGATGTATTAAGTTTCTTTAATTAAAGTTATTGATAATGTGCCTTGTATAGTTCCACTTTATTTGTATCAAATGATATAAATTAATTATCAAAATAAATCATTATTATATATTGTTTCATATGAAATTTGCTTAATAAGTTTTATATTTGTGAAAAGAATTCTAAGAGTTTGTCGTTAGAAAAAATGATATTTTATCATGACAAAAAAAGTATGATAAAGAAATGTGCAAATAATGTTGATAATTCTTTTCTCTTGAGAAAATTATTTTTCACACAATATTATTTAGAACAAAAAAAAAAAAACAAAAAGAACATATCAATCATAAAAAGCCTGTTGTATAGAAACTTACATACTTAAAAGCTCTCGACAACCGGCAGTTTTAGAACTTTTGCTCTGCCTCTAGTGTCCAAAGAGATGTACCAAGAATGGTAGACTCTTCCTCTTTAATATACATTCCAAAATGTTTTATTTCTCCAATGGCAAGCAAAGGATCCTCTTAGATAATAATTAGTTTTATTCTATAATATTAATTATTTGCGAGATCTAGAGTTATGAGCAGTTATATAGAGATTTGTCCCAAACAAAATGTGAAAGATAAGTCTAAATCCGAAAAGAGATCCGGTCATGTAAAATCAGGATACAGTTTAAAATAATAATAATTGAAGATTCAATTACTGGATTGAGATTAAAAATTTAAAGGAGATTCTACGGGATGTTTTCCAATTTAAAACCATTATGTCACTTATCAGAACGTTGAATTTCCCTTAATATTCAGACTAGTTTTAGTTTCAGCGATTCCCAATATGAAGATCAATAGAACAGGCTGTGTAATCTGAGGGAGAGGAAAGCTAATTCTGGAGGAGATAACTGCACAATCTATAGCTAGACCGATGACCAAATCAATCTCTTCATGAAGGATTTAACATTGATGCAGAAATGGCGTGAAATGTTTAACGAACCTCTCTCGGTTATATCAAATATATGTTAAACAAAAAACCATCTAGATGGTGACCTAGTAGTAAGAGCTTGGGACCAAGAGGTTTGCGTTCCCTCCGTGGTCGTTCGAGCTCTGTGGTTACTCATATGATGACCACTAGAGGCTTGCATGGTCGTTAACTTCAGGGCCCGTGGAATTAGTCGAGGTGTGCGCAAGCTGGCCCGGACACCCACGTTAAACTAAAAAAAATATATGTTAAAAACATAAAAAGCCATAATTATTGATTTTTCCTGCCATTTTCTTTGAGGAATATATATTCAGCTAGAAGGGCTAGAACATAATATATATTCTCAAACCTCGTTTCAAGTATAGCATAAAGCAAATGCATCAAAGGTGGAAGCATTTTCTACAATTATAATGGTTGACACGCTAAAAATATTCTATTATAAACCTCCTTTGAAGTATAAGGTATAGCATAAAGCAAACAATCATGGTAGGCATGACTAGATCCTTTCCCGTGTTACACAGCAAGTCAAATTATTGTTCTTACGTGAATTTTGTTACAGTGAAATAGCCACGCCTCTTATTTTTTCTGTTAATTTATTAAAAATTTTGTTGATGTTTTGCCATCAAGAAATACAGCAGGTAAATTGAAGAAGATAACAATGACTAGATAGTAAAGTACATGTACACACAGAACAATTGAGATAGTAGACCTAAACAACTTGAACGATAGAGCACACAGTTTGTATCACGGTGAGCATGAGGAGATTAGCAGCAGCTATAACAGATATTATGGCCCATGGATTACGGAAATAATTTTGTTTCAGTCTTGCCTTCCATTTGTGCCTCCGCTTTCTACAGTATCTATTCAGATCTTCAACAATCTCAGAAAAGTAGAAATTGCAGCTCGTTTCAATAATAAGATAAGAAATTATCCTTGATAATATAAAAGTATGAGAATACCAACTTGGACGCATTTAGAAGGTGCTGAGACAGTAATTAATGATTCAACTTGGCAAATTCCAGCTTCAGGTGTGAAGCACAAGCATAATGCTTTACTTTTTTTTTCTTTAAAAATGAGAAACAAAGGGAAAACAATTCAGTTGAATCCCAATTGCCCCATTCTTTCCATCTTCTACATTCAAAGAAATTTCTTATCGATCACTAGACGATTATAGAGCCCTGATGACAGATTAACCCTTAAGCTGCCTATCAGTATAAGACTGGAGAAAATCAAAGGTATAACACGAGATAACCCCTAAAAGATGCTTCTGTGTGTTGATATGTGAAGGGCTCTAATGAAAAATGGAGCTGACAAATTCTTGTGCATGAAATTCAGATGACAGGCCTGAGTATGCTTCAATTCAAGCAATACTTTATGGCCCTTCTCTATTTGCTGGTCATACAACTGCTGACTGGGACATCAAAAATGTGTCAGCTGATTCTCTGCCAGAATGGTCAACTCCAATACCTGCTGCTTACAATGATCATCTGGTTACCTTTTCACAAAAATCTAGAAACCCAAACTTCTTCTTGATCAACTCAAACCATATAATTACTGTGGGAAATTAACCATTCTCGATCTGGCAACAATTCTGCTCTTCATTCAACATCCCTGACCGTTTCCTGTCCCTTCTCCGTGATTTTACTATTTTGACAAATTGATTGCAGTTTGATTCATACAATAACCATGTTGAAGAAAAGAACTAGGCATGAAAGAAACTGAGATTTATTAAAACACGGATGTTAACTTAAACATCAAGCATGTCTTGCATAGAACAATGACATGCAAACCTGCTTACGACAGACCTGAAGAAAATGACTGCAGGTGTCTTATGAGCAGAATTGTTTGAACAAGAACTAAATGGCATATAAAAATAGATTTGAATTTTAAGGTTTTTTAGTTTCAGAGAAAGTGACATTCAAAGATGACAATCCAACAGTATCAGGACTGTTGAGCTGATCAAGTTGCTTCTTACCACAACGAAGCAAATATGGAAATACTTCTGTTTTAAGGTTGCCTTCCATTTGTCTCTCCGCTTGCTGCAGTACTTGTTCAGATCTTTTAACTACACCAGAAAGTGCCAAAAGCAGAAGATAGAAATTATAAGGCAACAGTAAGTGGGGGAAAATGTAGCTACTTTAATGACATGAGTAAACTGAAACAGCAAAAATTGATTGCATTTTATTTATGCTAATTATGTAGCAGAGAAAGCAAGACAGGGAGGAAATATTGATGAGTAATTGAAGAACATATATAGAAATTTCATGGGAAGAGATAACAGAATACAGTTAATTTACAGAAAACAACTGAAATAGCATAATCAAACAACTTGAATGATCGAACACACTGTCTGTATGATAGTGAGTATGACTATAACAGCAGCTGCTACAACAGAGATTATAGTCCATGGATTGCGGAAATATTTCTGCTTCAAGGCTGCCTTCCATTTGTGTACCCGCATACTGTAGTACTTGTTCAGATCTTCAACTACACCAGAAAAGTAGAAATTGTTGACGTTGATAACATTTTCCTCGGAAAGACTGCGAAAAAGGCGTGAAACTGCATCATTATCATGGAGCCAATTTTCTATAATTCCTTCTTTAACAAGTATTTCCACATCCTTGGCATCGGGGACAAGCAAAGAGAGCATGGTAATATAGTTACATACATATTTATTAGCATCGTAATTGCATTGCTCAAAAGCTTGGAGATTTCTGAATAGGATTTCTGCGTGATCGCCTATCTTTAACTATGGGATTTCCAACGTCCCTTTATTATCATCAAATTTTATGAGGAGGGGGTTTATGCTGGACCCTAACTTGAACTTGATTCCAGCCCGATGGAGCTCTGCTACACTTGGAGTGGTTATAGTCGCAAGTTTCTTTGGCTGCATCTCCTGTGCTGGCTGCTGACAGATTCTTAGAAAGTCAACAAAATGCTCTACTTTAAGCAAATTGATTTTCTCCAAAATTTCCTCTGACACCCATGATTGCCATGCAGCAAGTAAGAACGCGTAAGTAAGCTTAATCATGGAATATTCCTCACAATGGTGCTGTATTTTGGATAGATTGAACAAGTCCTCAACAATGAAGAATGGAAGCTGATTTTCAAGCAAGCACAAATCAATACTTATTTCATCTAGCATCCATGGTTTATTGAATATGCGGTCAATATATCTACTTTGGATACCAGGGGAAAATGCTTTCAGAAAGAACATAATGAGAAAGGAGCAATCCAACAACACCATTTCCACAAATTCCTCTTTACTTAGTTTATCGAAGGTTTCTGCATAACAACTACGCAATCTAGTCTCGCTCTCTGCAATAGCTGCAATAAAATCCCTCACCCTTACCTTGCTCAATTCAAGAAATTCCCTCAGGTACAGTCTCTTATGCTCTTCCATTTCTATTAGCTCTTCTTTTCCGTAGTGAAGTGGGCCAATGGAGATTACTCGAGGTGTGTAAGCCTTTCCATTTAACTCACGTAGTCGTTTTGGAACTCTGTAGATGGAACACTGATCTGAAAAAGAACGCAAGGTTTTCAACTTTCCTTCCACACTCTGCTAATTTGGCGATGTCGAGAGAAACATGATCGCCACTATCCATCTGCACTCTTGATGTTCCAGCAACGTTCATACTGTGCCTAGACAATCGCTAGTATCACAATTACCAAATAGTTAGATAAATGCTAAAAAAAAAAATAAATTCAAGATCAAATTATAGTTTGAGAAAAAAAAAGTGTAGGTAGGGAAACCGAAACATATATTTGGTATCTTTAAATGACTTAATATAAAAAGATATTTTATGATTAGAAAAAAGTTTGATCAAGAAATGTACCGAGAATGGTAGACTCTCCCTATTTAATATAAGTTCCAAAATGATCCACAATTAAGATCAACAGATCAGGCTATATAACCCGAGAGAGTAAAGCTAACTCCGGAGGTAACTGCACATTCAATATCTAGACCGAAACCCAGATCAATCTCTTCATGAAGGATTTAACATTGATGCAGAAATGGCATGAAATGTTTAACGAACCTCTCTGTTCTATCAAATGGATTTGCACTTGTAGTTAAAACCATAAGAAGCCATAAAATTGTTGTTTTTTCCTGCCATTTTCTTTGAGGAATATTCAGCGCTAGAAGGGTTAGAACTTAGAATATAATATTCTCAAACCTCGTTTCAAGTATAGGATAAAGCAAATTTATCAAAGGTGGAAGCATTCTCTACAATGGCTTTAAGGCATTACAATTACAGTGTTTTACAAGTTAACAATATTCTATTATAAACCTCGTTTGAAGTATAGCATAAAGCAAACAATCCTGTCGGGTTTGTTATTTGGAGCCCCAAAATGAAAAACTAGATCTAAATAGAGAAAGTCAAAACTAATCTTATTTAATTTTAGATTTTTAGGCTATTTTTTTAAGTATTTGAAATTGATAAAATGATTTTTGGATATTATAAAAGTGTTGGTGAGGTGTTTTTGGATTGAAATGACTAAAAAATTGAGTTTTATATCCCAAAGTGTATTTGTCCTAATTTTGTGGCCACCATTATGGTGGCTTGTAGACTTGCAGACAACATGTTGTCTGTCCTGACAGGTGACATGTTTTTTAATAAAGATTTTTTTAAAAGGTGTTGTGTGTAATTAATTTTTGAAAAGATTATTCTGATTTATTTATAACTTTTTTTATCTTTTGTATTAAAGAACTTTATTTTAAAAAATAAAAAATAGCAATTACGCAATCTTGTTTCCTTCTCCTTGATCAATTCAATAAAACCCTCCACACTTACCTTGGTCCGGGCAATGAATTCTTGTAGGTACATTCTTTTGTGGTCTTCCATGGCTTTTAGCATATCTTTACCATGGTGAATTGGGCCTACGGAGACTACACGAGGTGTGTAGGCCTTTTCGTTCAGCTCGCGTAATCGCTCAGGAACTTTATATATACAACACGTGTCGGAGAAAGCATATGAGATTTCCAGCTCTTCCTTCACGGATTGGATTAATTTATCAATACCAGTTTCCATCCCGTGACTGAACTGAGATGATGCTTAGTATTAGAACAAAACAAGCAGATCAAAAAAATTGTTACCACTGAGAAATCAAATTCAATTACGAAACCCAAAAAAGAGATGAAACTTCTAGCCTTAAGTTTGCCTTCACTAGCAACAATTTAATCTGTGTGTATATATATATATATATCACATGAGTGATACAAATTAATTAAGTGATGTATTAAATTTATTTAATTAAAATTATTAACGACGTGCCTTGTTCCACATAATTTGTATCAAATGATATAAATTAATTAATTAATTTATATTGTTTCATACGAAATTTGCTTAATAAGTTGTATATTTGTGTTTAGAAAAAAATTGATATTTTATCATTAAAAAAATATGATAAAGAAATGTGCAAATAATTTTGATAATTTCTCTTAAAAAATTATTTTTGATGTAGTATTATTTTGAATAAAAAAAACATGATGTCTATCATAAAAAGCCAAATGGACAGAAACTAAACTACTTACAAGCTCTCAACAACCGCAGTTTTAGAAGTTTTGCTGGCTGCCTTCGTGGCTAGTTGTTCCTTGGGGCTTTCCCTCCGGTGGATTTTCTTGCTGTTTGCTTTGTGCCATTGAAATAAATGGATTGGGAAACTGGGGTACGGTTTCGGGTTTCTGTTTGTTTCTCGAGAAAACGAGGGAAAGTTAGAGATTTGCAAGTTTTTGGTGGGTAGGGATAGGAGGTTCTGGCGATTTTGATAGGGGCAAGGCGAGAGGTGAAGGAGGAAGGAAGGAGACAGTGAAATGGGATTTGAGCCGTTGATCGGTAAGCTAATGGAAAACTATGAATGTAATCCCAAGAGGGGAAAGGTGAAAGTAATATATATTAACTACTTTTTAGCATATTTAAAGACTATAATAAGCTCATCTTAATCATTCTTTTGACTTTTATGAATATATAAATCCTTCCATGCATGTGCGGCATGCATGGTCGCATGTGATGATACAATTGAATAATTGGATTCGTATATTCATTTGCCCTATCTCTGTCGATTTCACACTAGAATTTCCATGCCCTTATTCAATGGTGGGAAAAATTCAAAGCTACATGATTTGTTCAATCTCCATGCACTGAAATATCAAGGATATATATAAGATAGAATAACAAAAATATATTCCTAGTTTGTACTGGATACAGTCTATGATGATGTGTTCAATTCATTGAGCTTAATGAAACTTGATGATCGATGTTATTAAAAAGAAACAAAGGAAATATTACAAGGAACGATATAAAAAATAAAAGGAAAGTTTTTTTGAAACACATGTATGCATAAAGTTGCTTTTGAATAATGACATTTTTGAAATTTTTTAAAACATATTTTTGAAGCACATGTATGCATAAAGTGGCTTTTGAATAATGATTTCTCAAAGGTTTTTATATAAGATAAATCAAATATTATCATTCTAACTAGTGTCATTGACCTGCGGTGTTTTATGGTTTTGATCTTGAACCGTTAAGAAATTTTTTTAAAAGAATTTGTCTTTTTAGAATATTTAATATTTTATTTTTTTTGAAGAATATTTGGTGTAGGTAAAGAAACAAAACATATATTTGATATATTTAATTGATTTAATGTAAAATAATATTTTAATTTTAATCATGTAAACATATTTAATTTTATTAATAAAAATATTGTTTATCTTTAATATTTATTTATGTTTAATTTATTATTCCTTCCAATCCATCAAGAGAAGATGATTATTGACAAATACCGAGAAGCTTGATAGGCAGAATGATTTTGAAGATAAATGCAAATCAGTCCCCACTTAATCGCAATTTTGTATACTATTAATTATTCACCAATATTGTATTTTCTTAAAACTCCAAAGAGTTGGTTGAAGTTGTAAGAATAAAACAAATGATGGAAAGAGAAACAATGCGATTGAAGAACATAATTGTAAGTCCCAACCAGGAGGTTTACCGGTCCAAAGCGATGTAGGTTGACTCATGAATTAACGAGCTAACTCAATTTAATTTTGATTAAAAAAAAAACTCTAAAAAAATATTATTTTAAGAATTTAGAGAAAAAAAACAATATTATTCTAAAATTTTATTTCATGAAAATTTCTCAGTTAAATTATGAAAATTTAAAGCAAATTTTTTTTAACATTGCTAATCATATAAACAAGATTATAGAATGCACTTCCTTAATTTCACACAAAAAAATTCTTTAAGTATAGCATTCACATTAGCAACAATTTAACCACATAAGTGATACAGATTAAGTGATGTATTGAATTTCTTTAATTAAAATTATTAATAATGTGCCTTATCATTAGAAATTAATTATGAAATTAATTATCCACATTATTTGTATCAAATGATAAGAATTAATTATCAAAATAAATCATTATTATATTTGCTTAATAAGTTGTATGTTTGTGAAAACAATTCTAAGAGATTGTCGTTAGAAAAAAATGATATCTTATCATTAGAAACATAGTATGATGAAGAAATGTGCAAATAATGCTGATAATGTTCTCTTTATTTTTCATATAATATTATTTAGAAAAAAAAAAAACACGATGACAATCATAAAAACCCTATTGGACAGAAACTCAAACTACTTACAAGCTCTCAACAACCGCAGTTTGATAAGTTTTGGCCATACAGATTACAGAACAATTGAGATAGGAGACCTAAACAACTTGAATGATAGAGCACACAGCTTGTACCACAGTGAGCATGAGGAGAATAGCAGCAGCGATAACAGATATTATGGCCCATGGATTACGGAAATAATTTTGTTTCAAGCTTGCCTTCCATTTGTGCCTCCGCTTTCTACAGTATTAATTCAGATCTTCAACAATTTCAGAAAAGTAGAAGTTGTCGAGGAAGATGAGATTTTCTTTGTCAAGATTGTGGACAACACTTAAAACGGCGTCATTATCACGCAGCCAGTTTTCTATAATTCCTTTCCGAACAAGTATTTCCACATCCCTGGTACTACAGACAAGCAAATTGATCATGGTAATATAGTTAGTCACATATTTGTCACTGCAATTGCATTGCTCAAATGCCTGAAGATTTCTGAATAAGATCTCTGTCTGGTCAATTACTAGTAATCGTGGAATTTCCAGTCTCCCTCTACTTTTATTGAATTTTGCGTCAAATAGATTCTTGCTCGACCCCAGCTTAAACTTGACTCCAGCTTGACGGAGCTCTGCTGCACTCGGCATGCTTAGAGTTTTGAGTTTCCTTGGCCGAGGAAGCTTTGTTGGCAGCTGACACATTCTTAGAAAGTCTACAAAATGTTGCACTTCTGAGGAATTGATACCATTTAATATGTCATCTGTCACCCATGAACCCAATGCACCTTTCAAGAACCCATGGGTAAATGCAATCAAGGAATATCCTTTATAAGGGTTGGATAGCTTAAGCAAGTCATTAAGAAAAAAGAATGGAAGCTGATTTTCAAGCAAGATCATGTCAAACCTTATATCATGAATCATCCATGGTCTACTGAAAATACGATCGTTGCTGCTCTGGAAGTCTAGAAAATAGTTTTTCAGCATGATCATAATGATGAAGGCGGCATCTAGCAGCATCATCTTCACAAAAACATCACTACTGAGTTCAATTGCTTCCGCATAACAATTACGAGGCCTTGTCTCTTCCATCTCAGTAACTCCAATCAAATCCTCCAAGCTTAATTCACTCCACGCAAGAAAATCTTTCAGATACCTTCTTTTGCACTCTTCCATTGCTTTGAATTCTTCCCTGCCATGATGAAGTGGGCCGATAGAGACAACTTGTGGTGTGTAGGCTTTTTCATTTAACACTCGCAACCGCTTAGGAACCATGTAAATGCAACAGTCATCAAGTAAAGGATGCAAGATCTCCAACTCCTCTCTCATAGTCTTCCCTAACTTGTAAATATCAATCGAAACGTGATCGCCTGTCTTCATCTTCTCGCTTGATGTCCCAATTATCTCCATTCTACGGATCACGATGATTGCTAGTTTTAGCATCAGCAAATCACTAATTACAACACTTTCTAATTTTTCTTTAAATCTTTCATTAAAGAAAAAAGGAACTCAAGTGCTAGCTCAACCCTACTGAAAAAGATAAGAAGAATCATAGAAAACTGAACTGAAATTACAAGAGATCCCAGTTACTACAAGCTTAAGTTAAGCTAGCATTAGAAATAGCTTTCTGAAGGATGAGAGCATTCTGAAGTCTGTACTTAACACTGTGCATAATCCAACTAGAGAAATCATTCATGTTTATGCTTTCATTCGAGTGAACTCTCCTAGTTCTTGAAAGGCTTAGAACTAAGTCCAAGGACCAATATCACATCTAAAGCGATCGATTATACTGATGTATTTCAGGCCGATATATCAATTAGAACACAAAACTATAGCATAAAACAATTACATAGTTGAGTTCCAGGCTATCAAATTCTGCTTCCTCGCCTAAGAAACGCTTAAAACCCAGTAATGGAAACATTGACAAATCAAAACATCAAAGAAATTCAAATCAATCGTTTCATCTAAGGAGAAAATTTAGGTGCAGTAGGATACCTCTTTGTGAGTTGCTGCTTAACATGGGGCGGCTGAGTAGGATGGTGAAGAGACTGTCTTCAAGATTAGAGACCTTGAAAATTCTCTAGCTTTTGCGGAGAGGAGGGAGAGATTTCTTGGACTAATTTCCCTGGGCAACCCAGCCCATTAATGAGCTTTGCCAAAGCCTGTCTATCAACCCCAGACTCAAGGCCCATACTCATGCAATGAAAACTCTAAAACTTGTCAACATTATAAGTTTTTTCTATAAAACTAATTTAAGATTTTGAAAATAATATCCAGACAAACTTGCTTGTGTTTTCTTCCACTAATTAAACACCTAATGCTTGGTCCCTAAATAATGTGAAGAATCCGTCACGTATTGCTACAGCATATTTTAATCTAAGGTGAGGCCTAGGGAGAGAGCATGATCTTCTTCTTCTATAATATACCATCAATACTTAATGCTCGAGTGATCAAGTTTGTCCAGTTCCTCCATTGCAGTATCGTTGCCAGAGATTCACGCCATAACATACAGCTAGGGTTGTTAGATGTTTCTCAAGTGGCTAATTATGTGTTTGGCAGCCTGATTGAGTGAGAGTTCTTCTTAACATGAAAAAATTCGTTGATTTGATTATTTTCAAGTGATTTTTATATGGTTGTAGCAAAACCATCTAATAAATTTAAAAATACATCAATTTGATGTATTTTTAGATAAAATATTTTTTTTTAAATTGTGCTATGGCTGGAATTAGTAGAAAATCCTAAAGATTTGAGATATAATTACTTCTTCTTGTATAACCTAAAACTTGTTGCTATGTATACATGCGTAGTGTACGTATGTTTATTGCTGGCAATATTACGGAGAGTGTTTTGCAATGAGTTTTAACTTGGGTTTTTGTTTTTTTAAAAAAATAAATTGATTTGTTTTATATTTTTAGATCATTTTAATATATTGATATTCAAAATAAATAAATAAATAAAATATTATTTTAATATATTTTTAAATAAAAATCATTTTAAAAAATAATAAATACCATATTCTCACTATACATTTATGTCTAAAATTGTGCTATGGCTCGAATTAGTTATTTGCTACATTGCTGTCTTTCAGTTCCCACGATCGCATACATGGCTTATTTTTTATGCCTTTATTTCCTTCATCATATGCCATGGATGATTCTTTCTTCCATGACATCCCTTTCAGTTCTTTTTTATTTATTTTTAATAAATTCAAATCTAGTTGTGTGTAGTTTTGGATCTAATTTTGTTTTTTAATAAGCTCTATCTCCTTTGAATAAAACTTTTAATATTATGTTTTTTATAATAATTATGATAAGATGAGATCTTCCATCAATAATATGACCTTGAAGATAACTTTACGATAATGTTTCTTAAAAAAATCTTTTAATAAAAAAATCCAAAGAATCCAATTTGATACTCATAAATAATAAGAGTGATTTGAAAGATCATTTATCATCATTGTTAGTTGTTTGGTTTAAATTTTTCTTTTTCCTATTTTATTTATTGACAAATTGGTCCTTATTTGAGATTTTATGTTCTTATATTACATTTTAGTCCTTAAAATCAAACGTTTTGGGCAATTAGGTCTCTATGAAACATGGAGCGTGATCAATACAATGCATAAGATGCTCTATCCTTTCCATTTGGGAACAAGATTGATTAGAGAGAGATTTAATTTAAAGATAAATCATCAAATAGAATCCAAATAAAGCAATGCAATTTCTCATTTAATCTGGGAAAGTTTTACAATTAAGCCCTCTCTCCTCTAATCCTTCGGGCCAATTGGATATCCTTAGGCATAATAGTTACCCTCTTAGCATGAATAGCACACAAGTTGGTATCCTCAAACAACCCAACAAGATACGCCTCTGCCGCCTCCTGAAAGGCAGCCACTGCGCTGCTTTGGAACCTCAAATCCCAAAAAAAGAAAGAATAAATAAATTATATGCATTATAACCACGGTTTTCAAGTATCATTCACACACATTCTTAGTTATTAACATTATAGTTACTAAGCATTATTCATATAACCTTGGTCACCCTCATCACAGTGTCAAGTATCAATTTATGCCCTTAGTCATCCTCATCATGATGGTAAGTATCATTGTAATGTATCCTTAGCCACCAACACTATGGTGACCAATTATCTATCATTTCTCCTTCAATCTCCAAGTCATTGTGTATACCCAATCCATACAATGGTACGTAAGATAATTACGTCTATTCTAAAGTTATTATGACTAATTCCATACCTATCAATGTAAGATAATTGTATTCATCCTAATAATAACATAATTAATTTGATACATAACAATGCACGCAAGATACTCATATTCGTTCAAACATTATCCTAACTAATGGATGTATATTGTTGTACACAAGGTACTCTTATTCATTCCAATAATATCATCACAAGTTTGATACATGTAAATCTACATAAGGTACTCATATCTAGGGGTGAGCAAAAAAACTGAAAAATCGAGAAAACAAAAAAAAATAACAAAAAAAACCGAACTGTGAAAAAAACCGATTAAACTGATTGAAATTTTTTAAAAACCGATCGATTCGGTTCAGTTTTGGTTTTATATCCTTGAAACCGAAAAAACCAAACTGAACCCAAACCAGAAAAATCGAGCCAAACAAAAAAAACCAGTTTTTGTTCTAAAATAACCAAACCGAAACCGGTCGGTTCAAACCGGTTTTGGTTTTGTTTTTTTGATAAAAACCAAACCGAAAATGATCACCCCTACTCATATCCATTTTAATTATATCATAACTAGTCGATGCACATCCAAGTATGCAAGGTACTCTTATTCATTCCAATATTATCAAAGCAATAAAATAATAAATTCTGAAATTTATCAATAAGTTTACACAATTTAAAAAGACAAGGTGCGATGCACCTACCTAGAGTATATGCATGTGTTGCCACTTCATGCAATTGTTCAATCCCCATAGCTTCCCCTATACTACCAGGGATGTAGTTTTTATCAACAATACAACTAACATCATAACTTCATTTAATTCTCATTCAACTAGTATTCTCAAACTAATCACAAGGAATTCCCTTAGAATCTCATACTCTTACCCATTTTTATGTTCATATTCATTCTTATAATTTTGTTATTAAAACCATCACTTAACAGCAATTTCAAGCAAAGATTAAAAATTGTCTAATTCTGATCAATTTAGCTTAACCAACTCAGAACACTATTTAGTGGTTTAATCATAACTAAAACTGTAAAAACTCAGTTTTGGGCGTGATTTATCTCTATGAAAGGCTAAAACATGAAAATACAATTTTTATGAAGAAACCAACTCCAAATTATTTTGTTTTAAGGCTCAAAATCAACAATCACAATAGCTTTTTTTTATAGCTAAACTTTTAAACAACGAGGATTTTCATCCCTTGAAAATTCTTTTCAACTTCCAATTTATTTTCATGCATAAACAACATTATCCAAGGTCATTTGACATCATTAAATCACAAATTTAAACCAATTTTAAAACAAAACATTCATACAATTTCCCTACCTCTATAATATAGCAAGATTAGGTCAAAATAAGGAAACTCATCCCTTTGGAATTTCTCCTAATTTTTTTTACACACACTACATATGTTATTATCATTGTTTAGCATTATTAATACAATAAAACAATGAACCATTCATTTTCTTTCACTTTCTCCTCGTATAATTAAACATATGCGACAAACCTTAACAATTAATATTCTTACATCATTAATGATAATCTTCATTAACTAATTAATTTGTCAAAAATATACTTATGGCCAACCTTAAATATGTTTTATTTTCCAAATTTCTTTCATTTCAATTTCTTCATGGCTCCATCCCATTCATATCCACACAACCAACAAGTTAGCCTTTTATTCAATTAACATGTTCATATAGTAAGGTTCCTTTCTATTCTTACACCATAATCATTATTCCCCTCATATAAAGAATACACATTTAATCTATAACAACATTAATAGCAATAACATATTTTACTATTACGTCTTCCATAAACCCTAACACCCACACAATTCTAATTTCATCAAAACATGTTTTTAATCAAGTTTTCTAAATTTTGCCAAAACTAGCAATAGATTCAAAACGCAATAAGTCATCAACCTCTGATTATTGTTTTACACACAACGGTCAAACTATATATCATAGAGTTGTGCACAATATATCTCAAAATCAAAATGTTCCAACAGTTGGATCTCCCTAGATCTGAATAAAACCAAGTTAACCTGAAAATTAACGAGCTACTGTTCAACATTAACGAAACCTTTTCGAAGAGTGTGTTTTCGATCTCCACCATCCAGAATGAAGGCAACATCTAGATGCACCACATATCCAAATATAAACATGATCCAATGGTGGAAGAGAGAGAAGTCGGTCGGCGACCAAAACTGCCCTACAGGTGTATTTCCTTTTGTTTTCCAGGAAGTTTACGATGATGATATGTTGAAAGCATTGTGTGCTTTAAAATCCCTCCGGTCCGTTAGTAGTGGAGTGTTAGAGGAATAATATATCCAAAAATCAGCATGATCCAACAGTGGATGCTAGAGATATGGCCACCGAATCATTATTGGCTCCTCCAAATTATGCACTTCTCTCTCTAGCCGAATTTTCTCTATTGTCTCTCACCTTTTTTTTTTGTCTGGGCTGCTGGTTTCTTTGCTATTTTATAGAACCCTTTTCCATTAATTACAATTTTATCCCTTAGTTATGCCTTTATATATTTTATTTTATTTTTCACATAAATTATTTGGTTTGTTTCTGCTTAAATCGCTAGTCTTTACTGAACTTCGATTGGGATGAGATCTTTAACCAAGGAAGGAAAACATATTAATAGACTTCATGCAAAATTTCATCACAATCCGATGATTGAATTGAGAGCTCTGCTTTCTAATATAAAATTGATTAGTTCATGACTTTTCGTCAACAATCCAGATTTTCTTATTCAATCTTCACTTAAAATCATATCAATTATAATTCTAAACCTTTAAGTTCATTTTATTATTTTGGAATATATTCATTTTAAAATTTCCACCTTTATTTGTTTACCGGACTTATTACCGTTTCAAAGTAACGTCACTGATTTTTAATCGGTGCTTGCACCTTTAGTCCTACCCTTTTCATTGCACTATCCTTTATTATAATTTATTCTTTATTACCTTACTTATTACTTAGAAACATTTCATCATTTTCCTCATTATTTTATCCATCAAAACACGTTACCAATTTCTCTGTCCTTATGAATTCTAAACCAAAATTCATTTTTATGGAGGTCATCCCCTCCATTATATATTATTATTTATCTATTATTTCTTATCGTGGTTTTCATCACTCATTGAGATCATATCACTTTCAGTCTTATGTTTACATGAGAGTTTACACATCCGCATATTTAAATTATAAATTTCTACGGTTTCACAATGGTAGTCGTTTGTTTTCTTTGTTTTCTTTTTTTTTCCTCTCTCTCTCCTCTAACATATAAAGTATATCATTATCCTCTTTTTTTCTTTCTTTCTTTCAATTTCAGTCCTCGTTCTTTTAATTTTTTATCTCGTTCTTATTCCTTTTAGAAAAGTTTTTGTTTTTTCAATTTAGTCCCCATTCTTTTAATTTTTTATTTTATTCTTATTCCTTTTATAGTTCTAGTCCTTATTCCTTTTATTTCTTATTTTGTTCCTATTCCTTTTATAGATATATATTTTTTTTAAATTTAGTCCTTCAATTATAATTTCTCATATGTTTTGTTTTTAATTTTAGTTTTCATTCTTTTAATTCCTTATTTTGTTCTTATTCCTTTTATAGAAATGTTTTTTTTTTAAATTTAGTCCTTCAATTATGATTTCTCATATGTTTTTTTTTTCATTTTGGTCCTTATTTTTTTTATTTTTAATATTTTTTCTTTGCCATTTTATTGATTTTTTTTTCTTTCAATTTCATCTTTTAATCAAAGTTTTAATTGTTTTATTTTTTACAGTTAAACCCTCATTCTTTTGATTTTTTCTTCTTCTGTTAAAGCTATTTTCTAATTCAATTTAACCCTCCAATTAAAATTTTTTATTTTCCCTCTAATTAATGTTCTTTTTTCACCCTTATTTTTTAGATCCTTTTGTGTAATTTTTTTTTCTGGTTTATTTTTTGACATTTAATTTGTCATGTGATCTTATCGTTCTGCATTAGTTTTTTTTTATAAATTTTTATTTTTGTAATCTCTTTCAATTTTTTTTCATTGAGTTTATCCCGATCTCATGACATAGATCACCGATTTTACATGTCATTTTTTAATATAAGTTTTTTTTAGAATTATTTTGTTTGTGTTTGATTTTTCAAGATATTATTCCAATTCATCTGTAATTATTTTTTTTGGTTTTATACAAGTGAACTTTATTTTTCAAAATTAAAAAAAATAATTTTTAAATAATATTCTTGATTTGTTGGGTCTTGCATAATATTTTTTTAGCGTGAGTTTATTCAATCATTTTTGTTTATATTTATTTTTTAGATCATGAGATTTTTAGATTATACTTTTATTGATTTAAATATTAGGTGAAGCATGCGCGGAGAAGGCATAGAATAAAACAATTTCAGTTTCCAAGAGACAATCAGAACAAATTATATAGTCTTCGTTGCTTGGAATTTCTACAGATGGAATTTCTACAGAAACAACTTTGTCATTTGGAAGAACAAAACAAAGAAGAGAACAAGGATTATGGGTACAATTAATGCAACATGCGAATTAATTCATATGAAAGAATTGAAATTGCAGAAGCTAAACCACTTCAAGTATAGGGCAGACGGATTGTATGATAGTCAGAATGAGAAGAATAACAGCTCCTGAGACAGAGACTGCTGCCCATGGGGTATTGAAATAATTTTGCTTTAAATTTGCCTTCCGCTTGTTCCATGGCCTTTCGCGGAATGCATTCAGATCTTTAATGAGACCTTCAAAGAAAAAACCATCTGGCGACACTAAATTTTCTATGTTGAGACTGTGAAAGAGTTTTACCACTTCCTCTTTAGATAATAGCCAATTATCTATAATACGATTTTCAACAAGTATTTCCACATCCTTACTGGCACCGAGAAAGAGACCCATCAAACAGATATAGTCACCAACATAACCAGATCCCAGGCCATGGCACTGCTCAAAGGCTTGCATATTCCTGATTATGATTTCTGTTCCGTCTTCTAACTGTAATCGTGGAAATTCTAGTCTCCCTTTATTTCTATCGAATTTTATGTCAAGAAGATTTTTGCTTGAGCTCAGCACAAACTTGACCCCTGCTTGGTGGAGCTCCTTTACACTGGGTGCGGTTAGAACCTCAAGTTCCTCATGCTGTTGCTGTTCAGTTGGCCGATGATAAATTGTAAGAAAGTCAACCAAATGTTTCACTTCGGAGAAATCTATTTTCCCCCAATATTCCCCTACTGCCCATGAACCCCATTCATTTGAAAAGAACCCGTGAGTAAGCTCAATCAGTGTAGGTTTCGGAGAATTGCCGAGTATAGTGGATAGTCCACACAACTCCTCGAGGATGAAGAACGGGAGCTGATTTTCAAGCAAACAGATATCAACCCTTACATCAAACCACTTGTATGGAGGATAGAAAATGCTGTCTCTGCTACCTGTGAATTCTGTGGACTTCCTGCAATTGTACTTCAGCAAAAACATAATGACGAAGACAGCATCCATTAATATCATTTTTATGAAGTTTTCGCTACTAAACCAATTGGTTTCCTCATAGCAATTACGCAATCTTGTTTCCTTCTCCTTGATCAATTCAATAAAACCCTCCACACTTACCTTGGTCCGGGCAATGAATTCTTGTAGGTACATTCTTTTGTGGTCTTCCATGGCTTTTAGCTTGTCATTACAATGGTGAATTGGGCCTATGGAGACCAATCGAGGTGTGTAGGCCTTTTCGTTCAGCTCGCGTAATCGCTCAGGAACTTTATATATACAACATGTGTCGGAGAAAGCATATGAGATTTGCAGCTCTTCCTTCACGGATTGGATTAATCTATCAATACCAGATTCCATCCTGTGACTGAACTGAGATGATGGCTAGTATTACAACAAAACAAGCAGATCAAAAAAATTGTTACCACTGAGAAAACAAATTCAATTACGAAACCCAAAAAAGAGATGAAACTTACAGCCTTAAGTTTGCCTTCACTAGCAACAATTTAACCAGTAATATATATATATATATGCGCGACCACATGAGTGATACAAATTAAGCGATGTATTAAGTTTCTTTAATTAAAGTTATTGATAATGTGCCTTGTATAGTTCCACTTTATTTGTATCAAATGATATAAATTAATTATCAAAATAAATCATTATTATATATTGTTTCATATGAAATTTGCTTAATAAGTTTTATATTTGTGAAAAGAATTCTAAGAGTTTGTCGTTAGAAAAAAATGATATTTTATCATGACAAAAAAAGTATGATAAAGAAATGTGCAAATAATGTTGATAATTCTTTTCTCTTGAGAAAATTATTTTTCACACAATATTATTTAGAACAAAAAAAAAAACAAAAAGAACATATCAATCATAAAAAGCCTGTTGTATAGAAACTTACATACTTAAAAGCTCTCGACAACCGGCAGTTTTAGAACTTTTGCTCTGCCTCTAGTGTCCAAAGAGATGTACCAAGAATGGTAGACTCTTCCTCTTTAATATACATTCCAAAATGTTTTATTTCTCCAATGGCAAGCAAAGGATCCTCTTAGATAATAATTAGTTTTGTTCTATAATATTAATTATTTGCGAGATCTAGAGTTATGAGCAGTTATATAGAGATTTGTCCCAAACAAAATGTGAAAGATAAGTCTAAATCTGAAAAGAGATCCGGTCATGTAAGACCAGGATAACAGTTTAAAATAATAATAATTGAAGATTAAAAATTTAAAGGAGATTCTACGGGATGTTTTCCAATTTAAAACCATTATGTCACTTATCAGAACGTTGAATTTCCCTTAATATTCAGACTAGTTTTAGTTTCAGCGATTCCCAATATGAAGATCAATAGAACTGGCTGTGTACTCTGAGGGAGAGGAAAGCTAATTCTGGAGGAGATAACTGCACAATCTATAGCTAGACCGATGACCAAATCAATCTCTTCATGAAGGATTTAACATTGATGCAGAAATGGCGTGAAATGTTTAACGAACCTCTCTCGGTTATATCAAATATATGTTAAAAACATAAAAAGCCATAATTATTGATTTTTCCTGCCATTTTCTTTGAGGAATATATATTCAGATAGAAGGGTTAGAACATAATATATATTCTCAAACCTCGTTTCAAGTATAGCATAAAGCAAATGCATCAAAGGTGGAAGCATTTTCTACAATTATAATGGTTGACACGCTAACAATATTCTATTATAAACCTCCTTTGAAGTATAAGGTATAGCATAAAGCAAACAATCATGGTAGAGCATGACTAGATCCTTTCCCGTGTTGCACAGCAAGTCAAATTATTGTTCTTACGTGAATTTTGTTACAGTGAAATAGCCACGCCTCTTATTTTTTCTGTTAATTTATTAAAAATTTTGTTGATGTTTTGCCATCAAGAAATACAGCAGGTAAATTGAAGAAGATAACAATGACTAGATAGTAAAGTACATGTACACAGAGAACAATTGAGATAGTAGACCTAAACAACTTGAACGATAGAGCACACAGTTTGTATCACGGTGAGCATGAGGAGAATAGCAGCAGCTATAATAGATATTATGGCCCATGGATTACGGAAATAATTTTGTTTCAATCTTGCCTTCCATTTGTGCCTCCGCTTTCTACAGTATCTATTCAGATCTTCAACAATTTCAGAAAAGTAGAAATTGCAGCTCGTTTCAATAATAAGATAAGAAATTATCCTTGATAATATAAAAGTATGAGAATACCAACTTGGACGCATTTAGAAGGTGCTGAGACAGTAATTAATGATTCAACTTGGCAAATTCCAGCTTCAGGTGTGAAGCACAAGCATAATGCTTTACTTTTTTTTTCTTTAAAAATGAGAAACAAAGGGAAAACAATTCAGTTGAATCCCAATTGCCCCATTCTTTCCATCTTCTACATTCAAAGAAATTTCTTATCGATCACTAGACGATTATAGAGCCCTGATGACAGATTAACCCTTAAGTTGCCTATCAGTATAAGACTGGAGAAAATCAAAGGTATAACACGAGATAACCCCTAAAAGATGCTTCTGTGTGTTGATATGTGAAGGGCTCTAATGAAAAATGGAGCTGACAAATTCTTGTGCATGAAATTCAGATGACAGGCCTGAGTATGCTTCAATTCAAGCAATACTTTATGGCCCTTCTCTATTTGCTGGTCATACAACTGCTGACTGGGACATCAAAAATGTGTCAGCTGATTCTCTGCCAGAATGGTCAACTCCAATACCTGCTGCTTACAATGATCATCTGGTTACCTTTTCACAAAAATCTAGAAACCCAAACTTCTTCTTGATCAACTCAAACCATATAATTACTGTGGGAAATTAACCATTCTCGATCTGGCAACAATTCTGCTCTTCATTCAACATCCCTGACCGTTTCCTGTCCCTTCTCCGTGATTTTACTATTTTGACAAATTGATTGCAGTTTGATTCATACAATATCCATGTTGAAGAAAAAAACTAGGCATGAAAGAAACTGAGATTTATTAAAACACGGATGTTAACTTAAACATCAAGCATGTCTTGCATAGAACAATGACATGCAAACCTGCTTACGACAGACCTGAAGAAAATGACTGCAGGTGTCTTATGAGCAGAATTGTTTGAACAAGAACTAAATGGCATATAAAAATAGATTTGAATTTTAAGGTTTTTTAGTTTCAGAGAAAGTGACATTCAAAAATGACAATCCAACAGTATCAGGACTGTTGAGCTGATCAAGTTGCTTCTTACCACAACGAAGCAAATATGGAAATACTTCTGTTTTAAGGCTGCCTTCCATTTGTCTCTCCACTTGCTGCAGTACTTGTTCAGATCTTTTAACTACACCAGAAAGTGCCAAAAGCAGAAGATAGAAATTACAAGGCAACAGTAAGTGGGGGAAAATGTAGCTACTTTAATGACATGAGTAAACTGAAACAGCAAAAATTGATTGCATTTTATATATGCTAATTATGTAGCAGAGAAAGCAAGATAGGGAGGAAATATTGATGAGTAATTGAAGAACATATATAGAAATTTCATGGGAAGAGATAACAGAATACACAGTTAATTTACAGAAAACAACTGAAATAGCATAATCAAACAACTTGAATGATCGAACACACTGTCTGTATGATAGTGAGTATGACTATAACAGCAGCTGCTACAACAGAGATTATAGTCCATGGATTACGGAAATATTTCTGCTTCAAGGCTGCCTTCCATTTGTGTACCCGCTTACTGTAGTACTTGTTCAGATCTTCAACTACACCAGAAAAGTAGAAATTGTTGACGTTGATAACATTTTCCTTGGAAAGATTGCGAAAAAGGCGTGAAACTGCATCATTATCATGGAGCCAATTTTCTATAATTCCTTCTTTAACAAGTATTTCCACATCCTTGGCATCGGGGACAAGCAAAGAGAGCATGGTAATATAGTTACATACATATTTATTAGCATCGTAATTGCATTGCTCAAAAGCTTGGAGATTTCTGAATAGGATTTCTGCGTGATCGCCTATCTTTAACTGTGGGATTTCCAACGTCCCTTTATTATCATCAAATTTTATGAGGAGGGGGTTTATGCTGGACCCTAACTTGAACTTGATTCCAGCCCGATGGAGCTCTGCTACACTGGGAGTGGTTATAGTCGCAAGTTTCTTTGGCTGCGTCTCCTGTGCTGGCTGCTGACAGATTCGTAGAAAGTCAACAAAATGCTCTACTTTAAGCAAATTGATTTTCTCCAAAATTTCCTCTGACACCCATGATTGCCATGCAGCAAGTAAGAACGCGTAACTAATTTTAATCATGGAATATTCCTCACAATGGTGCTGTAGTTTGGATAGATTGAACAAGTCCTCAACAATGAAGAATGGAAGCTGATTTTCAAGCAAGCACAAATCAATACTTATTTCATCTAGCATCCATGGTTTATTGAATATGCGGTCAATATATCTACTTTGGATAACAGGGGAAAATGCTTTCAGAAAGAACATAATGAGAAAGGAGCAATCCAACAACACCATTTCCACAAATTCCTCTTTACTTAGTTTATCGAAGGTTTCTGCATAACAACTACGCAATCTAGTCTCGCTCTCTGCAATAGCTGCAATAAAATCCCTCACCCTTACCTTGCTCAATTCAAGAAATTCCCTCAGGTACAGTCTCTTATGCTCTTCCATTTCTATTAGCTCTTCTTTTCCGTAGTGAAGTGGGCCAATGGAGATTACTCGAGGTGTGTAAGCCTTTCCATTTAACTCACGTAGTCGTTCTGGAACTCTGTAGATGGAACACTGATCTGAAAAAGAACGCAAGGTTTTCAACTTTCCTTCCACAGACTCTGCTAATTTGGCAATGTCGAGAGAAACATGATCGCCACTATCCATCTGCATTCTTGATGTTCCAGCAACGTTCATACCGTGCCTAGACAATCGCTAGTATCACAATTACCAAACAGTTAGATAAATGCTCAAAAAAAAAAAAAAATTCAAGATCAAATTATAGTTTGAGAAAAAAAAAAGTGTAGGTAGGGAAACCGAAACTTATATTTGGTATCTTTAAATGATTTAATATAAAAAGATATTTTATGATTAGAGAAAAGTTTGATCAAGAAATGTACCGAGAATGGTAGACTCTCCCTATTTAATATAAGTTCCAAAATGATCCACAATTAAGATCAACAGATCAGGCTATATAACCCGAGAGAGTAAAGCTAACTCCGGAGGTAACTGCACATTCAATATCTAGACCGAAACCCAGATCAATCTCTTCATGAAGGATTTAACATTGATGCAGAAATGGCATGAAATGTTTAACGAACCTCTCTGTTCTATCAAATGGATTTGCACTTGTAGTTAAAACCATAAAAAGCCATAAAATTATTGATTTTTCCTGCCATTTTCTTTGAGGAATATTCAGCGCTAGAAGGGTTAGAACTTAGAATATAATATTCTCAAACCTCGTTTCAAGTATAGGATAAAGCAAATGCATCAAAGGTGGAAGCATTCTCTACAGTGGCTTTAAGGCATTACAATTACAGTGTTTTACAAGTTAACAAAATTCTATTATAAACCTCGTTTGAAGTATAGCATAAAGCAAACAATCATGTCGATCGGGTTGGTTGTTTGGAGCCCCAATGTCGCATTAAAAACCACATCTAAACTAACAAAACCAAAGCTAATCTTATTTGATTTCGGGTTTTTGGGCTATTTTTTGGGTATTTGGAATTGATAAAATAATTCTCGAGTATTATAAGGGTGTTGGTGAGATGTTTTTGAGTTGAAATATCTGAAAATTAAATTGAGTTTTATGTCTCTACCCTAATTTTCTAGGCACCGTTGTGGTGGCTAGAATCTAGACTTGCAAACGACATGTTGTCTGTCCTGGCAGGCGACATGTCGCTTGTTTTTTTTATAAAAAAAACCAATGACAAATCATTCATCCCTTTTAAAACGAGGCTTGAAGGGCCTGCCAGTACTCCTTGGCTCCTCATTGCAGTTGCCTAAGCGTGCTGATCCATATGCCTGCGAGTCTAGGCTTTGGCTCTTTTATTATTATTATTATTATTATTATTATTATTATTATTATTAAGGCTAAATATAAATTTAAGGAGAGAAAATTATCCAACCTGATTGAGTTCATGGTTCGAAACACATGTTTGATAAGTTAAGCCACAATATCGAGGCTTCTTTTTTTATATTTTGCTATTCTTTACTGGTTTTTTATAATATATTTTTAAAAAATAATTTTTGTTAACTTGCTACAGTGAAAATGAAAAGATTTTATTTAATCTTCTGCTCAAATGGCTATTTAATGCAATTTGTGATGTGTTGTTTTGGAGATTCGTAATATTATTTTTCATTTTTTTGGTAATATCTTATAGCAACGTTGAGGTGTATGATTTAGAGGGTGTTTGTTATAATTTTTGTTTTTCTTTTGTTTTTAGATGTTTTTTTAAAAGTGTTTTTGATTTATTTTTAATGTTTTTAATAATTTTAACATACTGATGTTAAAATTTATTTTTAAATATTTTCAAATCAGAAATTATTTTAAAAATTATTACAATTTCAAACAAACCAAACTTAGTTAATAAACAAACTAGGTTTTATTTAATAACAAGATACGAGGACACCTCCTAATTTGTATGCCACTTGCACACTAGATGCTTTTCTTTTCATAATATTCTCACACCACCTAAACTCTCCTTTTTCTCACCCACTCACTCTCGCACACAAACACGCTCTTACACTTTGGAAATAGTGGAGAGAATTCAAAAAACAGGAGGTGCTGTAGAGAAACCTAGATTGATCTTCAACATAGGGTTCTTTCTTCCCTTCCTTCTCCCTTTCAGTCCTAATTTATGGTAATGTAAACAATAATCTCAAGGTGTGTGAGTAAGGAGGTGCGTTTTCTTCCTTTATCAATAATCTAAGATGAAAGAAAACAGCCGCTAAGACCTTAAACCCCATGTTAAGCATGCGCCTGGAAGGCATAGAATAAAACAATTTCAGTTTCAAAGAGACAATCAGAACAAATTATACAGTCTTCATTGCTTGGAATTTATACTGAAACAAATATGTCATTTAGAAGAAAAGTTCAAGGAAGAAAACAGGGGATAGTCCACACAACTCCTCGAGGATGGAGAACGGGATCTGATTTTCAAGCAAACAGATATCAACCATAACATCTACACCCTTGTATGGAGGATGAAAAATGCTGTCTCTGCTTCCTCTGAAGTCTGTGTAAGTCCACTTCAGCAATAACATAATGACGAAGGCAGCATCCATTAATATCATTTTTATGAAGTATTCGCTACTAAACCCATTGGTCTCCGCATAGCAATTACGCAATCTTTTTTCGTTCTACTTGATCAATTCAATAAAAGCCTCCTCACTTACCCCTGTCCGGGCAAGGAATTCCCGCAGGTACATTCTTTTGTGGTCTTCCATGGCTTTTAGCTTCTCTTTACCGTGGTGAATTGGGCCTATGGAGACTACACGAGGTGTGTAGGCCTTTTCGTTCAACTCGCGTAATCGCTCTTGAACTTTATATATGGCACATGTGGTGGAGAAAGCGTATGGGATTTCCAGCTGTCCCTTCACAGGTGCCTCGCGTAATCTATCAATATCAAGCGAAACTTGATGATTCAGCACATGTGAGTGTGACTGAACTGAGATGATAGCTAGTATTAGAACAAAACAAGCAGACAAAAAAATTGTTACCACTGAGAAAACAAATTCAATTACGAGACTGCTGCCCTCTGGAGGAGATAACTTGGAATTTCTATTGAAAACATGGATTATAGGTATAGAGTACAGAGTACAGAGCAACATGAAAGAATTGAAATTGCAGAAGCTAAACTACTTGAAGTATAGAGCAGACGGATTGTATGACAGTCAGAATGAGAAGAATAACAGCTCCTGAGACAGAGACTGCTGCCCATGGGGTATTGAAATAATTTTGCTTTAAATTTGCCTTCCATTTGTTCCATGGCCTTTCGCAGAATGCATTCAGATCTTTAATGAGACCTTTAAAGAGAAAAGTACCTGACCACACACTATTTTGTTTGTTGAGATTGTAAAAGAGTTGTACCACTTCCTCGTTAGACGGTAGCCAGTTTTCTATAATACGATTTTCAACAAGCATTTCCACATCCTTACTGGCACTGACAAAGAGACCCATCAAGAAGATATAGTCACCAACATAACCATGTGTCAGGCCATGGCACTGCTCAAAGGCTTGCATATTCCTGATTATGATTTCTGTTCTGTCATCTAACTGTAATCGTGGGAACTCTAGTCTCCCTTTATTTCTATCGAATTTTATGTCAAGAAGATGTTTGCTTGAACTCAACACAAACTTGACCCCCGCTTGGTGGAGCTCCTTTACACTGGGGGCGGTTAGAACCTCAAGTTCCTCATACTGTTGCTGTTCAGTTGGCCGATGATAAATTGTAAGAAAGTCAACCAAATGTTTCACTTCGGAGAAATCTACTCCCCCCAAATATTCCCCTACTGCCCATGAACCCCATTCATATGAAAAGAACCAATGAGTAAGCCCAATCAGTGTAGCTTTTGGAGAATTGCCGAATATAGGGGATAGTCCACACAACTCCTCGAGGATGAAGAACGGGAGCTGATTTTCAAGCAAACAGATATCAACCCTTACATCTACACTCTTGTATGGAGGATAGAAAATGCTGTCTCTGCTTCCTCTGAAGTCTGTGTAAGTCCACTTCAGCAATAACATAATGACGAAGGCAGCATCCATTAATATCATTTTTATGAAGTATTCGCTACTAAACCCATTGGTCTCCGCATAGCAATTACGCAATCTTGTTTCCTTCTCCTTGATCAATTCAATAAAACCCTTCACACTTACCTTGGTCCGGGCAATGAATTCTTTCAGGTACATTCTTTTGTGGTCTTCCATGGCTTTTAGCTTGTCATTACCATGGTGAATTGGGCCTATGGAGACTAATCGAGGTGTGTAGGCCTTTTCGTTCAGCTCGCGTAATCGCTCAGGAACTTTATATATACAGCATGTGTCGGAGAAAGGATTTGAGATTTCCAGCTCTTCCGTCACGGATTGGGCTAATCTATCAATATCAAGCGAAACTTGATGACTCAGCTCATGATTAGTACTTGATGGTCGACCAGATTCCATCCTGTGACTGAATTGAGATGGTAGCTAGTATTAGAACAAAACAAGCAGATCAAAAAAATTGTTACGACAGAGAAAACAAATTCAATTACGAAACCCAAAAAAGAGATGAAACTTCCAGCCTTAAGTTTGCCTTTACTAGCAACAATTTAACCTGTAATATATATATATATGGGACCACATGAGCGATACAAATTAAGTGATGTATTAAATTTCTTTAATTAAGATTATTAACGACGTGCCTTGTTCCACATAATTTGTATTAAATGATATAAATTAATTATTAAAATAATTAATTAATTTATATTGTGTCATATGAAATTTGCTTAATAAGTTGTATATTTGTGTTTAGAAAAAATTGATATTTTATCATTAAAAAAAATATGATAATGAAATGTGCAAATAATTTTGATAATTTCTCTTAAGAGGATTATTTTTCATGTAGTATTATTTTGAATTAAAAAAAACATGATGCCTGTCATAAAAAGCCAAATGGACAGAAACTTAAACTACTTACAAGCTCTCAACAACCGCAGTTTTAGAAGTTTAGCTCGTGTCCAAAGAGATGTTTTCCTGGCTGCCTTCGTGGCCAGTTGTTCCTTAGGGCTTTCCCTCCGGTGGATTTTCTTGCTGTTTACTTTGTGCCCTTGAAATAAATGAATTGGGAAATTGGGGTTTCGGGTTTCTGTTTGTTTCTCGAGAAAACGAGGGAAAGCTAGAGATTTGAAAGTTTTTGGTGGGTAGGGATAGGAGGTTCCGGCGATTTTTGTAGGGGCAAGGGGAGAGGTGAAGGAGGAAGGAAGGAGACAGTGAAATGGGATTTGAGCCGTAGATCGGTAAGCTAATGGAAAACTATAAATGTAATCCGAAGAGGGGAAAGGTGAAAGTAATATTAACTACTTTTTAGCATATTTAAAGACTATAATAAGCTCATCTTAATCATTCGTTTGACTACTTTTATGAATATATAAATCCTTCCATGCATGTGGGGCATGGTCGCATGTGATACAATTGAATCATTGGATTCGTATATTCATCATTCATCTGTCCTATCTCTGTCGATTTCACACTAGAATTTCCATGCCCTTCTTCAATGGTGGGAAAAATTCAAAGCTACATGATTTGTTCAATTTCCATGCACTGAAATATCAAGGATATATATAAGATAGATTAACAAAAATATATTCCTAGTTTGTACTGGATACAGTCTATGATGATATGTTCAATTCATTGAGCTTAATGAAATTTGATGATGTTATTAAAAAGAAAGAAAGGAAATATTACGAGGAACGAAATAGAAAATAAAAGGAAAATTTTTGTGAAGCACATGTATGGATAAAGTTGCTTTTGAATTGTCGCACATCACTCACATTTTTATTTGGAGTCAATCTCTACTATTGAATTAAAGGTTATTAGAAAATCCAGATTTACTAGTCATCATCGTATATCCGAGGGTAAAGAATTGGTTGTAGCTAAAAAAGATATAAACACCCACCCTATCTGAAATAAACTGCTTCATGATTTGATATGATTTAAAAAATATTAGCTAAATTCTAAAGTTTTAATAAATCAGTTATTAAATCCCATAATAAATGTAGAAACATGTTCTTACATTTTCCAGAAAATACAACATAATTTTATTTGTCCTTGAGATATTTAACTATATTTAAATTAAACACTTAATTCTTTTTGTATTTTTTATTTTTATAATTCAATAACAAAAATAAAAACTACACACACATATCACTGATTTTTACTGTAATATACTCACACACACCCATAACTAAATATTACAAAATAATCAAATGTTCAAAACAACCCAAATAACACATTAAACAATTTAAATTTTACAAAAAAAGAAGTCCTGAACTAAAATCCTGAACAGTACCGTAAACTCCAAACAAACAGGGGGGTCTGTAACAACCCCCTCCCCTCTTCCTTTCCTTGCTGGCGGTGAGCAACGCCGTTACCTGCAAAACAACAAACATCGCAACAAAGCAGTCTGTTTTAGTTTTCTTTCTTTGTTTTCAAATCGGCTTCTCTTCCTTCTCCTTGTTCAGATCTGCTGCATCTCTGCAAGTTTTTTTGTTTCCTCTTCTTCTGTTTCAGGTGCCGGTGGCATGACCAAGGGCTGCCGGTCTGTGGGCGCTGCTGGGTTGTTGCTGCCGCTGGAGGCTGTTCGGCGGCTGAGGAAGGAAAGACCTGCTGGCTGAAGCGGGAGCCGTGGGTCTGAGGAGATGGGGAACGGCCCTGCCCGTTCTCTGGTCGGGGAAGATGAGGCTGCTCTGTGGTGCGCAGAGGAGCAGTCTTGGCCGGGCGTCTGTGGCGTCAGCCGGGCGAGGGAGGTCGATGGGTCGACTGTTGCCCGGTGGCTGAGGGCTCTCGGTTCAGTCGAGAGGAAGAACAGGAGAGGGACGGCCAGTGCTTTTTCTTTTTAGCAGAGGGGCTCTCTCTGGCTTGCTTTGTCAAGGCAAGGGGGGCTGTTTCAGGAGCAAAAATCGCAGGCCAAAGGGGAGGGTTAGTGGCGGCTGGAGAAAGGAAAAGGGAGGGAGCTTTTTTGGTTTTTTGGGAGAGCCCCGAGGAAGAGAACTCTGGTTTTTTATCTTCAAAGGGAGGGGGCGGCCGTCACTGTGTTGATGACCAGCAGAGGGAAATCGGGTGAAGGCTCGGGTCAGAAGGTGAGCGGCGCCTTCTATCTATTTGTGTGGGGTTTCTCTGGTTTGCTTTCAAAGCAAAAGTGGGGGAAAAGTGGCGGCCAGGTCACTTTGTTCTCAGGGAAGATGGAGATGGGCGTGGCGGCCGCTTGAGGGAGATGGTTTTTTTTCTAGGTTTAGGTTTTTCCCCTTTTGTTTCCCCCCCTAAATTTTCTCCGCCCCCGTCCCTGTAAATTTTTCTCCCCCCTCAGTTTTTCACTGTAGCTTAGTATTTATACATAAAGTTCGTTAGGTTTTCAAACTAGTCCCTCAACTTTTACTTTTCCTTTCTTTTTTTTTTGTAAATTTTAATTTTTCTTACTTTTTTGTATTTTTTAAAGCGAGCAATATCAACGTCAACTCAACAAGGAAAATCAGTGATCATAAAATTTACGCTTTAAAAATTGAACGCGTTCAAAATACCTTTAAAAATTTAAATTCTTTTGAGATAGCGTTGAAAATGCTAAAAACGATGTAAATATATCAAAAATATATTTTTTGAATTTTTTTTTTTTTTGCTATTTTTTGATTTTTTTTGAAAATTTATTAAAAATATGGATTAAAAATTGAATAGCAACATGAATAATGACATTTTTGAAATTTTATAAAACATATTTTTGAAGCACATGTATGCATAAAGTGGCTTTTGAATAATGATTTCTCAAAGTTTTTTATATAAGATAAATAAAATATTATCATTCTAACTAGTGTTATTGACCTGCGGTGTTTTATGGTTTTGATCATGAACTGTTAAGAAATATTTTTTTAAGAATTTATCTTTTTAAAATATTTAATATTTTATTTTTTTGAAGAATATTTGGTGTAGGTAAAGAAACGAAACATATATTTGATGTATTTAATTGATTTAATGTAAAATAATATTTTAATTTTAATCATGTAAACCTATTTAATTTTATTAATAAAAATATTGTTTAATCTTGACAAATCAAAACATCAAAGAAATTCAAATCAATCGTTTCATCTAAGGAGAGAATTTAGGTGCAGTAGGATACCTCTTTGTGAGTTGCTGCTTAACAGGGGGCGGCTGAGTAGGATGGTGAAGAGACTGTCTTCAAGATTAGAGAGAGACCTTGAAAATTCTCTAGCTTTTGCGGAGAGGAGGGACTAGGGAGAGATTTCTTGGACTAATTTCCCTGGGCAACCCAGCCCATTAATGAGCTTTGCCAAAGCCTGTCAATCAACCCCAGACTCAAGGCCCATACTCATGCAATGAAAACTCTAAAACTTGTCAATATTATAAGTTTTTTCTATAAAACTAATTTAAGATTTTGAAAATAATATCCAGACAAATTTGCTTGTGTTTTCTTCCACTAATTAAACACCTAATGCTTGGTCCCTAAATAATCTGAAGAATCCGTCACGTATTGCTACAGCATATTTTAATCTAAGGTGAGGCCTAGGGATAGCATGATCTTCTTCTTCTATAATATACCATCAATACGTACAATGCTCGAGTGATAAAGTTTGTCCAGTTCCTCCATTGCAGTATCGTTGCCAGAGATTCACGCCATAACATACAGCTAGGGTTGTTAGATGTTTATATATAAATGTTCGATAATATTGTTTAGCCAAATCTTTTTCGTATAATATTTTCATGTTCTTGTATTACATTTTAGTCCTTAAAATTAAGGGTTTTGGGCAGTTAGGTCTCTATGAACCATGGAGCATGATCAATACAATGCATAAGATTCTCTATCATTTCCATTTGGGAACAAGATTGATTAGACAGAGATTTAAAGACAAATCATCAAGTAGAATCCAAATAAAGCAATGCAATTTCTCATTTAATCTGGGAAAGTTTTACAATTAAGCCCTCTCTCCTCTAATCCTTCGGGCCAATTGGATATCCTTAGGCATAATAGTTACCCTCTTAGCATGAATAGCACACAAGTTGGTATCCTCAAACAACCCTACAAGATATGCCTCTGCCGCCTCCTGAAGGGCAGCCACTGCGCTGCTTTGGAACCTCAAATCCGTCTTGAAATCTTGGGCTATCTCCCTCACCAGCCTTTGAAATGGAAGCTTCCTTATCAACAGCTCAGTGCTCTTCTTGAAATCTTGGGCTATCTCCGTCTTGAGTTTGGTTGCAATACTAGATCCAATAGTCTTAGATGTAGGTCTGGCTACAAGGTCGTGTCATAAAAGTGTGATAATTAAATAGATTAATTAAATAGAAAAAAAAACCAACAGAAAGAAAAAAAACTAATGAAGAAAAAGAAAAAAATTCTGAATTAATTGGGTTAACCCTTCAAAGCAGGTTAACTCGTCAAACCTTGAATTCGTGTAGTGAAAGTTTGATAACTAAATAGAAAAAAAAATTGACGGTTTACCCAGAATTAATTGGGCTAACCCGTCAAACCCGGAATCTGTGTTATGAAAGTTTGATAACTGAATAGAAAAAAAATGAACATTAACAAACTAAATTAAATGAAAAAAATTACTTAAAAAGGAAAAAAACCAAGACAAGCAAAAGGCATCAGCCTTTTCACTGTGAATTACACTGTGCAATCCACAATTAAAGGCATGAAAACAAAAAAAAAATTCTTCAATTAGCCAAACCTAAGATAACTAAATAGAAAAAAGGCATCAACCAATAACTAAATAGAAAAAAAATCATATTAATGAACTAAATTAAATAAAAAAATATTAATTCAAAAGAAAAAATAACAGGAAAAAAAACTTATAAGAAGAAAAAAACTAATGAAGAAAAAGATAAAATAATCTAAATTAACTGGGTTAACCCGTCAAACCTAAGATCCGTGTCATGAAAGTTTGATAACTAAATAGAAAAACATTTAATATCAACAAACTAAATAAATAAAATTAATTAAAAAAAAAGGTATCAGCCTTTTCACCGTGGACTGCACTATGCAGTCCACCGTGAAAGGCATAAAAAGAAAAAAAAGCAAAAAAAAAAAACTAAAGGCATCATCCTTTTCACTGTGGATTGCATACAATATTAAAAGATGAAATCGGAAGAAAAAAATTAATGAGAAAATAGAAAAAAAAATCTAAATCAGCTAAGTTAACTCGCCAAATCAGGTTAACCCGTCAAACCTGTGATTCGTGTCATGAAAGTGTGATAACTAAATAGAAAAAATATTTAATATTAATGAACTAAATTAAAAAAAAAGATTAATTAAAAAGAAAAAAGCAAAGAGAAAAAAACTATTGAAGAAAAAGAAAAAAAATATGAATCAACTGGGTTAAACCATCAAACCTGGGAGCCGTGTCATGAAAGTCTAATAATTAAACAAAAAAAATTAATATTAAGAAACTATAGAAAAAAAAAACTAAAGACATAAACTTTTTCACTGTGGACTGCACCGTGCAGTTCACAGTAAAAGGCTTAGAAAGGAAAAGAAAAAGGCAAAAAAAAACAAAGTCATACGCCACCGGTTAATTTTTTTCTTGCATAAAAAATAACAAAAAAAAGCTAAGATCTAAGAGTGTTAGGTCTTTCTGCAAAGATATACTCAAAAGCCTTAGGTCTAGTTGTAACGCTTAACCCAAGAATAATATTTATAATATTAATAATAATATTAAACTTACATGACTTAAGTTTAAATGAGCCTAGCTGCAACACCAGACCCAAGAGCATTGAATGTAGGTCTGGCTATAAGGTGGTGTCATAAAAGTGTGATAATTAAATAGATTAATTAAAAAGAAAAAAACAAAGAAAAAAAACCAATAGGAAGAAAAAAAACTAATGAAGAAAAAGAAAAAAAATTGAATTAACTGGGTTAACCCTTCAAACCAGGTTAACCCGTCAAACTTGGGATTCGCGTCATGAAAGTTTGATAACTAAAGTTTTAAAAAAAATTGACGGGTTTACCCGGAATTAACTAGGTTAACTCATCAAACCAAGTTAACCTGTCAAACCTAAGATACATGTCACGAAAGTCTAATAATTAAATAGAAAAAAATTTTAACATTAACAAACTAAACTAAACGAAAGAAACTAATCAAAAAGAAAAAAAAATCCGGGTTAACTCGTCAAATCAGGTTAACCTATCAAACCCGGGATCCGTATCATGAAAGTCTGATAACTAAATAAAAAAAATTAACATTACCAAACTAAATTAAATAAAAAAAAATCATTGAAAAAAAACAAAAAAAAATAAAAACAAAAAAAAGAAAAGACAGTTCTATAATATAATTATAATATAATAATTATAATAATATAAATATATATTAATAGGAGGAAAGCTCAGTGATTTCCCAGCACCTTTTAGAATATTACTTAATAAATCCATCCATCCATGTGGGGGGGCATGCATGGTCGCATGTGATTCAATTGAATAACTGGATTCGTATATTCATCATTCACGTGCCCTATCTCTGTCGATTTCACACTAGAATTTCCATGAATAAACAGCCTTAGGTTTTCAAGCTGTCCCTTCTCTTTTGTTGTCTTATTTATATTCACCTGACGTGGAGGGGATGCTACCTGACTTTAATGACATGAGTCTTCAACAAAATATATAATTAATTCATAAAAGCTCTCGTGATAATAATGCTTTAGAAAGATTTTGGATTTGAGACATAGACATATTTTGTATGAGATACAATTTTAATGCAAAACTTGTTTAAAAGTTATGTGAAAGTTTTACTATATTAATTTCTTGATTAAACCTTTCTAAGCCCTTTTTAGATATTTTTTTTTTTTATTAAAGGATGTTTATTATATGTAAAATACTGTATAGGATGTAAAATATTTTACAAATCAAACTATAAATTTCATTTATTCATAAAAATATTTGTACCTTAAATAGTTCTATAAAATATTTTTTTAAAAAAATAATCAAGTATATATATTTCATGGATTAATTATGGGACAATCTCAATAAAAATCATTTGTATTCATAAGCATATATTTATAAAACATTTTATTTTTTTATCGGTCCATCAATTAGCTGAATCAATAAATAATGATTCTACAATTTTTTATTTCAATATACCAATAAACCATTTCCAATACTTTCTATGTTTTTTCTTTGAATGATTGGCCACCCTATATTATTTATCTGATAAAAGGGGACCACCTCTATTAATTATTTATCTGATAAAAGGGGACCACCTCTTTTATTTCTCCTGAAAAGGGGACCACCTCTCACTTCTCACTCAAACTGTGCAATTCTACAGTTTTCCTGAAGACTTTTCTAGTCTTGTACCTTATCTTCTACAGTTCTGCACCACTTGAAAATGGAGCACTCTCCAGCTTTCATTCCACGTAGATAGCAATTAAAAGGCAACAGTAACTGGGGGAAATGCAGCGACTTTAACTGGTTGTACAATAATATAAATTATAAATTATAAATTATATTTTATTTAATAATTTAAATTTTTGAATTAAATTAATTTTTTTATATAATATTAAAGTTTTAATGATCTAATAATCACGAGTTTAAATATTAATATTTTTATTTATTTAATAAAAATTAAGTATAAAATAAGTTAAACATATACAATTTTAAAATTTAAAAGATTTTTATTTGAAAGAGTATTAAAAAAATATATAATTTATAATTTATATTTTTATATGATAATTTTAAATTTTAAATTAAATTAGTTATTTGAAAATAATTCATTATCAAAATACATATTTAATTCATGAAAACTGTCGTGATAATGATGTTTTAAAAAGAGTTTCTTAAAGCAATGTGAATAATTGGACTCGGATATTCATCTGCCCTATCTATGTCGATTTCAGACCAGAATTCCCATGTAAAACATAGCTAGGGTCTCCATTACTAAAGAGAAGCTAGAAACCTGAAAAATTTCATGTAAGACTTGTATAAAAGTTGTTGTTATTTATTTTCAGTCTCCACACAAAAATAAAAAAATTAAACAAATAAATAAAAACTATTAAAAAAAATCCAAAAAAATAATAGCAACAAGAAAAGAATATCGGAGTGCCCAGAAAATAGCTAGAAATTGATCAAGGAGGTTCAAAAATACAAGGATTGAAATTTGACAGTATATTTTTTACTGATAAGAGTTTTATTGACAAAAAAATTTAATTTAAAGAAGAAAAATCTAAAATCAGATGTTTATGAACTTAATTAAATTTTATTAAAGGTTTAATTGAATTAAATTTTAAATTAAATATAAAGTAACATGAATATATATAAATTTTAAATTTAAAGGGTTTTTACTTGAGAGAATGTATTAAAAAATAATATAATTTATTTTTTATAACCTTCTCTAATAATTTAAAATTTAAAAAATATAAAGTAACATTTAATTTTTTTTATCCGTCGCCGGTGATGTGAAAAATGAGGGGATCGGATAGATCTCCTCCTTTATTCCTTTCTTGTGCCGGCGGTGTCACCGATGGAGACATGCAAAAGAAAAGACGCAACACAAGTTTTGGTTTCCTTTCCTTCTCGTTTATGGATCTGCTTCTCTCCCTACAAATTTTTTTTTCTTTTGGTTTCGCCTTCTTCTTCTCTGTTTCAGGTTGCCGGCGGTAAGACCAAGAGGCCGCTGGCATGACTAGGTTTTTGCTGAGTCGGGTCGCGGTGGGGGGAAGAATGGTTGAGCTGCCGGTGAGATTTTTTTGGTCGTGGCTTGTCAAAGAACCAATTCAACCCAATAGCTTAAACTGTTAGGTGAGGTCCCAGGATATGATTTATATTATTCTCTAACACACCCCCTCAAGTGAAAGCCCTTTGGGCTTGAAACTTGCACAGGCCCACATTACCTTGTGCTTAATTTTTATCAAATAAATGAGGATGGTGAGATTCGAACTCGTGACCGCTTGGTCATCAAGGCTCTGATACCATGTCAAAGAACGATCTCAACCCAAAAGCTTAAACTGTTAGGTGAGGTCCCAGGATATGATTTATATTATTCTCTAACATGGCTGAGAGAGGGAGAGGAAATAGAGGTAGCAGAGATGGGGGAAGGTCTGGTCTCCTGTTAGTGGGCGGCTGGAGTGAGGGTGGAGGTGGTTTTGCTAGAGATGAAGGGAGGTGCAGTGGCCGGGAAGAAGGGAGAGTGAGGGTGGATCTGTGAGGGAGGAAATGTGGGCTCTGGGTGTGGCTGGTGGCTGGGGGGAGAAAGGAGAGTGGCTGGTTTTCGGTGCTGGAAATGGCGACTGGGGAAGAGAGTGAGGGGCTATGGTTCTGGGAGTAAAACCAAGGAAGAGAGGGCGGCGGCGGCGGCTTGGTAAAATATTATTAACTATTATAGTAAAAATATTATTTATTTCAAATGCTTGGTAAAATATTTATATTTTTATTTTCTGATAACGCTACATCAACATTGATTTAACATTAAAATTCTACAAGAAAAATTAATAATTTTAAAAATAATATATTAAAATTTGAATGTATTTAAAAACTTTTAAAATTTAAATTTTTTAAAGATAATACTGAAAATGATAAAAATAATACAAAGATATCAAAAATGTATTTTTTAGGTTTTATTGTTTTTTATTATTTTTAATTTTTTTCTGAAAATTTATCAAAAACATGAATTAAAAATTGAGTAGAGTTGATATTTTTATAAACCTACTCACAAGTTCTATTCTATAAAGAATATACAAACGACTGCATGTCAAATATCTAAAACTCCCAACTAAGCTCTTGAATGGTAGTAGAACAAGCAACAAACTGACTAACAACATGAACAACATATGCAATATTTGGACAAGTAATAATTAGATTTACCAAGCTCCCACCAATAGTATGTTATAAAGTAGGATCTAACAAATGTAAACCATTCGAAAAGGAATATATTGCATTAACCTCAATGAGAGTATTTATAGTCTTATTGTTAGTAAGTTTAGCTCGCTCAAGGATATCTGCAATATTTTTTTATTGAGAAAAAAAGTAACATCTGAGTGAGCGAGCTACCTCAATACCCATGAAATATTGAAGATAGCTTAAATCCTTCATTTCAAACTGTCTAACCAACTTTATCTTCAAAACTAAAATATCATCAATGTCATCACCAATAATAATTATGTTATCAACATATAAAGACAAAATGATATGACTTGTATCAATGTTACTAATTGATATTGCTTTGATAAATTTGATTGTGTGAATAACATTTGTAAATAATCTCAAACCTCTTTTGTTGTCTCATATTTTGATAACTACGTACCTATAAAATGCTCAACAAAATTATTAATTCAAGTAATAATCTTTGCATTGTTTGCTTCCCATGCATTTATCAAAATAGCATACCTTTAATCAGTATTCTTAGATATAACATAAGTTTCATTAACATATCTCCATATCTTTTTATCCTTAAGAAAATTTCTCATTACATAACTCTAATATAAATAGTTCTTTTCATCTAACCTCACACTCACAGACTGAAGCAGATTATTTCTTTCAGTAGCCATAATTAACAAATAGAAAAAAACCAGAATGTAAAAGAAGCAAAAAACAAAATACTAGATTGCAGAAACTGAACAAATATCGCAAAAACTGAATAAATATCTTCTCGAAGTTATATGATCATTCCCAAAAAAATTGCAGAAATGGAATGCAAATACTAAATTGTAGAAACTAAAGAGAAGATAAAATACCATATTTGCAAAAACTGATTGCAGAAATTGAACAAATATCACTCCAAAAAATTCATGAAAGTTGTGTTTGAGATTAAGTTTCGTTCCATAAAACCATGCTCTAATACCATATTAAGCAACTTGTTTCAAACAAAGAGAAATACGAACATAAGAGAGAAGAGGGTTAGGGTTTCATTGATCATTTTTTTTTGAAGTTATGTTTTTAACCTTAATACTACAAGATTATATATAAAATAAATTAAAAATATTGTTTTACTTTTAATAAATAAATAAAATAAATATATTTCTTAACAAAAATTACCCTAGAGGGCTTGATTTTGAAATCCGTCTTATGTGACTTTATTTTCCACCCTAATTGTCGGTTGTGAATCTAACTTTATGGTAATGTAAACAATAATCTCAAGGTGTGTTGGCATGATGATTAAAAAAGCGTTTGGAAATGGGGTTAATTAGCGTTTCTAAAAAATTCAATTTTTTTGTTAAAAATTATTATTTTTTTATATATATTGGATAATTTTGATACGCTGATCTCAAAAATAATTTTTAAAAAATAAATAAACATTATTTTAATATACTTTAACATGAAAAACAATTTAAAAAATATCAAGGTGTGTTGGCATGATGATTAAAATAACGTTTGAAAATGTGGGCCAATCAGCATTTCTAAAAATTTTAATTTTTTTTCTTAAAAAATATTTTATATATATATATTTTGGATCGTTTTGATTTGATGTGCTGATCTCAAAAATAAATTTTAAAAAATAAATAAATATTATTTTAATACATTTTAGCATGAAAAACAATTTAAAAAGTAACCGCAACCAGATCCAAACCGACCTAAGGAGTTATGCTTTCTTCCTTTATCAATAATCTAAGATGAAAGAAAGCAGCCGCTGCGACCTTAAACCCCATGTTAAGCATGCGCGTGGAAGGCATAGAATAAAACAATTTCAGTTTCTAAGAGACAATCAGAACAAATTATACAGTCTTCATTGCTTGGAACAACTTTGTCATTTATTAGAAGAAAAGTACCTCAAGTAAGAGAACAAGGATTATGGGTACAATTAATGCAACATGCGGTATGAAAGAATTGAAATTGCAGAAGCTAACCTACTTGGAGTATAGAGCAGACGGACTGTAGGACAGTCAGAATGAGAAGAATAACAGCTCCTGAGACAGAGATTGCTGCCCATGGGGTATTGAAATAATTTTGCTTTAAATTTGCCTTCCACTTGTTCCATGGCTTTTCGCAGAATGCATTCAGATCTTTAATGAGACCTTTGAAGAGAAAAAAACGTCCCCGCACACTATTTTGTTTGTTGAGATTGTAAAAGAGTTGTACCACTTCCTCATTAGACGGTAGCCAGTTTTCTATAATACGATTTTCAACAAGCATTTCCACATCCTTACTGGCACTGACAAAGAGACCCATCAAGAAGATATAGTCACCAACATAACCATACAGGCCATGGCACTGCTCAAAGGCTTGCATATTCCTGATTATGATTTCTGTACTGTCATCTAACTGTAATCGTGGAATTTCCAGTCTCCCTTTATTTCTATCGAATTTTATGTCAAGAAGATTTTTGCTTGAACTCAACACAAACTTGACCCCCGCTTGGTGGAGCTCCTTTACACTGGGTGCGGTTAGAACCTCAAGTTCCTCATTCTGCTGCTGTTGAGGTGGCTGTTGATAAATTGTAAGAAAGTCAACCAAATGTTTCACTTCGGAGAAATCTATTTTCCCCCAATATTCCCCTACTGCCCATGAACCCCATTCTTTTGAAAAGAACCCATGAGTAAGCTCAATCAGTGTAGGTTTCGGAGAATTGCCGAGTATAGTGGATAGTCCACACAACTCCTCGAGGATGAAGAACGGGAGCTGATTTTCAAGCAAACAGATATCAACCCTTACATCTACACTCTTGTGTGGAGGATAGAAAATGCTGTCTCTGCTACCGCTGAAGTCTTTGTTTTTGCACTTCAGCAAAAACATAATGACGAAGGCAGCATCCATTAATATCATTTTTATGAAGTATTCGCTATTAAACTCAATGGTTTCCGCATAGCAATTACGCAATCTTGTTTCGTTCTCCTTAATAAATTCAATAAAACCCTCTACACTTACCTCGCTCCGGGCAAGGAATTCTTTCAGATACATTCTTTTGTGGTCTTCCATGGCTTTTAGCTTCTCTTTAGCATGGTGAATTGGGCCTATGGAGACCAATCGAGGTGTGTAGGCCTTTTCGTTCACCTCGCGCAATTGCTCCGGAACTTTATATATACAACATGTGTCGGAGAAAGCATATGAGATTTCCAGCTCGGCCTTCACAGATTTGGCTAATGTCTCGATATCTAGCGAAACTTGATGTCGACTCGGCTCATCATCAGTGCTTGATGTTCCAACAGTTTCCATCCTGTGACAGAACTGAGATGATAGCTAGTATTAGAACAAAACCAGCAGATCAAAAAAATTGTTATCACAGAGAAAACAAATTCAATTACGAAAGTTTTTGGTGGGTAGGGATGGGAGGTTCTGGCGATTTTTATAGGGCAAGGGGAGAGGTGAAGGAGGAAGGAAGGAGACAGTGAATGGGATTTGAGCCGTTGATCGGTAAGCTAATGGGATTAACTACTTTTTAGCATATTTAAAGAATATAGTCTTAACCATTCTTTTGATTATCATGAATATATAAATCCATCCATCCATGTGGGGGGGCATGCATGGTCGCATGTGATTCAATTGAATAACTGGATTCGTATATTCATCATTCACGTGCCCTATCTCTGTCGATTTCACACTAGAATTTCCATGAATAAACAGCCTTAGGTTTTCAAGCTGTCCCTTCTCTTTTGTTGTCTTATTTATATTCACCTGACGTGGAGGGGATGCTACCTGACTTTAATGACATGAGTCTTCACCAAAATATATAATTAATTCATGAAAGCTCTCGTGATAATAATGTTTTAGAAAGATTTTGGATTTGAGACATATATATATTTTGGATAGTGGTATGGGATGGCCCCAAAACAAAAAGATCCGATTTTAATGCAAAACTTGTTTAAAAGTTTTGTGAAAGTTTTACTTTATTAATTTTTTGATTAAACCTTTCTAAGCCTTTTTTAGATAAAATTTTACAATATTATTTTTTTATTAAAGGATGTTTATTAATTATATGTAAAATACTGTATAGGATGTAAAATATTTTACAAATCAAACTATAAATTTCATTTATTCATAAAAATATTTTTACCTTAAATAGTTCTATAAAATAATAATCAAGTTTTAATATCATAAATCTTTCAACAATCACCAGTGCTCCAATCAAACTATATATATATTTCAGGGATTATGAAACAATCTCAATCAAATGATTTGTATTCATAAGCATATATTTATAAAGCATTTTATTTTTTTTATCGATCCATCAATTAGCTGAATCAATAAATAATGATTCTACAATTTTCTATTTCAATATACCAACAAACCATTTCCAATTCTTTTTATGTTTTTTTTTTCCTGAATGATTGGCCCTCTGTTATTTATCTGATAAAAGGGGACCACCTCTCACTTCTCACTCAAACTGTGCAATTCTACAGTTTTCCTGAGGACTTTCCTAGTCTTGTACCTTATCTTCTACAGTTCTGCACCACGTCTTATTCTACAAATCTCTTAATCAATATCACATCACAGGAAAATGTAGCACTTTTCAACTTTGATTCCACAAACAGAGATGTCAGTCAATGGATTGTTGAAATAAACCTGCTTCTAGGTTGCCTTCCACTTGTGCCAAGGCTTTATGCAATGTGAATTCAGTTCTTAAAATATTATTTCATTAAAAAATGTATTAAAAAATTAATTTTAAATTAATTTTTTTTATGTATTTTCATATGTTAATATAAAAATAATTTTTAAAAAATAAAAAAAATAATATTTTAATACAATATTTCTTAATAAAAAAAACTATAATGGCATTGCTCAAAGGCCTGGAGATTTCTGAATAAGATTTCTGTCTGATCATATAATTTTTTTAGTTGTGGAATTTCTAGAATCCCATTACTGAATCTTATGTCTAATGATGAGCTTTCTTCGGGACGCTTAAACTTCAAACCAGATTGATGGAGCTCCGTTGCAGTGGGTGCGCTTAAATAAGCTTCTTCTTCCGCTAGACTGTGCTGCTCTGTTGGTTGCAGACACTTTCTTAAGAAGTCAACAAAATCTAGGACTCCAGAAGAATTGATTATTTCCCAACTGTCCTCTTTTACCCAGTCAACCCAACTCCATAGTAAGAAGCCGCAGGTAAGCTTGATAATGGTACAATTCCCAGGATTGGCAGCAACACTGGATATCTCAAACAACTTCTCGAGGATGAAGAATGGAAGCTGATTTTCAAGCAAGTATATATCAAACACTACGTCAGCTAACTTCCATGGACGAAAGAAAATGTGGTCACTACGTCTACTTCCAAAAGACACGCACACGAACTTCCAGTTCAGAAAGACCATAATAATGACGACGTTGGAAGTTGGAAGTTGGAAGAGAAGGATAGACTCGGCAACTAATTTACGAGAATAAATACAAGAACAAAGGTAAATAACAAGAAAAATAATATTTTTTATGAAAAGTTTTCTCAAAAAATATATCTTTTTAGCTCTTTTTTGTGTCTCTCTAGCTATTCTTGTGAATTATTCTTTTGATTATAATTCTATTTATAGAACTCAAGTTCTAGATAATCAAGAAATTAAATTTTTTTTTAAAAAATTAAAATTTAATAAGAAATCTAACATTCTTATTAAATAAAAATTCTAATAAACTAGTATATTATAAATCATTTTTCATCAAGGATTCTTACATTAACTAGGATTCCTCCTTTAACTAGATTTTTTATCTAATAATAATAAAACGCTAATAGATAATAACTTTAATATTGTGAAGTTCTAACAATATTAAAACTCTTACAAACTCTAAATTATATTAGCCTAAATCCTAATTGATATTGAACTTCAACACTCCCTTTCAATATTAACTGTCATTATTATTCATAACTCTCAACATATCTCTCATCTTTGTAAAAATATCATATTTGAGTGACTTTGTGAAAATATTTATGACTTTGTCTTGAGTCTTCACATACTTGACTTTAACTTTCTTATTTCCACAGCATTATCTTAAATAATAAAATGTTGTGTCAATGTGCTTACTTCTGTCATGAAAAACTGGATTTTTAGCTAATGCAATGACTGATGAGTTGTTCATATAAATCTTTGTAGGTTTTTTTTTGTGGCATTCGTAACTTCTTCAATAATCTTCTTAGCTATATGAAATGATAAACACATGCTATAATAGCTACATATACAGCTTCACAAGTAGATAATGTGATAATAGATTGATTCTTTGAATTTCATGTGAAAGTTGTTTCTTTCATGTTTGATACCACCTTTGTCACGACCCGAATCCCGGGTCCATGACCGGCAACGCAGGAGCGGTGCCGGAAGGACACCCCGCCCGCGCTAAGCCTCAAAACGGACATATCAAAAGAATAATTTATTCAAAAATACGCAGCATTTCATAATCTTCAGAAATCTTATATTATTCAAAACTGATGAAACCAAAAGATAGTTTAAAACTCTTCATCAGTAATTAAAATAAAAACAATAATCCATAATACTCATTACATTGTCAAAATCCAAACTTAATTAAAACAAGGTAATAGTGGAGCGCCCAAGACATCGAATCAAACAGCCTTGAAAGATAAGCAAGGCATACTGACCCAAAACTGAAGAAGTAGGAACACTCAACAAGGTTCACCTGCTATCAGAAACTAAGAACCTGAAATAATATTAAGAATGAGGGGTGAGTTCAATCAACTCAGTGAGGGAATAATAATTAATATACATATATGATAAGTAAATATGTATGTTGATTATACAATGAGTGCAACTCGTTAATTCCTTAAAACAAAACCTGTAATGATCTTTTATTATCCATATCTGTAACTCAATCACTATTATTATAATCCATATCATTTATATCTTTAACTCAATCACTATTATTATAATCCACAAGATTAAAGCTATTACAATAACCATATAATAAGCCAAGATCTATTGTACCTTTGATATATCGTAGAAATATTCGCTTCAAGACTTTGAAGTGAGTCTACGCATGTGGACACACGGTGTTAGGGTAGTTCAGTTGATGTTTGTTTTTTGGAGTCACTATTTAGTATTTAGTTTAGGATGACTGAAAAACCCAGGTATACTGATATTGTCAAAAATTTAAGAGCAAATGATTGATTGTGACTAGGAATTAGCACCCTTAACATATCTTACATGATATAAGCTACTCTATGATTAGATGTGGTTTAAAGTTTTTAATGGTTGTCTTATTACCGGCCTGTCAAAAATTAAAGAAAAATTCTTATTTTATCGGGTAAAGAAAATTTAAGTGTTTTAATAATAATATGAAAACAAAATAACAATACATTTTATTTAATATAAAAAAATATATTTTCCATATAAATTTATAATTCAAGATATTATAAAAAAAAACAAGATTTTTAATACTTTTTATAAACAGATTATTAAACCCAAAACATATGCAAAAATATATTCTTGGATTTTCATGTGAAATATGATATTTTTTGAAACATCTGGCATTATACAAATTAAAACATTTATTTTTTTTTCTTTTTGTTTCGGTTTTGACATTCGAAAACAGACATAAAAAAAATACAAAACACACCCAAACATTCTATTTTTCCTATGTTTACTCACACATCACAGTTCCAAGTTTATAATGTAACACAAATTTAAAATGCTAACAATAATTTGAATACACATTTCGGCGTCTAAAGATTACAAAATGGACTCGGGAACAGTGGTAGAAATTTTACTATGTTCACCGTCGCCGGTGATGTGAAAAATGAGGGGATCGGATAGATCTCCTCCTTTATTCCTTTCTTGTGCCGGCGGTGTCACCGATGGAGACATGCAAAAGAAAAGACGCAACACAAGTTTTGGTTTCCTTTCCTTCTCGTTTATGGATCTGCTTCTCTCCCTACAAATTTTTTTTTCTTTTGGTTTCGCCTTCTTCTTCTCTGTTTCAGGTTGCCGGCGGTAAGACCAAGAGGCCGCTGGCATGACTAGGTTTTTGCTGAGTCGGGTCGCGGTGGGGGGAAGAATGGTTGAGCTGCCGGTGAGATTTTTTTGGTCGTGGCTTGTCAAAGAACCAATTCAACCCAATAGCTTAAACTGTTAGGTGAGGTCCCAGGATATGATTTATATTATTCTCTAACACACCCCCTCAAGTGAAAGCCCTTTGGGCTTGAAACTTGCACAGGCCCACATTACCTTGTGCTTAATTTTTATCAAATAAATGAGGATGGTGAGATTCGAACTCGTGACCGCTTGGTCATCAAGGCTCTGATACCATGTCAAAGAACGATCTCAACCCAAAAGCTTAAACTGTTAGGTGAGGTCCCAGGATATGATTTATATTATTCTCTAACATGGCTGAGAGAGGGAGAGGAAATAGAGGTAGCAGAGATGGGGGAAGGTCTGGTCTCCTGTTAGTGGGCGGCTGGAGTGAGGGTGGAGGTGGTTTTGCTAGAGATGAAGGGAGGTGCAGTGGCCGGGAAGAAGGGAGAGTGAGGGTGGATCTGTGAGGGAGGAAATGTGGGCTCTGGGTGTGGCTGGTGGCTGGGGGGAGAAAGGAGAGTGGCTGGTTTTCGGTGCTGGAAATGGCGACTGGGGAAGAGAGTGAGGGGCTATGGTTCTGGGAGTAAAACCAAGGAAGAGAGGGCGGCGGCGGCGGCTTGGTAAAATATTATTAACTATTATAGTAAAAATATTATTTATTTCAAATGCTTGGTAAAATATTTATATTTTTATTTTCTGATAACGCTACATCAACATTGATTTAACATTAAAATTCTACAAGAAAAATTAATAATTTTAAAAATAATATATTAAAATTTGAATGTATTTAAAAAACTTTTAAAATTTAAATTTTTTAAAGATAATACTGAAAATGATAAAAATAATACAAAGATATCAAAAATGTATTTTTTAGGTTTTTATTGTTTTTTATTATTTTTAATTTTTTTCTGAAAATTTATCAAAAACATGAATTAAAAATTGAGTAGAGTTGATATTTTTATAAACCTACTCACAAGTTCTATTCTATAAAGAATATACAAACGACTGCATGTCAAATATCTAAAACTCCCAACTAAGCTCTTGAATGGTAGTAGAACAAGCAACAAACTGACTAACAACATGAACAACATATGCAATATTTGGACAAGTAATAATTAGATTTACCAAGCTCCCACCAATAGTATGTTATAAAGTAGGATCTAACAAATGTAAACCATTCGAAAAGGAATATATTGCATTAACCTCAATGAGAGTATTTATAGTCTTATTGTTAGTAAGTTTAGCTCGCTCAAGGATATCTGCAATATTTTTTTATTGAGAAAAAAAGTAACATCTGAGTGAGCGAGCTACCTCAATACCCATGAAATATTGAAGATAGCTTAAATCCTTCATTTCAAACTGTCTAACCAACTTTATCTTCAAAACTAAAATATCATCAATGTCATCACCAATAATAATTATGTTATCAACATATAAAGACAAAATGATATGACTTGTATCAATGTTACTAATTGATATTGCTTTGATAAATTTGATTGTGTGAATAACATTTGTAAATAATCTCAAACCTCTTTTGTTGTCTCATATTTTGATAACTACGTACCTATAAAATGCTCAACAAAATTATTAATTCAAGTAATAATCTTTGCATTGTTTGCTTCCCATGCATTTATCAAAATAGCATACCTTTAATCAGTATTCTTAGATATAACATAAGTTTCATTAACATATCTCCATATCTTTTTATCCTTAAGAAAATTTCTCATTACATAACTCTAATATAAATAGTTCTTTTCATCTAACCTCACACTCACAGACTGAAGCAGATTATTTCTTTCAGTAGCCATAATTAACAAATAGAAAAAAACCAGAATGTAAAAGAAGCAAAAAACAAAATACTAGATTGCAGAAACTGAACAAATATCGCAAAAACTGAATAAATATCTTCTCGAAGTTATATGATCATTCCCAAAAAAATTGCAGAAATGGAATGCAAATACTAAATTGTAGAAACTAAAGAGAAGATAAAATACCATATTTGCAAAAACTGATTGCAGAAATTGAACAAATATCACTCCAAAAAATTCATGAAAGTTGTGTTTGAGATTAAGTTTCGTTCCATAAAACCATGCTCTAATACCATATTAAGCAACTTGTTTCAAACAAAGAGAAATACGAACATAAGAGAGAAGAGGGTTAGGGTTTCATTGATCATTTTTTTTTTGAAGTTATGTTTTTAACCTTAATACTACAAGATTATATATAAAATAAATTAAAAATATTGTTTTACTTTTAATAAATAAATAAAATAAATATATTTCTTAACAAAAATTACCCTAGAGGGCTTGATTTTGAAATCCGTCTTATGTGACTTTATTTTCCACCCTAATTGTCGGTTGTGAATCTAACTTTATGGTAATGTAAACAATAATCTCAAGGTGTGTTGGCATGATGATTAAAAAAGCGTTTGGAAATGGGGTTAATTAGCGTTTCTAAAAAATTCAATTTTTTTGTTAAAAATTATTATTTTTTTATATATATTGGATAATTTTGATACGCTGATCTCAAAAATAATTTTTAAAAAATAAATAAACATTATTTTAATATACTTTAACATGAAAAACAATTTAAAAAATATCAAGGTGTGTTGGCATGATGATTAAAATAACGTTTGAAAATGTGGGCCAATCAGCATTTCTAAAAATTTTAATTTTTTTTCTTAAAAAATATTTTATATATATATATTTTGGATCGTTTTGATTTGATGTGCTGATCTCAAAAATAAATTTTAAAAAATAAATAAATATTATTTTAATACATTTTAGCATGAAAAACAATTTAAAAAGTAACCGCAACCAGATCCAAACCGACCTAAGGAGTTATGCTTTCTTCCTTTATCAATAATCTAAGATGAAAGAAAGCAGCCGCTGCGACCTTAAACCCCATGTTAAGCATGCGCGTGGAAGGCATAGAATAAAACAATTTCAGTTTCTAAGAGACAATCAGAACAAATTATACAGTCTTCATTGCTTGGAACAACTTTGTCATTTATTAGAAGAAAAGTACCTCAAGTAAGAGAACAAGGATTATGGGTACAATTAATGCAACATGCGGTATGAAAGAATTGAAATTGCAGAAGCTAACCTACTTGGAGTATAGAGCAGACGGACTGTAGGACAGTCAGAATGAGAAGAATAACAGCTCCTGAGACAGAGATTGCTGCCCATGGGGTATTGAAATAATTTTGCTTTAAATTTGCCTTCCACTTGTTCCATGGCTTTTCGCAGAATGCATTCAGATCTTTAATGAGACCTTTGAAGAGAAAAAAACGTCCCCGCACACTATTTTGTTTGTTGAGATTGTAAAAGAGTTGTACCACTTCCTCATTAGACGGTAGCCAGTTTTCTATAATACGATTTTCAACAAGCATTTCCACATCCTTACTGGCACTGACAAAGAGACCCATCAAGAAGATATAGTCACCAACATAACCATACAGGCCATGGCACTGCTCAAAGGCTTGCATATTCCTGATTATGATTTCTGTACTGTCATCTAACTGTAATCGTGGAATTTCCAGTCTCCCTTTATTTCTATCGAATTTTATGTCAAGAAGATTTTTGCTTGAACTCAACACAAACTTGACCCCCGCTTGGTGGAGCTCCTTTACACTGGGTGCGGTTAGAACCTCAAGTTCCTCATTCTGCTGCTGTTGAGGTGGCTGTTGATAAATTGTAAGAAAGTCAACCAAATGTTTCACTTCGGAGAAATCTATTTTCCCCCAATATTCCCCTACTGCCCATGAACCCCATTCTTTTGAAAAGAACCCATGAGTAAGCTCAATCAGTGTAGGTTTCGGAGAATTGCCGAGTATAGTGGATAGTCCACACAACTCCTCGAGGATGAAGAACGGGAGCTGATTTTCAAGCAAACAGATATCAACCCTTACATCTACACTCTTGTGTGGAGGATAGAAAATGCTGTCTCTGCTACCGCTGAAGTCTTTGTTTTTGCACTTCAGCAAAAACATAATGACGAAGGCAGCATCCATTAATATCATTTTTATGAAGTATTCGCTATTAAACTCAATGGTTTCCGCATAGCAATTACGCAATCTTGTTTCGTTCTCCTTAATAAATTCAATAAAACCCTCTACACTTACCTCGCTCCGGGCAAGGAATTCTTTCAGATACATTCTTTTGTGGTCTTCCATGGCTTTTAGCTTCTCTTTAGCATGGTGAATTGGGCCTATGGAGACCAATCGAGGTGTGTAGGCCTTTTCGTTCACCTCGCGCAATTGCTCCGGAACTTTATATATACAACATGTGTCGGAGAAAGCATATGAGATTTCCAGCTCGGCCTTCACAGATTTGGCTAATGTCTCGATATCTAGCGAAACTTGATGTCGACTCGGCTCATCATCAGTGCTTGATGTTCCAACAGTTTCCATCCTGTGACAGAACTGAGATGATAGCTAGTATTAGAACAAAACCAGCAGATCAAAAAAATTGTTATCACAGAGAAAACAAATTCAATTACGAAAGTTTTTGGTGGGTAGGGATGGGAGGTTCTGGCGATTTTTATAGGGCAAGGGGAGAGGTGAAGGAGGAAGGAAGGAGACAGTGAATGGGATTTGAGCCGTTGATCGGTAAGCTAATGGGATTAACTACTTTTTAGCATATTTAAAGAATATAGTCTTAACCATTCTTTTGATTATCATGAATATATAAATCCATCCATCCATGTGGGGGGGCATGCATGGTCGCATGTGATTCAATTGAATAACTGGATTCGTATATTCATCATTCACGTGCCCTATCTCTGTCGATTTCACACTAGAATTTCCATGAATAAACAGCCTTAGGTTTTCAAGCTGTCCCTTCTCTTTTGTTGTCTTATTTATATTCACCTGACGTGGAGGGGATGCTACCTGACTTTAATGACATGAGTCTTCACCAAAATATATAATTAATTCATGAAAGCTCTCGTGATAATAATGTTTTAGAAAGATTTTGGATTTGAGACATATATATATTTTGGATAGTGGTATGGGATGGCCCCAAAACAAAAAGATCCGATTTTAATGCAAAACTTGTTTAAAAGTTTTGTGAAAGTTTTACTTTATTAATTTTTTGATTAAACCTTTCTAAGCCTTTTTTAGATAAAATTTTACAATATTATTTTTTTATTAAAGGATGTTTATTAATTATATGTAAAATACTGTATAGGATGTAAAATATTTTACAAATCAAACTATAAATTTCATTTATTCATAAAAATATTTTTACCTTAAATAGTTCTATAAAATAATAATCAAGTTTTAATATCATAAATCTTTCAACAATCACCAGTGCTCCAATCAAACTATATATATATTTCAGGGATTATGAAACAATCTCAATCAAATGATTTGTATTCATAAGCATATATTTATAAAGCATTTTATTTTTTTTATCGATCCATCAATTAGCTGAATCAATAAATAATGATTCTACAATTTTCTATTTCAATATACCAACAAACCATTTCCAATTCTTTTTATGTTTTTTTTTTCCTGAATGATTGGCCCTCTGTTATTTATCTGATAAAAGGGGACCACCTCTCACTTCTCACTCAAACTGTGCAATTCTACAGTTTTCCTGAGGACTTTCCTAGTCTTGTACCTTATCTTCTACAGTTCTGCACCACGTCTTATTCTACAAATCTCTTAATCAATATCACATCACAGGAAAATGTAGCACTTTTCAACTTTGATTCCACAAACAGAGATGTCAGTCAATGGATTGTTGAAATAAACCTGCTTCTAGGTTGCCTTCCACTTGTGCCAAGGCTTTATGCAATGTGAATTCAGTTCTTAAAATATTATTTCATTAAAAAATGTATTAAAAAAATTAATTTTAAATTAATTTTTTTTATGTATTTTCATATGTTAATATAAAAATAATTTTTAAAAAATAAAAAAAATAATATTTTAATACAATATTTCTTAATAAAAAAAACTATAATGGCATTGCTCAAAGGCCTGGAGATTTCTGAATAAGATTTCTGTCTGATCATATAATTTTTTTAGTTGTGGAATTTCTAGAATCCCATTACTGAATCTTATGTCTAATGATGAGCTTTCTTCGGGACGCTTAAACTTCAAACCAGATTGATGGAGCTCCGTTGCAGTGGGTGCGCTTAAATAAGCTTCTTCTTCCGCTAGACTGTGCTGCTCTGTTGGTTGCAGACACTTTCTTAAGAAGTCAACAAAATCTAGGACTCCAGAAGAATTGATTATTTCCCAACTGTCCTCTTTTACCCAGTCAACCCAACTCCATAGTAAGAAGCCGCAGGTAAGCTTGATAATGGTACAATTCCCAGGATTGGCAGCAACACTGGATATCTCAAACAACTTCTCGAGGATGAAGAATGGAAGCTGATTTTCAAGCAAGTATATATCAAACACTACGTCAGCTAACTTCCATGGACGAAAGAAAATGTGGTCACTACGTCTACTTCCAAAAGACACGCACACGAACTTCCAGTTCAGAAAGACCATAATAATGACGACGTTGGAAGTTGGAAGTTGGAAGAGAAGGATAGACTCGGCAACTAATTTACGAGAATAAATACAAGAACAAAGGTAAATAACAAGAAAAATAATATTTTTTATGAAAAGTTTTCTCAAAAAATATATCTTTTTAGCTCTTTTTTGTGTCTCTCTAGCTATTCTTGTGAATTATTCTTTTGATTATAATTCTATTTATAGAACTCAAGTTCTAGATAATCAAGAAATTAAATTTTTTTTAAAAAAATTAAAATTTAATAAGAAATCTAACATTCTTATTAAATAAAAATTCTAATAAACTAGTATATTATAAATCATTTTTCATCAAGGATTCTTACATTAACTAGGATTCCTCCTTTAACTAGATTTTTTATCTAATAATAATAAAACGCTAATAGATAATAACTTTAATATTGTGAAGTTCTAACAATATTAAAACTCTTACAAACTCTAAATTATATTAGCCTAAATCCTAATTGATATTGAACTTCAACACTCCCTTTCAATATTAACTGTCATTATTATTCATAACTCTCAACATATCTCTCATCTTTGTAAAAATATCATATTTGAGTGACTTTGTGAAAATATTTATGACTTTGTCTTGAGTCTTCACATACTTGACTTTAACTTTCTTATTTCCACAGCATTATCTTAAATAATAAAATGTTGTGTCAATGTGCTTACTTCTGTCATGAAAAACTGGATTTTTAGCTAATGCAATGACTGATGAGTTGTTCATATAAATCTTTGTAGGTTTTTTTTTGTGGCATTCGTAACTTCTTCAATAATCTTCTTAGCTATATGAAATGATAAACACATGCTATAATAGCTACATATACAGCTTCACAAGTAGATAATGTGATAATAGATTGATTCTTTGAATTTCATGTGAAAGTTGTTTCTTTCATGTTTGATACCACCTTTGTCACGACCCGAATCCCGGGTCCATGACCGGCAACGCAGGAGCGGTGCCGGAAGGACACCCCGCCCGCGCTAAGCCTCAAAACGGACATATCAAAAGAATAATTTATTCAAAAATACGCAGCATTTCATAATCTTCAGAAATCTTATATTATTCAAAACTGATGAAACCAAAAGATAGTTTAAAACTCTTCATCAGTAATTAAAATAAAAACAATAATCCATAATACTCATTACATTGTCAAAATCCAAACTTAATTAAAACAAGGTAATAGTGGAGCGCCCAAGACATCGAATCAAACAGCCTTGAAAGATAAGCAAGGCATACTGACCCAAAACTGAAGAAGTAGGAACACTCAACAAGGTTCACCTGCTATCAGAAACTAAGAACCTGAAATAATATTAAGAATGAGGGGTGAGTTCAATCAACTCAGTGAGGGAATAATAATTAATATACATATATGATAAGTAAATATGTATGTTGATTATACAATGAGTGCAACTCGTTAATTCCTTAAAACAAAACCTGTAATGATCTTTTTATTATCCATATCTGTAACTCAATCACTATTATTATAATCCATATCATTTATATCTTTAACTCAATCACTATTATTATAATCCACAAGATTAAAGCTATTACAATAACCATATAATAAGCCAAGATCTATTGTACCTTTGATATATCGTAGAAATATTCGCTTCAAGACTTTGAAGTGAGTCTACGCATGTGGACACACGGTGTTAGGGTAGTTCAGTTGATGTTTGTTTTTTGGAGTCACTATTTAGTATTTAGTTTAGGATGACTGAAAAACCCAGGTATACTGATATTGTCAAAAATTTAAGAGCAAATGATTGATTGTGACTAGGAATTAGCACCCTTAACATATCTTACATGATATAAGCTACTCTATGATTAGATGTGGTTTAAAGTTTTTAATGGTTGTCTTATTACCGGCCTGTCAAAAATTAAAGAAAAATTCTTATTTTATCGGGTAAAGAAAATTTAAGTGTTTTAATAATAATATGAAAACAAAATAACAATACATTTTATTTAATATAAAAAAATATATTTTCCATATAAATTTATAATTCAAGATATTATAAAAAAAAACAAGATTTTTAATACTTTTTATAAACAGATTATTAAACCCAAAACATATGCAAAAATATATTCTTGGATTTTCATGTGAAATATGATATTTTTTGAAACATCTGGCATTATACAAATTAAAACATTTATTTTTTTTTTCTTTTTGTTTCGGTTTTGACATTCGAAAACAGACATAAAAAAAATACAAAACACACCCAAACATTCTATTTTTCCTATGTTTACTCACACATCACAGTTCCAAGTTTATAATGTAACACAAATTTAAAATGCTAACAATAATTTGAATACACATTTCGGCGTCTAAAGATTACAAAATGGACTCGGGAACAGTGGTAGAAATTTTACTATGTTCACCGTCGCCGGTGATGTGAAAAATGAGGGGATCGGATAGATCTCCTCCTTTATTCCTTTCTTGTGCCGGCGGTGTCACCGATGGAGACATGCAAAAGAAAAGACGCAACACAAGTTTTGGTTTCCTTTCCTTCTCGTTTATGGATCTGCTTCTCTCCCTACAAATTTTTTTTTCTTTTGGTTTCGCCTTCTTCTTCTCTGTTTCAGGTTGCCGGCGGTAAGACCAAGAGGCCGCTGGCATGACTAGGTTTTTGCTGAGTCGGGTCGCGGTGGGGGGAAGAATGGTTGAGCTGCCGGTGAGATTTTTTTGGTCGTGGCTTGTCAAAGAACCAATTCAACCCAATAGCTTAAACTGTTAGGTGAGGTCCCAGGATATGATTTATATTATTCTCTAACACACCCCCTCAAGTGAAAGCCCTTTGGGCTTGAAACTTGCACAGGCCCACATTACCTTGTGCTTAATTTTTATCAAATAAATGAGGATGGTGAGATTCGAACTCGTGACCGCTTGGTCATCAAGGCTCTGATACCATGTCAAAGAACGATCTCAACCCAAAAGCTTAAACTGTTAGGTGAGGTCCCAGGATATGATTTATATTATTCTCTAACATGGCTGAGAGAGGGAGAGGAAATAGAGGTAGCAGAGATGGGGGAAGGTCTGGTCTCCTGTTAGTGGGCGGCTGGAGTGAGGGTGGAGGTGGTTTTGCTAGAGATGAAGGGAGGTGCAGTGGCCGGGAAGAAGGGAGAGTGAGGGTGGATCTGTGAGGGAGGAAATGTGGGCTCTGGGTGTGGCTGGTGGCTGGGGGGAGAAAGGAGAGTGGCTGGTTTTCGGTGCTGGAAATGGCGACTGGGGAAGAGAGTGAGGGGCTATGGTTCTGGGAGTAAAACCAAGGAAGAGAGGGCGGCGGCGGCGGCTTGGTAAAATATTATTAACTATTATAGTAAAAATATTATTTATTTCAAATGCTTGGTAAAATATTTATATTTTTATTTTCTGATAACGCTACATCAACATTGATTTAACATTAAAATTCTACAAGAAAAATTAATAATTTTAAAAATAATATATTAAAATTTGAATGTATTTAAAAAACTTTTAAAATTTAAATTTTTTAAAGATAATACTGAAAATGATAAAAATAATACAAAGATATCAAAAATGTATTTTTTAGGTTTTTATTGTTTTTTATTATTTTTAATTTTTTTCTGAAAATTTATCAAAAACATGAATTAAAAATTGAGTAGAGTTGATATTTTTATAAACCTACTCACAAGTTCTATTCTATAAAGAATATACAAACGACTGCATGTCAAATATCTAAAACTCCCAACTAAGCTCTTGAATGGTAGTAGAACAAGCAACAAATTGACTAACAACATGAACAACATATGCAATATTTGGACAAGTAATAATTAGATTTACCAAGCTCCCACCAATAGTATGTTATAAAGTAGGATCTAACAAATGTAAACCATTCGAAAAGGAATATATTGCATTAACCTCAATGAGAGTATTTATAGTCTTATTGTTAGTAAGTTTAGCTCGCTCAAGGATATCTGCAATATTTTTTTATTGAGAAAAAAAGTAACATCTGAGTGAGCGAGCTACCTCAATACCCATGAAATATTGAAGATAGCTTAAATCCTTCATTTCAAACTGTCTAACCAACTTTATCTTCAAAACTAAAATATCATCAATGTCATCACCAATAATAATTATGTTATCAACATATAAAGACAAAATGATATGACTTGTATCAATGTTACTAATTGATATTGCTTTGATAAATTTGATTGTGTGAATAACATTTGTAAATAATCTCAAACCTCTTTTGTTGTCTCATATTTTGATAACTACGTACCTATAAAATGCTCAACAAAATTATTAATTCAAGTAATAATCTTTGCATTGTTTGCTTCCCATGCATTTATCAAAATAGCATACCTTTAATCAGTATTCTTAGATATAACATAAGTTTCATTAACATATCTCCATATCTTTTTATCCTTAAGAAAATTTCTCATTACATAACTCTAATATAAATAGTTCTTTTCATCTAACCTCACACTCACAGACTGAAGCAGATTATTTCTTTCAGTAGCCATAATTAACAAATAGAAAAAAACCAGAATGTAAAAGAAGCAAAAAACAAAATACTAGATTGCAGAAACTGAACAAATATCGCAAAAACTGAATAAATATCTTCTCGAAGTTATATGATCATTCCCAAAAAAATTGCAGAAATAGAATGCAAATACTAAATTGTAGAAACTAAAGAGAAGATAAAATACCATATTTGCAAAAACTGATTGCAGAAATTGAACAAATATCACTCCAAAAAATTCATGAAAGTTGTGTTTGAGATTAAGTTTCGTTCCATAAAACCATGCTCTAATACCATATTAAGCAACTTGTTTCAAACAAAGAGAAATACGAACATAAGAGAGAAGAGGGTTAGGGTTTCATTGATCATTTTTTTTTTGAAGTTATGTTTTTAACCTTAATACTACAAGATTATATATAAAATAAATTAAAAATATTGTTTTACTTTTAATAAATAAATAAAATAAATATATTTCTTAACAAAAATTACCCTAGAGGGCTTGATTTTGAAATCCGTCTTATGTGACTTTATTTTCCACCCTAATTGTCGGTTGTGAATCTAACTTTATGGTAATGTAAACAATAATCTCAAGGTGTGTTGGCATGATGATTAAAAAAGCGTTTGGAAATGGGGTTAATTAGCGTTTCTAAAAAATTCAATTTTTTTGTTAAAAATTATTATTTTTTTATATATATTGGATAATTTTGATACGCTGATCTCAAAAATAATTTTTAAAAAATAAATAAACATTATTTTAATATACTTTAACATGAAAAACAATTTAAAAAATATCAAGGTGTGTTGGCATGATGATTAAAATAACGTTTGAAAATGTGGGCCAATCAACATTTCTAAAAATTTTAATTTTTTTTCTTAAAAAATATTTTATATATATATATTTTGGATCGTTTTGATTTGATGTGCTGATCTTAAAAATAATTTTTAAAAAATAAATAAATATTATTTTAATACATTTTAGCATGAAAAACAATTTAAAAAGTAACCGCAACCAGATCCAAACCGACCTAAGGAGTTATGCTTTCTTCCTTTATCAATAATCTAAGATGAAAGAAAGCAGCCGCTGCGACCTTAAACCCCATGTTAAGCATGCGCGTGGAAGGCATAGAATAAAACAATTTCAGTTTCTAAGAGACAATCAGAACAAATTATACAGTCTTCATTGCTTGGAACAACTTTGTCATTTATTAGAAGAAAAGTACCTCAAGTAAGAGAACAAGGATTATGGGTACAATTAATGCAACATGCGGTATGAAAGAATTGAAATTGCAGAAGCTAACCTACTTGGAGTATAGAGCAGACGGACTGTAGGACAGTCAGAATGAGAAGAATAACAGCTCCTGAGACAGAGATTGCTGCCCATGGGGTATTGAAATAATTTTGCTTTAAATTTGCCTTCCACTTGTTCCATGGCTTTTCGCAGAATGCATTCAGATCTTTAATGAGACCTTTGAAGAGAAAAAAACGTCCCCGCACACTATTTTGTTTGTTGAGATTGTAAAAGAGTTGTACCACTTCCTCATTAGACGGTAGCCAGTTTTCTATAATACGATTTTCAACAAGCATTTCCACATCCTTACTGGCACTGACAAAGAGACCCATCAAGAAGATATAGTCACCAACATAACCATACAGGCCATGGCACTGCTCAAAGGCTTGCATATTCCTGATTATGATTTCTGTACTGTCATCTAACTGTAATCGTGGAATTTCCAGTCTCCCTTTATTTCTATCGAATTTTATGTCAAGAAGATTTTTGCTTGAACTCAACACAAACTTGACCCCCGCTTGGTGGAGCTCCTTTACACTGGGTGCGGTTAGAACCTCAAGTTCCTCATTCTGCTGCTGTTGAGGTGGCTGTTGATAAATTGTAAGAAAGTCAACCAAATGTTTCACTTCGGAGAAATCTATTTTCCCCCAATATTCCCCTACTGCCCATGAACCCCATTCTTTTGAAAAGAACCCATGAGTAAGCTCAATCAGTGTAGGTTTCGGAGAATTGCCGAGTATAGTGGATAGTCCACACAACTCCTCGAGGATGAAGAACGGGAGCTGATTTTCAAGCAAACAGATATCAACCCTTACATCTACACTCTTGTGTGGAGGATAGAAAATGCTGTCTCTGCTACCGCTGAAGTCTTTGTTTTTGCACTTCAGCAAAAACATAATGACGAAGGCAGCATCCATTAATATCATTTTTATGAAGTATTCGCTATTAAACTCAATGGTTTCCGCATAGCAATTACGCAATCTTGTTTCGTTCTCCTTAATAAATTCAATAAAACCCTCTACACTTACCTCGCTCCGGGCAAGGAATTCTTTCAGATACATTCTTTTGTGGTCTTCCATGGCTTTTAGCTTCTCTTTAGCATGGTGAATTGGGCCTATGGAGACCAATCGAGGTGTGTAGGCCTTTTCGTTCACCTCGCGCAATTGCTCCGGAACTTTATATATACAACATGTGTCGGAGAAAGCATATGAGATTTCCAGCTCGGCCTTCACAGATTTGGCTAATGTCTCGATATCTAGCGAAACTTGATGTCGACTCGGCTCATCATCAGTGCTTGATGTTCCAACAGTTTCCATCCTGTGACAGAACTGAGATGATAGCTAGTATTAGAACAAAACCAGCAGATCAAAAAAATTGTTATCACAGAGAAAACAAATTCAATTACGAAAGTTTTTGGTGGGTAGGGATGGGAGGTTCTGGCGATTTTTATAGGGCAAGGGGAGAGGTGAAGGAGGAAGGAAGGAGACAGTGAATGGGATTTGAGCCGTTGATCGGTAAGCTAATGGGATTAACTACTTTTTAGCATATTTAAAGAATATAGTCTTAACCATTCTTTTGATTATCATGAATATATAAATCCATCCATCCATGTGGGGGGGCATGCATGGTCGCATGTGATTCAATTGAATAACTGGATTCGTATATTCATCATTCACGTGCCCTATCTCTGTCGATTTCACACTAGAATTTCCATGAATAAACAGCCTTAGGTTTTCAAGCTGTCCCTTCTCTTTTGTTGTCTTATTTATATTCACCTGACGTGGAGGGGATGCTACCTGACTTTAATGACATGAGTCTTCACCAAAATATATAATTAATTCATGAAAGCTCTCGTGATAATAATGTTTTAGAAAGATTTTGGATTTGAGACATATATATATTTTGGATAGTGGTATGGGATGGCCCCAAAACAAAAAGATCCGATTTTAATGCAAAACTTGTTTAAAAGTTTTGTGAAAGTTTTACTTTATTAATTTTTTGATTAAACCTTTCTAAGCCTTTTTTAGATAAAATTTTACAATATTATTTTTTTATTAAAGGATGTTTATTAATTATATGTAAAATACTGTATAGGATGTAAAATATTTTACAAATCAAACTATAAATTTCATTTATTCATAAAAATATTTTTACCTTAAATAGTTCTATAAAATAATAATCAAGTTTTAATATCATAAATCTTTCAACAATCACCAGTGCTCCAATCAAACTATATATATATTTCAGGGATTATGAAACAATCTCAATCAAATGATTTGTATTCATAAGCATATATTTATAAAGCATTTTATTTTTTTTATCGATCCATCAATTAGCTGAATCAATAAATAATGATTCTACAATTTTCTATTTCAATATACCAACAAACCATTTCCAATTCTTTTTATGTTTTTTTTTTCCTGAATGATTGGCCCTCTGTTATTTATCTGATAAAAGGGGACCACCTCTCACTTCTCACTCAAACTGTGCAATTCTACAGTTTTCCTGAGGACTTTCCTAGTCTTGTACCTTATCTTCTACAGTTCTGCACCACGTCTTATTCTACAAATCTCTTAATCAATATCACATCACAGGAAAATGTAGCACTTTTCAACTTTGATTCCACAAACAGAGATGTCAGTCAATGGATTGTTGAAATAAACCTGCTTCTAGGTTGCCTTCCACTTGTGCCAAGGCTTTATGCAATGTGAATTCAGTTCTTAAAATATTATTTCATTAAAAAATGTATTAAAAAAATTAATTTTAAATTAATTTTTTTTATGTATTTTCATATGTTAATATAAAAATAATTTTTAAAAAATAAAAAAAATAATATTTTAATACAATATTTCTTAATAAAAAAACTATAATGGCATTGCTCAAAGGCCTGGAGATTTCTGAATAAGATTTCTGTCTGATCATATAATTTTTTTAGTTGTGGAATTTCTAGAATCCCATTACTGAATCTTATGTCTAATGATGAGCTTTCTTCGGGACGCTTAAACTTCAAACCAGATTGATGGAGCTCCGTTGCAGTGGGTGCGCTTAAATAAGCTTCTTCTTCCGCTAGACTGTGCTGCTCTGTTGGTTGCAGACACTTTCTTAAGAAGTCAACAAAATCTAGGACTCCAGAAGAATTGATTATTTCCCAACTGTCCTCTTTTACCCAGTCAACCCAACTCCATAGTAAGAAGCCGCAGGTAAGCTTGATAATGGTACAATTCCCAGGATTGGCAGCAACACTGGATATCTCAAACAACTTCTCGAGGATGAAGAATGGAAGCTGATTTTCAAGCAAGTATATATCAAACACTACGTCAGCTAACTTCCATGGACGAAAGAAAATGTGGTCACTACGTCTACTTCCAAAAGACACGCACACGAACTTCCAGTTCAGAAAGACCATAATAATGACGACGTTGGAAGTTGGAAGTTGGAAGAGAAGGATAGACTCGGCAACTAATTTACGAGAATAAATACAAGAACAAAGGTAAATAACAAGAAAAATAATATTTTTTATGAAAAGTTTTCTCAAAAAATATATCTTTTTAGCTCTTTTTTGTGTCTCTCTAGCTATTCTTGTGAATTATTCTTTTGATTATAATTCTATTTATAGAACTCAAGTTCTAGATAATCAAGAAATTAAATTTTTTTTAAAAAAATTAAAATTTAATAAGAAATCTAACATTCTTATTAAATAAAAATTCTAATAAACTAGTATATTATAAATCATTTTTCATCAAGGATTCTTACATTAACTAGAATTTCTCCTTTAATTAGATTTTTTATCTAATAATGATAAAATGCTAATAGATAATAATCTTAATATTGTGAAGTTCTAACAATATTATAACTCTTACAAACTCTAAATTATATAAGCTTAAATCCTAATTGATATTGAACTTCAACACTCCCTCTCAATATTAACTGCTATTATTATTTATAACTCTCGACATATCTCTCATCTTTGCAAAAACATCATATTCGAGTGGCTTTGTGAAAATATCTGTGACTTGATCTTGAGTCTTCACATACTTGACTTCAACTTTCTTCTTTCCACTACATTCTCTTAAATAATAAAATGTTGTGTCAATGTGCTTACTTTTGTCATGAAAAACTGGATTTTTAGCTAATACAATGACTGATGAGTTGTTCATATAAATCTTTGTAGGTTTTTTTTTTTGTGGCATTCGCAACTTCTTCAATAATCTTTTTAGCCATATAAAATGATAAACATATGCTATAATAGCTGCATCTACAGCTTCACAAGTAGATAATGTGATAATAGATTTATTCTTTGAATTCCATGTAAAAGTTGTTTCTCTCATGTTGAAAACAAAACCTGTAATGATCTTTTTATCATCCATATCTCTAACTCACTCACTATTATTATAATCCATAAGATCAAAGCTATTACAATAACCACTGAATAAGCTAAGATCTATTAAACCTTTGATATATCATAGAAACTCAATCACCATTATTATAATCCACAATATCAAAGCTATTACTATAACCACTGAATAAGCTAAGATCTATTGTACCTTTGATATATCATAGAAATATTCGCTTCAAGACTTTGAAGTGAGTTTACACACGTGGACTTGGGATAGTTTTGTTTATGTTTGCTTTTTGGAGTCACCATTTAGTATTTAGTTTAGAATGACTGAAAAACTCAAGTATACTGATATTGTCAGAAATTTAAGAGCAAATAATTGATTGTGACTAGGAATTAGCACCCCTTACATATCCTACATGATATAAGCTGCTCTATAATTAGATTAGATGTGCTTTAAAGGTTTTAATAGTTGTTTTATTGGCGGCATATAAAAAATTAAAGAAAAATTTAAAGAAAAATTCTTATCTTATCAGATGAAGAAAATTTAAGTGTTTTAATATTAATTTAAAAACAAAATAAAAATACATTTTATTTAATATAAAAAAAATATATTTTCCATATAAATTTATAATTCAAGATATTATAAAAAAAACAAGATTTTTGATATTTTTTATAAACAGATTATTAAACCCCAAAATATATGCAAAAATATATTCTTGGATTTTCATGTGAAATATAATATTTTTTGAAACATCTGGCCTTATACAAATTAGAACATTTATTTTTTTTTCTTTTTGTTTCGGTTTTGACATTCGAAAACATACATAAAAAAAAATACAAAACACACCCAAACATTCTATTTTTCCTATGTTTACTCACACATCACAGTTTCAAGTTTACAATGTAACACAAATTTAAAATGCTAACAATAATTTGAATACACATTTCGGCGTTAAAGATTACAAAATGGACTCGGGAACAGTGGTGGAAATTTTACTATGTTCACCGTCGCCGGTGATGTGAAAAATGAGGGGATCGGATAGATCTCCTCCTTTATTCCTTTCTTGTGCCGGCGGTGTCACCGATGGAGACCTGAAAAAGAAAAGACGCAACACAAGTTTTGGTTTTCTTTCCTTCTCGTTTATGGATCTGCTTCTCTCCCTACAGATTTTTTTTTTCTTTTGGTTTCGCCTTCTTCTTCTCTGTTTCAGGTTGCCGGCGGTAAGACCAAGAGGCTGCTGGCATGACTAGGTTTTTGCTGAGTCGGGTCGCGGTGGGGGGGAGAATGGTTGAGCTGCCGGTGAGATTTTTTTGGTCGTGGCTGAGAGAGGGAGAGGAAATAGAGGTAGCAGAGATGGGGGAAGGTCTGGTCTCCTGTTAGTGGGCGGCTGGAGTGAGGGTGGAGGTGGTTTTGCTAGAGATGAAGGGAGGTGCAGTGGCCGGGAAGAAGGGAGAGTGCGGGTGGATCTGAGGGAGGAAATGTGGGCTCTGGGTGTGGCTGGCGGCTGGGGGGAGAAAGGAGAGTGGCTGGTTTTAGGTGCTGGAAATGGCGACTGGGGAAGAGAGTGAGGGGCTATGGTTCTGGGAGAAAACCAGGGAAGAGAGGGCGGCGGCGGCTTGGTAAAATATTATTAACTATTATAGTAAAAATATTATTTATTTCAAATGCTTGGTAAAATATTTATATTTTTATTTTCTGATAACGCGACATCAACATTGATTTAACATTAAAATTCAACAAGAAAAATTAATAATTTTAAAAATAATATATTAAAATTTGAATGTATTTAAAAAACTTTTAAAATTTAAATTTTTTTAAAGATAATACTGAAAATGATGAAAATAATACAAATATATCAAGAATGTATTTTTTGAGTTTTTATTATTTTTTTACTATTTTTGATTTTTTTCTGACAATTTATTAAAAACATAAATTAAAAATTGAGTAGAAACATGAGTTATAGTTGATGTTTTTATAAACCTACTCACAAGTCCTATTCTATAAAGAATATACGAACGACTGCATGTCAAATATCTAAAACTCTCAACTAAGCTCTTAAATGGTAGTAGAAAAAGCAACAAACTAACTAACAATATGAACAACATATACAATATTTGGATAAGTAATAATGAGATTTACCAAGCTCCCACTAATAGTACGGTATAAAGTAGGATCTAACAAATGTAAACCATCCGAAAAAGAATATATTGCATTAACCTCAATGAGAGTATTTATAGTCTTATTGTTAGTAAGTCTAGCCAGCTCAAAAATATCTGTAATATTTTTAATTGAGAAATAAGGTAACCTCTGAGTGAACGAGTTACCTCAATACCCATGAAATATTGAAGATAGCTTAAATCCTTCATTTCAAACTGTCTAACCAACTTTGTCTTTAAAACTGAAATATCATCAATGTCATCACCAATAATATTCATGTCATCAACATATAAAGACAGAATGATATGACTTGTATCAATGTTGCTAATTGATATTGCTTTGATAAATTTGATTGTGTGAATAACATTTGCAAATGATCTCAAACCTCTTTTGTTGTCTCATATTTTGCTAACTGTGTACCTATGAAATGCTCAACATAATTGTTAATCCAGGTAATAATCTTTGCATTGTTTGCTTCCCATACATTTATCAAAATAACATACCTTTAATCAATATTCTTAGATATAACATAAGTTTCATTAACATATCTTCATATCTTTTTATTCTTAACGAAATTTTTCATTACATAACTCTAATATGAATAGTTCTTTTCATCTAACCTCACACTCACAGTCGACTGAAGCGAATTATCTCTTTCAGTAGTCATAATCAACAAATAAAAAAAAAACCAGAATGCAAAAGAAGCAAAAAAAAAATACTAAATTGCAGAAAATGAATAAATATTACAAAAACTGAATAAATATCTTCTCAAAGTTATATGATCACTCCCAAAAAAATTGCAGAAATAGAATGCAAATACTAAATTGTAGAAACTAAAGAGAAGACAAAATATCATATTTGCAAAAACTGATTGCAGAAATTGAAAAAATATCACTCCAAAAAATTCATGAAAGTTGTGTTTGAAATTAAGTTTCGTTCCATGGAACCATGCTCTAATACCATATTAAGCAACTTGTTTCAAACAAAGAGAAATACGAATATAAGAGAGAAGGGGGTTAAGGTTTCATTGATCACTTTATTTTAAAGTTATGTTTTTAACCTTAATGCTATGAGGTTATATATAAGATAAATTAAAAATATTATCCTACTTTTAATAAATAAATAAAATAAATATATTTCTTAACAAAAATTACCCTAGAGGGCTTGATTTTGAAATCCATCTTATGGGACTTTATTTTCCACTCTAATTGTCGGATGTGTGAATCTAACTTTATGATAATGTAAACAATAATCTCAAGGTGTGTTGGCATGATGATTAAAATAACGTTTGAAAATGTGGGCCAATCAGCATTTCTAAAAATTTTAATTTTTTTTCTTAAAAAATATTTTATATATATGTATTTTGGATCGTTTTGATTTGATGTGCTGATCTCAAAAATAATTTTTAAAAAATAAATAAATATTATTTTAATACATTTTAGCATGAAAAACAATTTAAAAAGTAACCGCAACCAGATCCAAACCGACCTAAGGAGTTATGCTTTCTTCCTTTATCAATAATCTAAGATGAAAGAAAGCAGCCGCTGCGACCTTAAACCCCATGTTAAGCATGCGCGTGGAAGGCATAGAATAAAACAATTTCAGTTTCTAAGAGACAATCAGAACAAATTATACAGTCTTCATTGCTTGGAACAACTTTGTCATTTATTAGAAGAAAAGTACCTCAAGTAAGAGAACAAGGATTATGGGTACAATTAATGCAACATGCGGTATGAAAGAATTGAAATTGCAGAAGCTAACCTACTTGGAGTATAGAGCAGACGGACTGTAGGACAGTCAGAATGAGAAGAATAACAGCTCCTGAGACAGAGATTGCTGCCCATGGGGTATTGAAATAATTTTGCTTTAAATTTGCCTTCCACTTGTTCCATGGCTTTTCGCAGAATGCATTCAGATCTTTAATGAGACCTTTGAAGAGAAAAAAACGTCCCCGCACACTATTTTGTTTGTTGAGATTGTAAAAGAGTTGTACCACTTCCTCATTAGACGGTAGCCAGTTTTCTATAATACGATTTTCAACAAGCATTTCCACATCCTTACTGGCACTGACAAAGAGACCCATCAAGAAGATATAGTCACCAACATAACCATACAGGCCATGGCACTGCTCAAAGGCTTGCATATTCCTGATTATGATTTCTGTACTGTCATCTAACTGTAATCGTGGAATTTCCAGTCTCCCTTTATTTCTATCGAATTTTATGTCAAGAAGATTTTTGCTTGAACTCAACACAAACTTGACCCCCGCTTGGTGGAGCTCCTTTACACTGGGTGCGGTTAGAACCTCAAGTTCCTCATTCTGCTGCTGTTGAGGTGGCTGTTGATAAATTGTAAGAAAGTCAACCAAATGTTTCACTTCGGAGAAATCTATTTTCCCCCAATATTCCCCTACTGCCCATGAACCCCATTCTTTTGAAAAGAACCCATGAGTAAGCTCAATCAGTGTAGGTTTCGGAGAATTGCCGAGTATAGTGGATAGTCCACACAACTCCTCGAGGATGAAGAACGGGAGCTGATTTTCAAGCAAACAGATATCAACCCTTACATCTACACTCTTGTGTGGAGGATAGAAAATGCTGTCTCTGCTTCCTCTGAAGTCTCTGTACTTGCACTTCAGCAAAAACATAATGACGAAGGCAGCATCCAGCTTCCTCTGATAGAAAATTTTCCTTATGCATACATTTATGAGATATTTATTATTCCTGTCAATCCATCAATTAGGTGAATCAATAAATAATTAATGATTCATGAGTTTTCCTATTCCACACCACTAAAAACAATTTCCATATTTTTGAATGATTGGCCCTCCATTATTATTCATCTCTCCAGAGATAAAAAGGCGACCAAGCAATTGTCAACTTCACATCAAGTTTATCAAAAACGTTTTTTTTTTTAACATGACATTAAAAAAAAAAAACTTAGTTTATAAATTGAGATAGTAAAATTATAAGTATTTTTTTAATTAATTATATATTGACAATTCTAGTTAATAAATTAAATTACATTAAAATCTGATAAAATAAATCAACAATATTATAATTAATAAGTTATTTAAATAAAATGAAAGAAACAATATTATAAATCTTGGTAGGTGGGGGCGATAAGATGCCATTTAATATATTTGGCATGTCCTTGGGATATTTCTCCCAAACTTTTGGATGATCATATGAGAAATAATATAGGTAAGGACAGAAGATTTTAAGAAAATTTATTTGCTGTGACAGGTGACATTTACGTTGTCTCCCACCCAACATTAGGTTGGTTGATTCATAACTGCAGAAATGACGTCGGATAATTATAGAGTAGACCGATCAACAAGTTCCCCGTTTTTATTTAATTTTAAAAAAACACATTTTCATTGCAAGTTTTCTCTATTTGTTGTTTTTTATTATCATAGTTATAGACATGTATATATTCATCTTCTTGTAATTATACATGTAATTATAATTATTAAATTCAACCCGTTTTGTCACTGACGTGGACAAACTTGAGTAATCCAATAAATGGTTGATCCGGCTAAATCTAGCCCAAAACCCAGATTTTTTTAAGAAAATAAAATTGATACAGCACTAAGTAAGCTATGGAGATCGAGGGGCTTAGCTATGTTGCCCGCTAAGGAAAATCCAGTGAGAAGAATATAAAAGAAAATGAGTGAGTAGCGAGTAACATTGAAACCAAAAATGACGGAATCTATATACTTTCGAATGGATATGCAAAATGCATGCCATATTCATCTCAAGCCCAACCAAAAACACCAAGACTACTTTAAAAGGTAGATTTTCATATATCTAACATATAAAAAGAATAATACCTTTTTTTTATTTTTATGTTTTAAAAATATTTTTTAGAAAAAGAATACTTTTTTATTTCTAATGACAAAAAATATATGTTTTGGTTTCTCTACGTACCCATACCAGATTTTATTTTTTTCAAAAGAATAAAGTTAGGAGGAGAAATTAACTCTTAATTTTTTACTTATTCTTTTCTACATGAACAGATCGAAGGAGAATCTTGCTTAGCAATGTGAAGTTGACAATTAATGCTTGGATCCCGTTTGTTTGCTGGAAAGTAGTTTCCTTTTGGAAAGTGAATTCAGGGAAAGTGAATTCCGGGAAAGTATTTTCCGATATTTGGTAGTGTAATGGAAAATAAGTTGGAAAACATTTTCCAGTGTTTGGTTATGTCATGGAAAATGAGCTGGAAAATAACTTATTAATGTTTTATTTTTCTCAAGTTTATTAAAATAATGAGGAACAAATCTTACAAATTAAAAAGTTGAATGAGAATGAAATTGAAAAAAAATATAATTTCATAAATTATCTCAAATAAAATAAATAATAATCAAAATAATAGAGATCAAATCTAAAAAATTAAAAAAATAAAAGGTGAAGAAATTAAAATAATAATAATTAACATTTCATAAATTATTTTAAATAAAATAAGTAACAATCAAAAGAATAAGGATCAAATTTGATAGATAAAAAATTTCAATAAAAAAATGATAAGGAAAAAGCAAATATCAATTATAAAAATAAGGACCAAAATTAATATAAAAATTAAATTTTAAGAGATGGAATTGAAAAATAAATATTCAAAACAAATTATATATAACAATCAAAAGTTTGAGGATCAAATTTGATATAATCAGCAAATAATGACATTTCTAAATTTTTCACAACTTCCGGAAAGTGTTTTCCGCCCAAATTTTTCAGGAAAACACTTTCCTGAAAACCAAGCCAAATTTTCCTTTGACTGGAAAGTGTTTTTCGTTGACCAACTTTTTTAATGGCAAACAAACACAGGAAAGTTTGGAAAGTGGTTTCCCAGAAACCACTTTCCAGAAAATAAACACAGCCAAAAGGGAAAACAATTTCCTGAAAATCAAACCAAATTTTTATTTGACTGAAAAGTGTTTTCCGTTGACCGAAAAGTGTTTCCGTTTACTGGAAAGTGTTTTCTGTTGACCGGAAAATGTTTTCCGTTGATTAACTTTTCTAATGGCAAATAAACACAAGAAAGTTTGGAAAGTGTTTTCCCAAAAAATGAATTCCGGAATATAAACGTGGCCTTGCTCTCTGGCCCTTTTATGATCTCTGGAGAGATGAATAATAATGGAGGGCCCATCATTCAAAAAGTGTAGAAATCGTTTTGAGTGGTGTTGAAAAGCAAAACTCATGAATCATGAATTATTTATTGATTCAGGTAATTGATGGATTGGCAGGAATAATAAATATCTCATAAATGTATGCATTTATTTGAATGTAAGGAAAATTCAGTGTTGTTATTATTTCATTGTGCCCCCTTAAAAATATTACAAATAAGAAAAACTAGAAGTTAGGAAAGATTGTTGACATTTGTGAGATATTTATTATTTTCGTCAATTCATCAATTAGCTTAATAATCAATAAATAATTATTGTAGTATATTATTTTGAATGATTGGCCCTCAATTACTTCAATAAGATGACAAGTTGCTTAGCTTTTTGGGCAGCCTTTCAATTTGTAGGATATGATAACGGGATCATAATTTAAAGTTTTTTCGAACAACTCTCGAATCCCTCGAAACAACACTCTGCATTTTTACTGAATATTTATGACAGGAAAAAACAACAAAAGCTTCTAAAGTGCCTTTGATCTGGAGTGGGAAGTTTATGGTTTTAAACAATTAATGCAGTCGTTTCTTAATTAAAGATGTGTTCATTTGCTGTGATATGATGAAACATGATACCCAAGTTATTGAGCTAGCTGGGAACGCGGTCGACGATTGATTGGCAGATGAAGGAAAAAAAAAAAACCCGTTGTTTTAATAAAAAAAAATTAAAAGAAAGTTAGAAGGACGATTTATGAATTTTTTTAAAAGGTGTTTTCACGACAATATTAAGGTCTCAGTCAACTCTCAATTATTATTATTTTTTTAAATCAATCAATGGCGGCCATGTTTTGTCTCAAAGTGACCCGTCCAGCGTAATGCAAATACTAATCTTAATAGTCGTCATTATGAGTTGAATCCTACGTAACAATATTGCGATATTAACTACTTTTTAGCATATTTAAAGACTATAGTCTTAACCATTCTTTTGAGTATTATGAATATATATATAAATCCTTCCATGTGGGACAAATTGCGATATTGCATACTTTTTAGCATGGAATATCGCAATTTGACGTAGAATATGTCGTTATGAGTTTCTATATATGTATTAACAATATTGCGATATTCCATACTTTTTAGCACGGTCGCATGTGATGATACAATTGAATAATTGGATTCGTATATTCATCTGCCCTACCTCTGACGTCGATTTCACATGCGGGGCATGACTTTCCACAAAGCCTACTTTTAGGCAGGGTAGAGGACTGTGACAGCAGGTATTGTTTTTCTGGCATGACTTTCCACAAAGCAAAGAATAATATTTTTAAAATTCCCCTTTGAAATTCAAAAATCACAAATAATATTTTAAAACATCAAAGTCTACTTTTAGGCAGCGTAGAGGACTGTGACCGCAGGTAGTGCTTTTCTGGCATGACTTTCCACGAAGCAAAGAATAATATTTTTAAAATTCCCTTTTGAAAATTCAAAAGTAATATTTTAATATTATTATTTTATTATTAAATATATATTGAGCCGAACGATGCTGCCTGACTTTAATAACACGAGTCTTCACCAAAATACATAATTAATTCGTGAAAGCTGTCGCGATAATGATGTTTTAAAAAGAGTTTCTTAAAGCAATGTGAATAATTGGACTCGGATACTCATCTGCCCTATCCATGTCGATTTCAGACCAGAATTTCCATGTAAAACACAGCTAGGGTCTCCATTATTAAACAGAAGCTAGAAACCTATAAAGTTTAATGCAAGACTTGTATAAGGGTTTTGTGGAAGCTTCATCTCTATAGTTATCTACCCTGATGGCATTTTTCAACATCTTCAACCTTTATGAGATCCGCTTTTACAATAGTAATAATTATCTTCAATTAAAGGATGTTTATTCCACTTGTGCCAAGGCTTTCTGCAATGTGAATCCAGCTCTTCGCAGACACCCCAAAGAAAATTATTAGTTGAGCAAATATTTTCTTTGTTGGGACTCTTAAAAAGATCTGACACTGCTTGGTTACTGCTTAGCATATTTGTTAAATTCCCATTATTAACAAGTACTTCCACATCATTAATTAGGAGCACGGACGACGCCGCTGATGAAATAAATATAATCATTTATGAAAGTATGCGCATTCCTGCCATGGCATTGCTCAAAAACCTGGAGATTTCTGAATAAGATTTCTGTCTGGTCAAATATTTTTAGTTGTGGAATTTCTAGAATCCCATTACTGAATCTTATGTCTAATGATGAGCTTTTTTCGGGACGCTTAAACTTCAAACCAGATTGATGGAGCTCCGTTGCAGTGGGTGCGCTTAAATAAGCTTCTTCTTCCGCTAGACTGTGCTGCTCTGTTGGTTGCTGACACTTTCTTAAGAAGTCAACAAAATCTAGGACTCCAGAAGAATTGATTATTTCCCAACTGTCCTCTTTTACCCAGTCAACCCAACTCCATAGTAAGAAGCCACAGGTAAGCTTGATAATGGTACAATTCCCAGGATTGGAGCAACACTGGATATCTCAAACAACTTCTTGAGGATGAAGAATGGAAGCTGATTTTCAAGCAAGTATTTATCAAACACTACGTCAGCTAACTTCCATGGACGAAAGAAAATGTGATCACTACGTCTACTTCCAAAAGACACGCACACGAACTTCCAGTTCAGTAAGACCATAATAATGAAGACGTTGGAAGTTGGAAGACTCGGTAACTAATTTACGAGAATAAATACAAGAACAAAGGTAAATAACAAGAAAAAAAATAAGAAAAAAAATACTTTTTATGAAAGGATTTGAGATTTCCAGCTCTTCCGTCACGGATTGGGCTAATCTATCAATATCAAGCGAAACTTGATGACTCAGCTCGTGATTAATACTTGATGGTAGACCAGATTCCATCCCGTGACTGAATTGAGATGATGGCTAGTATTAGAACAAAACAAGCAGATCAAAAAAATTGTTACCACTGAGAAATCAAATTAAATTACGAAACCCAAAAAAGAGATGAAACTTCCAGCCTTAAGTTTGCCTTCACTAGCAACAATTTAATCTGTAATATATATATATATGGGACCACATGAGAGATACAAATTAATTAAGTGATGTATTAAATTTCTTTAATTAAAATTATTAACGACGTGCCTTGTTCCACATAATTTGTATCTAATGATATATTAATTTATATTGTTTCATATGAAATTTGCTTAATAAGTTGTATATTTGTGTTTAGAGTTTGTGTTTAGAAAAAAATGATATTTTATCATTAAAAAATATATATGATAAAGAAAGTGCAAATAATTTTGATGAAATCTCTTAAGAAAATTATTTTTGATGTAGTATTATTTTGAATAAAAAAAACATGATGTCTATCATAAAAACCCTATTGGACAGAAACTCAAACTGCTTACAAGCTCTCAACAACCGCAGTTTGATAAGTTTTGGCCATACAGATCACAGAACAATTGAGATAGTAGACCTAAACAACTTGAATGATAGAGCACGCAGCTTGTACCACAGTGAGCATGAGGAGAATAGCAGCAGCGATAACAGATATTATGGCCCATGGATTACGGAAATAATTCCATTTGTGCCTCCGCTTTCTACAGTATTTATTCAGATCTTCAACAATTTCAGAAAAGTAGAAATTGTCGAGGAAGATGAGATTTTCTTTGTCAAGATTGTGGAGAACACTTAAAACGGCGTCATTATCACGCAGCCAGTTTTCTATAATTCCTTTCCGAACAAGTATTTCCACATCCCTGGTACTACAGACAAGCAAATTGATCATGGTAATATAGTTAGTCACATATTTGTCACTGCAATTGCATTGCTCAAATGCCTGAAGATTTCTGAATAAGATCTCTGTCTGGTCAATTACTAGTAATCGTGGAATTTCCAGTCTCCCTCTACTTTTATTGAATTTTAAGTCAGATAGATTCTTGCTCGACCCCAGCTTTAACTTGACTCCAGCTTGACGGAGCTCTGCTGCACTCGGCATGTTTAGAGTTTTGAGTTTCCTTGGCTGAGGAAGCTTTGTTGGCTGCTGACAGATTCTTAGAAAGTCTACAAAATGTTGCACTTCTGACGAATTGATACCATTTAATATGTTATCTGTCACCCATGAACCCAATGCACCTTTCAAGAACCCATGGGTAAATGCTATCAAGGAATATCCTTTATAAGGGTTGGATAGCTTAAGCAAGTCATTAAGAAAAAAGAATGGAAGCTGATTTTCAAGCAAGATCATGTCAAACCTTATATCATGAATCATCCATGGTCTACTGAAAATACGATCGTTGCTGCTCTGGAAGTCTAGAAAATAGTTTTTCAGCATGATCATAATGATGAAGGCGGCATCTAGCAGCATCATCTTCACAAAAACATCACTACTGAGTTCAATTGCTTCCGCATAACAATTACGAAGCCTTGTCTCTTCCATCTCAGTAACTCCAATCAAATCCTCCAAGCTTAATTCACTCCACGCAAGAAAATCTTTCAGATACCTTCTTTTGTACTCTTCCATTGCTTTGAATTCTTCCCTGCCATGATGAAGTGGGCCGATAGAGACAACTTGTGGTGTGTAGGCCTTTTCATTTAACACTCGCAACCGCTTAGGGACTCTGTAAATGCAACAGTCATCAAGTGAAGGATGCAAGATCTCCAACTCCTCTCTCATAGTCTTCCCTAACTAGTAAATATCAATCGAAACTTGATCGCCTGTCTTCATCTTCTCGCTTGATGTCCCAATCATCTCCATTCTACGGATCACGATGATTGCTAGTTTTAGCATCAGCAAATCACAAATTACAACACTTCCTAATTTTTCTTTAACTCTTTCATTAAAGAAAAAAGGAACTCAAGTGCTAGCTCAACCCTACTGAAAAAGATAAGAAGAATCATAGAAAACTGAACTGAAATTACAAGAGATCCCAGTTACTACAAGCTTAAGTTAAGCTAGCATTAGAAATAGCTTTCTGAAGGATGAGAGCATTCTGAAGTCTGTACTTAACACTGAGCATAATCCAGCTAGAGAAATCATTCATGTTTATGCTTTCATTCGAGTGAACTCTCCTAGTTCTTGAAAGCCTTTGAACTAAGTTCAAGGACCAATATCACATCTAAAGCGATCGATTATACTGATGTATTTCAGGCCGATATATCAATTAGAACACAAAACTATAGCATAAAACAATTACATAGTTGAGTTCCAGGCTATCAAATTCTGCTTCCTCGCCTAAGAAACGCTTAAAACCCAGTAATGGAAACATTGACAAATCAAAACATCAAAGAAATTCAAATCAATCGTTTCATCTAAGGAGAGAATTTAGGTGCAGTAGGATACCTCTTTGTGAGTTGCTGCTTAACATGGGGCGGCTGAGTAGGATGGTGAAGAGACTGTCTTCAAGATTAGAGAGAGACCTTGAAAATTCTCTAGCTTTTGCGGAGAGGAGGGACTAGGGAGAGATTTCTTGGACTAATTTCCCTGGGCAACCCAGCCCATTAATGAGCTTTGCCAAAGCTTGTCAATCAACCCCAGACTCAAGGCCCATACTCATGCAATGAAAACTCTAAAACTTGTCAATATTATAAGTTTTTTCTATAAAACTAATTTAAGATTTTGAAAATAATATCCAGACAAATTTGCTTGTGTTTTCTTCCACTAATTAAACACCTAATGCTTGGTCCCTAAATAATCTGAAGAATCCGTCACGTATTGCTACAGCATATTTTAATCTAAGGTGAGGCCTAGGGATAGCATGATCTTCTTCTTCTATAATATACCATCAATACGTACAATGCTCGAGTGATAAAGTTTGTCCAGTTCCTCCATTGCAGTATCGTTGCCAGAGATTCACGCCATAACATACAGCTAGGGTTGTTAGATGTTTCTCAAGTGGCTAATTATGTGTTTGGCAGCCTGATTGAGTGAGAGTTCTTCTTAACATGAAAAAATTCGTTGATTTGATTATTTTCAAGTGATTTTTATATGGTTGTAGCAAAACCATCTAATAAATTTAAAAATACATCAATTTGATGTATTTTTAGATAAAATATTTTTTTTAAAATTTTGCTATGGCTCGAATTAGTAGAAAATCCTAAAGATTTGAGATATAATTACTTCTTCTTGTATAACCTAAAACTTGTTGCTATGTATACATGCGTAGTGTACGTATGTTTATTGCTGGCAATATTACGGAGAGTGTTTTGCAATGAGTTTTAACTTGGGTTTTTGTTTTTTTAAAAAAATAAATTGATTTGTTTTATATTTTTATATCATTTCAATATATTGATATTCAAAATAAATAAATAAAATATTATTTTAATATATTTTTAAATAAAAATCATTTTAAAAAATAATAATTACCATATTCTCACTATACATTTATTTCTAAAATTGTGTTATGGCTCGAATTAGTTATTTGCGACATTGCTGTCTTCCAGTTCCCACGATCGCATACATGGCTTATTTTTTATGCCTTTATTTCCTTCATCATATGCCATGGATGATTCTTTCTTCCACGACATCCCTTTCAGTTCTTATTTATTTATTTTTAATAAATTCAAATCTAGTTGTGTGTAGTTTTGGATCTAATTTTGTTTTTTAATAAGTTCTATCTCCTTTGAATAAAAATTATAATATTACATTTTTTATAATAATTATGATAAGATGAGATCTTCCATCAATAATATGACCTTGAAGATAATTTTACGATAATGTTTCTTAAAAAAATCTTTTAATAAAAAAATCCTAAGAATCCAATTTGATACTCATAAATAATAAGAGTGATTTGAAAGATCATTTATCATCATTGTTAGTTGTTTGGTTTAAATTTTTCTTTTTTCTATTTTATTTATTGACAAATTGGTCCTTATTTGAGATTTCATGTTCTTATATTACATTTTAGTATTTAAAATCAAACGTTTTGGGCAATTAGGTCTCTATGAAACATGGAGCGTGATCAATACAATGCAAAAGATGCTCTATCCTTTCCATTTGGGAACAAGATTGATTAGAGAGAGATTTAATTTAAAGATAAATCATCAAGTAGAATCCAAATAAAGCAATGCAATTTCTCATTTAATCCGGGAAAGTTTTACAATTAAGCCCTCTCTCCTCTAATCCTTCGAGCCAATTGGATATCCTTAGGCATAATAGTTTCCCTCTTAGCATGAATAGCACACAAGTTGGTATCCTCAAACAACCCAACAAGATACGCCTCTGCTGCCTCCTGAAAGGCAGCCACTGCGCTGCTTTGGAACCTCAAATCCCAAAAAAAGAAAGAATAAATAAATTATATGCATTATAACCACGGTTTTCAAGTATCATTCGCACACATTCTTAGTTATTAACATTATAGTTACTAAACATCATTCATATAACCTTGGTCACCCTTATCACAGTGCCAAGTATCAATTTATGCCCTTAGCCATCCTCATCATGATGGTAAGTATAATTGTAATGTATCCTTAGCTACCAACACTATGGTGACCAATTATCTATCATTTCTCCTTAAATCTCCAAGTCATTGTGTATACCCAATCTATACAATGGTATGTAAGATAATTACGTCTATTCTAAAGTTATTATGACTAATTCCATACCTATCAATGTAAGGTAATTGTATTCATCCTAATAATAATATAATTAATTTGATACATAACAATGCACGCAAGATACTCATATTTGTTCAAACATTATCCTAACTAATAGATGTATATTGTTGTACACAAGATACTCTTATTCATTCCAATAATATCATCACAAGTTTGATACATGTAAATCTACATAAGGTACTCATATCTAGGGGTGAGTAAAAAAACTGAAAAACCGAGAAAACAAAAAAAAATAACCAAAAAAACCGAACTGTGAAAAAAACCGATTAAAATTTTTAAAAAACCGATCGATTTGGTTCAGTTTTGGTTTTATATCCTTGAAACCGAAAAAACCAAACTGAACCCAAACCAGAAAAACCGAGCCAAACAAAAAAAACCGGTTTTTGTTCTAAAATAACCAAACCGAAACCGGTCGGTTCAAACCGGTTTTGGTTTTGTTTTTTGATAAAAACCAAACCGAAAATGATCACCCCTACTCATATCCATTTTAATTATATCATAACTAGTCGATGCACATCCAAGTATGCAAGGTACTCTTATTCATTCCAATATTATCAAAGCAATAAAACAATAAATTCTGAAATTTATCAATAAGTTTACACAATTTAAAAAGACAAGGTGCGATGCACCTACCTAGAGTATGTGCACGTGTTGCCACTTCATGCAATTGTTCAATCCCCATAGCTTCCCCTATACTACCAGGGATGTAGTTTTTATCAACAATACAACTAACATCATAACTTCATTTAATTCTCATTTAACTAGTATTCTCAAACTAATCACAAGGAATTCCCTTAGAATCTCATACTCTTACCCATTTTTATGTTCATATTTATTTTTATAATTTTGTTATTAAAACCATCACTTAACAACAATTTCAAGCAGAGATTAAAAATTGTCTAATTCCGATCAATTTAGCTTAACCAACTCAGAACACTATCTAGTGGTTTAATCATAACTAAAACTGTAAAAACTCAGTTTTGGACGTGATTTATCTCTATGAAAGGCTAAAACATAGAAATACAATTTTTATGAAGAAACCAACTCCAAATTATTTTGTTTTAAGGCTCAAAATCAACAATCACAATAGCCTTTTTTTTATAGCTAAACTTTTAAACAACGAGGATTTTCATCCCTTGAAAATTCTTTACAACTTCCAATTTATTTTCATGCATAAACAACATTATCTAAGGTCATTTGACATCATTAAATCACAAATTTAAACCAATTCTAAAACAAAACATTCATACAATTTCCCTACCTCTATAATATAGCAAGATTAGGTCAAAATAAGGAAACTCATCCCTTTGGAATTTCTCCTAATTTTTTTTACACACACTACATATGTTATTATCATTGTTTAGCATTATTAATACAATAAAACAATGAACCATTCATTTTCTTTCACTTTCTCCTTGTATAATTAAACATATGCGACAAACCTTAACAATTAATATTCTTACATCATTAATGATAATCTTCATTAACTAATTAATTTGTCAAAAATATACTTATGGCCAACCTTAAATATGTTTTATTTTCCAAATTTCTTTCATTTCAATTTCTTCATGGCTCCATCCCATTCATATCCACACAACCAATAAGTTAGCCTTTTATTCAATTAACATGTTCATATAGTAATGTTCCTTTCTATTCTTACACCATAATCATTCTTCCCCTCATATAAAGAATACACATTTAATCTATAACAACATTAATAGCAATAACATATTTTACTATTACATCTTCCATAAACCCTAACAACCACACAATTCTAATTTCATCAAAACATGTTTTTAATCAAGTTTTCTAAATTTTGCCAAAACTAGCAATAGATTCAAAACGCAATAAGTCATCAACCTCTGATTATTGTTTTACACACAACGGTCAAACTATATATCATAGAGTTGTGCAAAATATATCTCAAAATCAAAATGATCCAACAGTTGGATCTCCCTAGATCTGAATAAAACCGAGTTAACCTGAAAATTGACGAGCTACTGTTCAACATTAACGAAACCTTTTCGGAGAGTGTGTTTCCGATCTCCACCATCCAGAATGAAGGCAACATCTAGATGCACCACATATCCAAATATAAACATGATCCAATGGTGGAAGAGAGAGAAATCGGTCGGCGACCAAAACTGCCCTACAGGTGTATTTCCTTTTGTTTTCCAGGAAGTTTACGATGATGATATGTTGAAAGCATTGTGTGCTTTAAAATCCCTCCGGTCCGTTAGTAGTGGGGTGTTAGAGGAATAATATATCCAAAAATCAGCATGATCCAACAGTGGATGCCAGAGATATGGCCACCGAATCATTATTGGCTCCTCCAAATTATGCACTTCTCTTTCTAGTCGAATTTTCTCTATTGTCTCTCACCTTTTTTTTTTGTCTGGGCTGCTGGTTTCTTTGCTATTTTATAGAACCCTTTTCCATTAATTACAATTTATCCCTTAGTTGTGCCTTTATATATTTTATTTTATTTTTCACATAAATTATTTTGTTTATTTCTGCTTAAATCGCTAGTCTTTACTGAACTTCGATTGGGATGAGATCTTTAACCAAGGAAGAAAAACATATTAATAGACTTCATGCAAAATTTCATCACAATCCGATGATTGAATTGAGAGCTCTGCTTTCTAATATAAAATTGATCAGTTCATGACTTTTCGTCAACAATCCAGATTTTCTTATTCAATCTTCACTTAAAATCATATCAATTATAATTTTAAACCTTTAAGTTCATTTTATTATTTTGGAATATATTTGTTTTAAAATTTCCACCTTTATTTGTTTACCGGACTTGTTGTCGCACCCTCCCGAGAGCTCGACGTCGCGGCGACCCGTCCTCGTAGTAGAGATTGATTGTTGGGGTCTTTCTGTTGTGAAAAAGGAGTCGCCACCTAGTATTAAGGTCACTAGGAAACCTAACTGGTCTTTCAGAGATTCTAAGGCAAGGGACTGGTTGCGTAAAGGGAAGGTTTTAGCACCCCTAGTACGCCCTACCTAAGGTAAGCTGCTTGGTGTTTGATTTGCCTTATAACTGTCATGGTGTTGATGTTCTCTAATCCCATCCGTTTCCTAGGATAAGTCTGCTCTGATGAACGAAATCTAGGGTGCTTTAAAAACCTATTTTTGTCTTAATGTTTTGTACTCTCACGGCTCGCAAACCGTGGAGTAAAAAATTTGAAATGTCCTCGATTATAATCAAGGCTTCTTTCAAGGATGTGTGTAGATTTATTATTCCTAGAAAATTATTTTGGATATTTACCACTCCGGGTTTCTTTATCCAAATATTAACAGTGAATAATAACAAATTATCCCCAATAATATTTTGGATATTCGTCCTATAAGGATTTCTTTATCCAAACATTAGTGGTGAATAATAACAAATTATCCCCAATAATATTTTGGATATTCGTCCTTTATGGATTTATTTATCCAAACATTAGTGGTGAATAATAGATGAATTCCCCAAAAATAAGATTTTTATATTTTTTGGAATATTGGCCAATACCCTTTGGAGTTTTACAAACATGTTGTAAAATCCAGAAATGCAAGAAAAATGATTTTTGTTGTGTTTAAGAAATCCATGCGAATACACATTTTTGAAAATTCAAATATTTGTTTTTTAGATAAAAAAAACGTAAAAACAATGTTAGGGTATTGGTCGTATGCATGAAAACAAAACATTTTTTTTAAATAAACATTTTTTTTGTTGACGAAAACCGGGTATTTTAATACCGGATTTGTATCTTTACAGTATAAAAATACAAACCGATATTGACCAAAATACAGTAATAAAATTACAGAAAAATCACAAATTCTTTGAAATAATTTTTGAAGAATTTTTATTTTTTATTATTATTGTTTTTTTTTGGGCTGGACCCAGCTGGGCCCACGTGGCTGGGCTGAACCCAGCAGGCCTCACGTGAACAGTGAAATAACATTCCACTGAATTATTTTTGAAGTGAACAGTGAAATGCAAGGAAATGTACAGCGACGAAGGGGGCAAACCTGGTGGCGGTGGAGAGGAAGTGCTATGTTCCTCGTAGTGTTGGTGTCGCGGCGGCTGGCTGTGACGGTTGTCGGTGGCTGAGGATGACGGTGTGCTTCCGGTGATTGCAGCGGTGGAGGCCGGCATTGGAAGTAAAGGAAGAAATCTGCAGAAATTGGGCGAAAATGCTGGTTTTTTGGCTGACTTTGGACCCGATTTCCCTCCCCCTCAGGTCTTCAACAGAGATTCTATTTATAGGAGGTGTAAGAGGGCCATATTGTCTACATTGGGGAAAATTTTCAGCCCTTGATTCGACTTGAGGAATCCAAACCGTTGGTTCAAAGTGTGCACCTCGAGCTGCCACCTGAAACCCCTTCCAGGCTGTGAACTGCTCGAGGTGGCCACTTAGAGCCACTCAACGGAGCCGTTTCTAAATTTGTCGACCCGACCGGACCATTCTCCGGGATACAGGGGTTTCAGGTGGAGATGTTGGTGCATTTGTTGTCGGATTTGGGGGCCAAACGAGGCAGAAAACACGCCTGGAAGTCGGCCACTCGGGCAGCTTGGTGGGGAAGAAAATGAACAGTAACTGGTTTTTTTTTTTTTTTAAATGCAAAACGGCGCCGTTTTTGATAAAAATAGGGATTTCTTTGCCAATTCTCAATTTAGTCCTCCGACTTTCAGTTTTGTTCAAAATTATTCCCTAATTGACCCTAAAACTTCTGATTTGATGCAATTTAGTCCCGGCATAACTTCATCTTCGGCCCCGGAGTTACGCGCCTTTTGCAATATGGTCCCTGGTCTCGGATTTATGCAATTAAGTCCCTAATTGGCCCTTAAACTTCAATATTTATGCAATTAAGCCCTTGATTTAACCAAATCAACTCTCAAAAATTATAATTTGACCCCAGAACTTTAATTTCTTCCAATTAAAGCCTAAATTGACTTAAAACTCAATTTTCCTTGCAATCAAAACCTCTATAAATTCAAATAAACCTTCAATAAAATCCAATTGAGTCCATAAACATCAAATTTTGGCCCTTTTTCTCTTCAAATTAAATTTTCTCTTCCAACAGGGCTCTCCTCAGTCAAATATATACTGTAAAATCAAATCTTTGTATTTTTAACCTCCTTGACCAATTTTCCGACCATTTTCTGAGCGCTTCTACCTCCTGTTATTTTTCTAACCTCCTTTGGCTTTTTTATTTTTATTTTTTATGGGGACCCAAAAATGGGTTACAACAGATGCCCCCTCTTTATAATGCTTACGGAGCAAGGGTTTTGCGCAGTAAGTTTTATAAAGATAAACCCAAAACGGAACTCCCGAAACTGATCTGGTCGAAGTTTGATTGATCTGAAACTTGTCTTTTACAGCAATCCTCCTTAACCCCCAAAAACTATGATCAAAATTTAGTCATCTTGAGATCCCTTCTGGCCATCTCCTTTGAATTCTCACTTCAGTTTGATCAACATGGAATTCCATCCGAGATCCCTTCTGGCGGTCTCTAAAAAGTCATATTTGTAGTTTGTCCAAACTGAAATCCCATCTGGCGATTTCCCTTAGCCAAAGCTAAAATCGGTATTACGATTGGGTTAACCTGAGATCCCTTCTGGCGACCTCCTTAGCCAAAACCTATATTTATAGCTTACTCACTTTGGAATCCCATCCGGTGATTCAAAACTAAACTCTGTGGGGTTGGGTTAACCTGAGATCTCATCTAGCGATCTCCTTTAACCACAACCAAAATAAAAAAATATATGTGGTCTCATTATGATGGGTGACCTACCCGAGTGGAGAAGGGGAAGAGTGGTCTCATTCTTATGGGTAACCTACCCAAAGGGGAAGAATGGCCTCATTATTATGGGTGACCTACCCAAGTAAAAAAGATGGAGAATGGTCTCATTCTAATGGGTGACCTACCCAGAAACAAAATGATGGTCTCATTGTGATGGGTGACCTACCCAAATGGAAAAGGAAAGAGTGGTCTCATTCTTATGGGTAACCTACCCAGGGGGAAGAATGGCCTCATTATTATGGGTGACCTACCCAAGTAAAAACAAAATGGAGAATGGTCTCATTCTAATGGGTGACCTACCCAGAAACAAAATGATGGTCTCATTGTGATGGGTGACCTACCCAAATGGAAAAAGGAAAGAGTGGTCTCATTCTTATGGGTGACCTACCCAGGGGGAAGAATGGCCTCATTATTATGGGTGACCTACCCAAGTAAAAAAAATGGAGAATGGTCTCATTCTAATGGGTGACCTACCCAGAAAAAAATGATGGTCTCATTATGATGGGTGACCTACCCAAGTTGAAAAGGAAAGAGTGGTCTCATTCTTATGGGTGACCTACCTAGGGGGAAGAATGGCCTCATTATTATGGGTGACCTACCCAAGTAAAAAAAAAGATGGAGAATGGTCTCATTCTAATAGGTGACCTACCCAGAAACAAAATGATGGTCTCATTGTGATGGGTGACTTACCCAGAAAAATGTTGGTCTCATTGTAATGGGTGACCTACCCAAAGATAAATGTTGGTCTCATTGTAATGGGTGACCTACCCAAAGATAAAAGAAAAAAGCGGTCTCATTGTAATGGGTGACCTACCCAAAAAAAAAATAATGATGGTCTCATTATGATGGGTGACCTACCCAAGTGGAAAAGGAAAGAGTGGTCTCATTCTTATGGGTGACCTACCCATGGGGAGGATAGAAAAAATGTGAAGTGGTCTCATTGTTATGGGTGACCTACCCAAGTGGAGGATAGAAAAAATATGAAGTGGTCGTGTTGTAATGGGTGACCTACCCAGGTGGAAAGAATGTGAAGTGTGGTCTCATTATAATGGGTGACCTACCCAAGATAAAGAAAAGAACAGTCTCATTGTAATGGGTGACCTACCCAGGTGGAAGAATGGTCTCATTGTAATGGGTGACCGACCCAGATAAAAAAAACATGGGGAATTGGTCGTATTGTAATGGGTGACCCACCCAGATAAAAAAAACATGGGGAATTGGTCGTATTGTAATGGGTGACCCACCCAGATAAAAAAAACATGGGGAATTGGTCGTATTGTAATGGGTGACCTACCCAGAAAAATGTTGACAATGGCTCAAAGGCGCATTTGAAAGGAGGTAGGGTTAGAAAACACACTACCTAAGAAGTGAGGGCTCAAAGGCGCGCTCAAAAGGAGGTAGGGTTAGAAAACACACTACCTGAATGGTGGTGGCTCAAAGGCACACTCGGAATGAGGTAGGGTTAGAAAACGCACTACCTAAGAAGTGAGGGCTCAAATGCACGCTCAAAATGAGGTAGGGTTAGAAAACGCACTACCTGAGAAATGGTGATGAAACACCGATCTGACACATGTTGAAAGCAATGCATTATGGTCAATATGCATGTATGTTTTTGTTACCTATCTTGGAAACATAGGTCCCCCTTTCATCGTAAACTTCTTCGAGCTCTTGTTTCAACCTTTTCTCATGAACCGAAATATAACATATCCTCTTAATGAAGAGATCTCTGGTTTCTTATGGGGCCCTTTCTTGCTTCATTGAGTATTGTGCTTTATTATTATTTCAAAAAGAAAACTCAAAAGATTTGGTTTTGTTCATGAAAACTGAAACTTTCAATGTAATTGGGAAATCTCATAAAAGATGCTTTTTAGAAGTTTTTATGATATACCCATTTGGGCTTTGGTTCACTATGGACCCCTATGTGCACTTCGTACACTCCTTGGCCCCAGTGTGGTGTGCAAAAACATGTCAAGTTTTTATTTGGTTTGATTCTCTCCAATTGATGGAGTCATCTCCTTAGTCATGCATTAAAACAGTTCTTTTAAGTAAAAGATTTCAAATGCTATAAGATCATACGTTTTATGAAAAAAAAAGTTCTTTACAAAGAGAATTCATGGCTGAACCTTTTTTTTTATTATTATTTTTTTTTATTGATCGGGAAGCATAGTATTTCTTTATAGAGTCAGCCTTCACAGATTTAACTAGATCTTCTCCATCCATTCTAGATAACAAATAAAGCTCCTTTCAAGAATGTTTTCTTTAACACGTAAGGGCCCTCCTTGTTTGGCGCCCTTTTACTTTGATCCTCTTCTGGTAAAGGCTATGTTCAGTACAAAATATCCTTCATGGAATCCTCAAGGTCGGACCTTCTTATCATATGATTAGGCCATCTTTGATGATGACAGATTGCAGCTAATCTCTTTTCACTGATCATATTCAACTATTCATATCTAACTTTTACCCATTCCACCGTTTCTAAATTCAGAGTCTACCAAAACTCTTACTGAGGGGTTTTCCACTTTTAAAGGCATAACCGCCTCCATTCCATATACCAACGTGTACGGGGTGGCTCCTGTCGAGGTTCGGACTACGGTGCGATACGCATGAAGGGCAAATGGCAACATCTCATGCCAATCCTTATAGGTGACTACCATCTTCTGAATAATCTTTCTGACATTCTTGTTAACGACTTCTACCGCACCATTCATCTTTGGTCTATACGGCGAAGAGTTGGAACGCTTGATTTTCCATTTAGCGTAGAGTTTTATTATCATCTTGCCAATTGAATTTCTGGGCATTATCAATTATAATCTTTTTCTAGTGGACCATACTGACAAATCAAATCTCTCTCAATAAATTTCTTCATCACTTTTTGCCTCTACGTCATCCAAACATCTCAACAAAGTTCTGTAAGATGATTTCTTATACAAAGTTTCCTCATCAAGATTGAAATCCATTGCCAACATTCTCAAAGTCTTCTTGTTGATTTTGGATGCCCCCATGGGATATGTCTGGTTTTTTGGATGAAATTCTTGATATCATAGTACCAAGGGTTTCCATCTATTTCCCTCTCAACTGAGCAACCATGAGATGGGTTATTTCTGATATCAATGTGTACCGGTTGTACCTTGTGCCCAAAGTCTATTCTAGCCATGGAAGTTAATGTGACCAAAGTATCAACAAAATGTTTTCCTTCCATTCCTAAATGGGTGAACTTTATCTCCTCAACTTCTCTAGCCAATTTAGATAGGTATTCTTGGTAAGGTCCCAACTTCTCGTCCTTGGTTTGCCTTTTTCCTTTCACTTGGCAAATAATCAAAATTGGTGATTTAGCATGGTCAGCTAGGTGATCGGCAATGACATTCATGGCTTTCCTTATCATATATACTATGTTGTACTCAACTAGTATAACTTGCCATTTGCAAATTGGCTTGATAGATAGGGGTGAATTTAGTAGGTACTGCTTGATTTTCTCGAAAGCTTCTTCACACTCTTATTCCACATTCCAAGATTCTTCTTCCTTAACAATTGAAGATGGGGTCATAAGTCATGGTTAATTGGGATATCAATCGAGCAATGTAATTCAACCTTCCCAAGAACCTTCTTACATCCTTCTCATCATTAGGAGTTGGCATAGATTGAATAACCTTTACTTAACCAAGGTCCACTTCTATCCTTTTTTCACTCATCATAAATCCCAACAACTTCCCAGATTTCACCCCGAATGAACACCTTGTGTGGTCAAGCCTCAACTTATACTTCTTTGGTCTTTCAGGACAAGTCCTTCAACATTTGGATATGATTCTCTCCTTCTCTAGGTTTAGCAATCATGTCATCCACGTATACTTCAATGTCTTTGTGCATTATGTCATGAAATAGAGTTACCATGGCCCTTTGGCAGGTGGCCCTAACATTCTTCAACCCAAATGGCATGACCTTGTAACAAAGGTTCCCCATGGTGTTGTCTTTTTCTTATCCTCTTACGCCATTTTTATCTGATTGTAGCCCGGAAATCCATCAAAATATGTGGAGTTATATGCTGCATTGTCAACTAACATCTCTATGCGTGGTAGATGGAAAATTGTCTTTCGGGCTACCACTATGTTGGACACCCATTGCAGGTATTTGACAACCTCTAGAAAACCAGCATTCCACTGTTTTTTTGATTTTTGCATTCACTTTGATTAAAACCTCCGGATGAGTTCTCCTCAACTTTTGCTTAAATGGTTTGCATCCTTCTACCAATGGTACCCTATGTACTACGATATCAGTATCCAAAGTAGGCATATCCTCGTAGGACTAGGTAAAGAAATCTACATAATCTCGGAGTAATACAATCAACTCTTTCCTTTCTTTAGGAGTGATCATGGTCCATATCTTTAATTTTTCTCTTATTTTTTTATTTCCCGTATCTATGGTTTCAAGTTCCTCTCTAGCGGGTTTCCAAGCTTGTTCATGTTGTCCTATTTTCATCCACTTCTTCCTCTTCTATAGCTACTATGTTTTCTTAAGTTTGGCCATTCATTCTCAGTGTAAAGTGTAGATGTTTGTTTCGAAAGATCCGATTTGAAAACGGAAAGTGATGTGTAAAAACATCAAGATGAACCTTTGAAAATGCATGATCTCATTAAAAGAAAAAAATTGTCTCAAAACATTTGCTTGAGCAAACTGATTAGGTGCGCAACATCATTCCAAACTCCATCAAGCTTTCTTTGGTACTGAGCTTTTGGGTTTAACCTTTCTTCATTTTCCATCCTTTTCTTTGTCGAGTGTTGTGGATTCTAGAAGGGGTATCTATGTTTCTAGGTCTGATGCGTGCATAGATGTATAAAAAAATGCATGACATAATGCATGATTGTCATAAGAATGCTTTGTATATTGGGTATGGATGCAGCCTTCTAGTGAACGAATAACAGCCACCACCTTATAAACATAGGCTCTCTTGTCACATTGCTAGGAGTACTGCCTTTCAAGTCGTTTACTTGAATCATGTTCACCAAGAGACAGATTTTGCATAAGAAGATGGGTCAACGCCCTTTTCATTAATGCTTGATAAGTTTATTTCCTTTCCTCCACAAACTCTCTAGCCAAACGTAAAAAGGCAAAACCGCGATTCTCAATCTTCCCTAGAAAGGCATCGGTTTTAGCTAGGCTTCGGCGATAGCGAATGATGTCCCTTCCCACTTTTCATGCATGTATTCTAATAATCCGAGTATGTGCAACAACTTCGTCCATTTGCTCATCCATCTTGGTCAGCTTTTCTATGAGCAACATATTGGTTTTGTTTAAAGCAGCATTGTTAGCGTCGATTTGATCCTTGTATTTTTCCATTTCTGCTAGCTTATTGTCCAAATACTTTTTATCCTTTTCACGCTTCTTGTCAAGTTTTTATCCTCACAACTCTTTATCTCATTCTTCTTAACCGCTAATTCCGCTTTAATAGCCTTAAAACCTTTCCTTTTACTCTTCCTTTACAATCTCCATCAAACGGTTTTCCAACTCTATATATTTCTTATTCAAATCCTCATACTTCCTAATCCTATCCATCAGTTCGAATTGAACTTGTGCAAATTTTTCTTGGGTATATTTTGTGCTTCCTTGGCAATCTTTAAAGTCAACCTCCATTGCTTCAAGTTCAAAGCAACTTTGCATCCAATCCAAACTAATCCCTCCTAGCTCCTTCTCACTTCTTTCCTAGCAATCTTCTCTTCACTTAGCTTTAACTCAAGCTTTGTTATTCTCGCATCTCTAGATTGTGTTTGTTCATCTAGAAATGCTCTTCTTTTATCTTCTTCCAGCAATCATTTCTTCCAACATTGCCTTGTCTTCTCAACTCCTCTTCATTATTGTCCCTTTTTCTCTTGATAGGCTCTTCTATAATTTGGGGAGATTTGACTCCTACACAAGGCATGGCTGAAGCAGCTAAGTCTCTCGATCTTGCATATCCTTCACTTGCACTTGGATCCTTTAAACCTTCTATCTCAACCAAAACCATATGCTTCCAATCTTGTGTGATGATCTCCACAACTTCTTGTGCGATGGGATCTTTGAACAAACCAAAGAATTAAGCAATTCCTATAGTCCTTGGAACAAACTGCATGCCCCCAAGTTGCCTTACCACAAGGGCAGGAGCATAACTTACATAACCTGTGATCCCTACCAAAGGCACCCAACATCTCTGTCCACAACTCATTAGGACTTTCACTGTCGTTACCCATGAGGCTCTCCACTTGAAATCACTATTAGGTCAACTATGCCCAAGGCAATCAATCTCTCTTTTTCTAATCCTGACTTCTTTTCCAGTTCAATTTATAGCATCCTCCATTTCAGTCCGGTAGCATTCTTTTCCAAAAACTTTTCCAAGTTGGAGATTCTGAGCAGTTTTGACAGTTCGGGGATGATCTCTTCAGATCTCAAAGGCAAATAAATCCGATACAAATTGTTCAAAAACTTAGTCAACATCCCATATTCCTCCATAGTGGGACATAAGTCTATGCTTCCAAAAGAAAAACACCGGTAGTCTGGATCCCAAAAATGAATTATGGCTCGCACAGCTGTAATATTTCCTAAAAAATGTCTATATTTCCTAAAAATGCATCCTTATCCACATTCTGAGAGTGAGTCATTAACTTGGTCACCTCATTCATAATGCAATTCAGGTTCTTGATTGGTGACAGCTTCTTAGCATCGCTTCTAAGGCAGTCTCCTTCAGTCAATTGTGACATTTCAGAATTTTTTTTTTTCATATTCTATGATGGAAAATTATGGTGGCCATTTCATTCACAAGTCCTGGGATTCAAAATGCCTTAGGTTTAGACTTGTTTTGATGCAAAAGATATTATGGAGCATACAACCTTAAGGATAGGTTCTAGTTCCTTTACGTGGGACATAGGGTAGGTTTACTACTTGGTCTCTAAAAAAGGGTCTCTTGTTGTCCCAGTGATCGCCCTCGTAAAGGCAATATGGGGGTTCAGCAGATAGTGGGATGGCACATGTACCAATCACTATCAGTCTAAACACTCAGCATAGAGTTGGGGTTTACACAAACTTAAACCTTGACTCAAGTCATAAGGCAAGCTGCTAGTCCCCCACCTAACTTAAAGTTTAATGTGTGTGCTCTCGACAAGATAGTAATAAAACAAGTGATGCATGATAGGCTCTGCAATAAAATCTATATCCATATATGATATACCATGCATGATAGGATGTAAAGATGCATGCTAAAGCTTTTAAACAAAGTATCATTCATAGTAAAAAAAACAACACATGGCATAACAACAAAAAACAATTACCAAGATTAGTCCAAGGGTCCCCAGTGGAGTCGCCATCCTGTCGCACCCTCCCGAGAGCTCGACGTCGCGGCGACCCGTCCTCGTAGCAGAGATTGATTGTTGGGGTCTTTCTGTTGTGAAAAAGGAGTCGCCACCTAGTATTAAGGTCACTAGGAAACCTAACTGGTCTTTCAGAGATTCTAAGGCAAGGGACTGGTTGCGTAAAGGGAAGGTTTTAGCACCCCTAGTACGCCCTACCTAAGGTAAGCTGCTTGGTGTTTGATTTGCCTTATAACTGTCATGGTGTTGATGTTCTCTAATCCCATCCGTTTCCTAGGATAAGTCTGCTCTGATGAACGAAATCTAGGGTGCTTTAAAAACCTATTTTTGTCTTAATGTTTTGTACTCTCACGGCTCGCAAACCGTGGAGTAAAAAATTTGAAATGTCCTCGATTATAATTAAGGCTTCTTTCAAGGATGTGTGTAGATTTATTATTCCTAGAAAATTATTTTGGATATTTACCACTCCGGGTTTCTTTATCCAATTATTAACAGTGAATAATAACAAATTATCCCCAATAATATTTTGGATATTCGTCCTATAAGGATTTCTTTATCCAAACATTAGTGGTGAATAATAACAAATTATCCCCAATAATATTTTGGATATTCGTCCTTTATGGATTTATTTATCCAAACATTAGTGGTGAATAATAGATGAATTCCCCAAAAATAAGATTTTTATATTTTTTGAAATATTGGCCAATACCCTTTGGAGTTTTACAAACATGTTGTAAAATCCAGAAATGCAAGAAAAATGATTTTTGTTGTGTTTAAGAAATCCATGCGAATACACATTTTTGAAAATTCAAATATTTGTTTTTTAGATAAAAAAAACGTAAAAACAATGTTAGGGTATTGGCCGTATGCATGAAAACAAAACATTTTTTTTAAATAAACATTTTTTTTGTTGACGAAAACCGGGTATTTTAATACCGGATTTGTATCTTTACAGTATAAAAATACAAACCGATATTGACCAAAATACAGTAATAAAATTACAGAAAAATCACAAATTCTTTGAAATAATTTTTGAAGAATTTTTATTTTTTATTATTATTGTTTTTTTTTGGGCTGGACCCAGCTGGGCCCACGTGGCTGGGCTGAACCCAGCAGCCTCACGTGAACAGTGAAATAACATTCCACTGAATTATTTTTGAAGTGAACAGTGAAATAGCATTTCACTGTTCAAGTGAATTATATTTCACTTGAACAGTGAAATGCAAGGAAATGTACAGCGACGAAGGGGGCAAACCTGGTGGCGGTGGAGAGGAAGTGCTATGTTCCTCGTAGTGTTGGTGTCGCGGCGGCTGGCTGTGACGGTTGTCGGTGGCTGAGGATGACGGTGTGCTTCCGGTGATTGCAGCGGTGGAGGCCGGCATTGGAAGTAAAGGAAGAAATCTGCAGAAATTGGGCGAAAATGCTGGTTTTTTGGCTGACTTTGGACCCGATTTCCCTCCCCCTCAGGTCTTCAACAGAGATTCTATTTATAGGAGGTGTAAGAGGGCCATATTGTCTACATTGGGGAAAATTTTCAGCCCTTGATTCGACTTGAGGAATCCAAACCGTTGGTTCAAAGTGTGCACCTCGAGCTGCCACCTGAAACCCCTTCCAGGCTGTGAACTGCTCGAGGTGGCCACTTAGAGCCACTCAACGGAGCCGTTTCTAAATTTGTCGACCCGACCGGACCATTCTCCGGGATACAGGGGTTTCAGGTGGAGATGTTGGTGCATTTGTTGTCGGATTTGGGGGCCAAACGAGGCAGAAAACACGCCTGGAAGTCGGCCACTCGGGCAGCTTGGTGGGGAAGAAAATGAACAGTAACTGGTTCTTTTTTTTTTTAAATGCAAAACGGCGCCGTTTTTGATAAAAATAGGGATTTCTTTGCCAATTCTCAATTTAGTCCTCCGACTTTCAGTTTTGTTCAAAATTATTCCCTAATTGACCCTAAAACTTCTGATTTGATGCAATTTAGTCCCGGCATAACTTCATCTTCGGCCCCGGAGTTACGCGCCTTTTGCAATATGGTCCCTGGTCTCGGATTTATGCAATTAAGTCCCTAATTGGCCCTTAAACTTCAATATTTATGCAATTAAGCCCTTGATTTAACCAAATCAACTCTCAAAAATTATAATTTGACCCCAGAACTTTTATTTCTTCCAATTAAAGCCTAAATTGACTTAAAACTCAATTTTCCTTGCAATCAAAACCTCTATAAATTCAAATAAACCTTCAATAAAATCCAATTGAGTCCATAAACATCAAATTTTGGCCCTTTTTCTCTTCAAATTAAATTTTCTCTTCCAACAGGGCTCTCCTCAGTCAAATATATACTGTAAAATCAAATCTTTGTATTTTTAACCTCCTTGACCAATTTTCCGACCATTTTCTGAGCGCTTCTACCTCCTGTTATTTTTCTAACCTCCTTTGGCTTTTTTATTTTTATTTTTTATGGGGACCCAAAAATGGGTTACAACACTTGTTACCGTTTCAAAGTAACGTCACTGATTTTTAATCGGTGCTTGCACCTTTAGTCCTACCCTTTTCATTGCACTATCCTTCATTATAATTTATTCTTTATTACCTCACTTATTCCTTAGAAACATTTCATCATTTTCCTCATTATTTTATCCATCAAAACACGTTACCAATTTCTCTGTCCTTATGAATTCTAAACCAAAATTTATTTTTATGGAGGTCATCCCCTCCATTATATATTATTATTTATCTATTATTTCTTATCTTGGTTTTCATCACTCATTGAGATCATATCACTTTCAGTCTTATGTTTACATGAGAGTTTACACATCCGCATATTTAAATTATAAATTTCTACGGTTTCACAATGGTAGTCGTTTGTTTTCTTTTTTTCTCTCTCTCTCTCTCCTCTAACATATAAAGTATATCATCATCCTCTTTCTTTCTTTCTTTCAATTTCAGTCCTCGTTCTTTAAATTTTTTATTTCGTTCTTATTCCTTTTAGAAAAGTTTTTGTTTTTTCAATTTTGTCCCCATTCTTTTAATTTTTTATTTTATTCTTATTCCTTTTATAGTTCTAGTCCTTATTCCTTTTATTTCTTATTTTTTTCCTATTCCTTTTATAGATATATATATTTTTTAAATTGAGTCCTTCAATTATAATTTCTCATATGTTTTGTTTTTAATTTTAGTTTTCATTCTTTTAATTCCTTATTTTGTTCTTATTCCTTTTATAGAATTGTTTTTTTTTTCAATTTAGTTCTTCAATTATGATTTCTCATATGTTTTGTTTTTCATTTTGGTCCTTATTTTTTTTTATTTTTAATAGTTTTTCTTTGCCATTTTATTGAATTTTTTTTCTTTCAATTTCATCTTTTAATCAAAGTTTTAATTGTTTTATTTTTTACAGTTAAACCCTCATTCTTTTGATTTTTTCTTCTGTTAAAGCTATTTTCTAATTCAATTTAACCCTCCAATTAAAATTTTTTATTTTCCCTCTAATTAATGTTCTTTTTTCACCCTTATTTTTTTAGATCCTTTTGTGTAATTTTTTTTTCTGGTTTATTTTTTGACATTTAATTTGTCATGTGATCTTATCGTTCTGCATTTGTGTTTTTTTTTTTAAATATTGGTTTTGTAATCTCTTTCAATTTCTTTTCATTGAGTTTATCCCGATCTCATGACGTAGATCACCGATTTTACATGTCATTTTTTAATATAAGTTTTTTTTAGAATTGTTTTGTTTGTGTTTGATTTTTCAAGATATTATTTCAATTCATCTGTAATTATTTTTTTTGTTTTATACAAGTGAACTTTATTTTTCAAAATAAAAAAAATAATTTTTAAATAATATTCTTAATTTGTTGGGTTTTGTATAATATTTTTTTTTAGCGTGAGTTTATTCAATCATTTTTGTTTATATTTATTTTTTAGATCATGAGATTTTTAGATTATACTTTTATTGATTTAAATATTAGGTGAAGCATGCGCGGAGAAGGCATAGAATAAAACAATTTCAGTTTCCAAGAGACAATCAGAACAAATTATATAGTCTTGGTTGCTTGGAATTTCTACTGAAACAACTTTGTCATTTGGAAGAACAAAACAAAGAAGAGAACAAGGATTATGGGTACAATTAATGCAACATGCGAATTAATTCATATGAAAGAATTGAAATTGCAGAAGCTAAACCACTTCAAGTATAGGGCAGACGGATTGTATGATAGTCAGAATGAGAAGAATAACAGCTCCTGAGACAGAGACTGCTGCCCATGGGGTATTGAAATAATTTTGCTTTAAATTTGCCTTCCATTTGTTCCATGGCCTTTCGCAGAATGCATTCAGATCTTTAATGAGACCTTCAAAGAAAAAACCATCTGGCGACACTAAATTTTCTATGTTGAGACTGTGAAAGAGTTTTACCACTTCCTCTTTAGATAATAGCCAATTATCTATAATACGATTTTCAACAAGTATTTCCACATCCTTACTGGCACCGAGAAAGAGACCCATCAAACAGATATAGTCACCAACATAACCAGATCCCAGGCCATGGCACTGCTCAAAGGCTTGCATATTCCTGATTATGATTTATGTTCCGTCTTCTAACTGTAATCGTGGAAATTCTAGTCTCCCTTTATTTCTATCGAATTTTATGTCAAGAAGATTTTTGCTTGAGCTCAGCACAAACTTGACCCCTGCTTGGTGGAGCTCCTTTACACTGGGTGCGGTTAGAACCTCAAGTTCCTCATGCTGTTGCTGTTCAGTTGGCCGATGATAAATTGTAAGAAAGTCAACCAAATGTTTCACTTCGGAGAAATCTATTTTCCCCCAATATTCCCCTACTGCCCATGAACCCCATTCATTTGAAAAGAACCAATGAGTAAGCTCAATCAGTGTAGGTTTCGGAGAATTGCCGAGTATAGTGGATAGTCCACACAACTCCTCGAGGATGAAGAACGGGAGCTGATTTTCAAGCAAACAGATATCAACCCTTACATCAAACCACTTGTATGGAGGATAGAAAATGCTGTCTCTGCTACCTCTGAATTCTGTGGACTTCCTGCAATTGTACTTCAGCAAAAACATAATGACGAAGACAGCATCCATTAATATCATTTTTATGAAGTTTTCGCTACTAAACCAATTGGTTTCCTCATAGCAATTACGCAATCTTGTTTCCTTCTCCTTGATCAATTCAATAAAACCCTCCACACTTACCTTGGTCCGGGCAATGAATTCTTGCAGGTACATTCTTTTGTGGTCTTCCATGGCTTTTAGCTTGTCATTACAATGGTGAATTGGGCCTATGGAGACTAATCGAGGTGTGTAGGCCTTTTCGTTCAGCTCGCGTAATCGCTCAGGAACTTTATATATACAACATCTGTCGGAGAAAGCATATGAGATTTGCAGCTCTTCCTTCACGGATTGGATTAATCTATCAATACCAGATTCCATCCTGTGACTGAACTGAGATGATGGCTAGTATTAGAACAAAACAAGCAGATCAAAAAAATTGTTACCACTGAGAAAACAAATTCAATTACGAAACCCTAAAAAGAGATGAAACTTACAGCCTTAAGTTTGCCTTCACTAGCAACAATTTAACCAGTAATATATATATATATATATGCGCGACCACATGAGTGATACAAATTAAGCGATGTGTTAAGTTTCTTTAGTTAAAGTTATTGATAATGTGCCTTGTATAGTTCCACTTTATTTGTATCAAATGATATAAATTAATTATCAAAATAAATCATTATTATATATTGTTTCATATGAAATTTGCTTAATAAGTTTTATATTTGTGAAAAGAATTCTAAGAGTTTGTCGTTAGAAAAAATGATATTTTATCATGACAAAAAAAGTATGATAAAGAAATGTGCAAATAATGTTGATAATTCTTTTCTCTTGAGAAAATTATTTTTCACACAATATTATTTAGAACAAAAAAAAACAAAAAGAACATATCAATCATAAAAAGCCTGTTGTATAGAAACTTACATACTTAAAAGCTCTCGACAACCGGCAGTTTTAGAACTTTTGCTCTGCCTCTAGTGTCCAAAGAGATGTACCAAGAATGGTAGACTCTTCCTCTTTAATATACATTCCAAAATGTTTTATTTCTCCAATGGCAAGCAAAGGATCCTCTTAGATAATAATTAGTTTTATTCTATAATATTAATTATTTGCGAGATCTAGAGTTATAAGCAGTTATATAGAGATTTGTCCCAAACAAAATGTGAAAGATAAGTCTAAATCTGAAAAGAGATCCGGTCATTTAAGATCAGGATAACAGTTTAAAATAATAATAATTGAAGATTCAACTACTGGATTGAGATTAAAAATTTAAAGGAGATTCTACGGGATGTTTTCCAATTTAAAACCATTATGTCACTTATCAGAACGTTGAATTTCCCTTAATATTCAGACTAGTTTTAGTTTCAGCGATTCCCAATATGAAGATCAATAGAACAGGCTGTGTAATCTGAGGGAGAGGAAAGCTAATTCTGGAGGAGATAACTGCACAATCTATAGCTAGACCGATGACCAAATCAATCTCTTCATGAAGGATTTAACATTGATGCAGAAATGGCGTGAAATGTTTAACGAACCTCTCTCGGTTATATCAAATATATGTTAAAAACATAAAAAGCCATAATTATTGATTTTTCCTGCCATTTTCTTTGAGAATATATATTCAGCTAGAAGGGTTAGAACATAATATATATTCTCAAACCTCGTTTCAAGTATAGCATAAAGCAAATGCATCAAAGGTGGAAGCATTTTCTACAATTATAATGGTTGACACGCTAACAATATTCTATTATAAACCTCCTTTGAAGTATAAGGTATAGCATAAAGCAAACAATCATGGTAGAGCATGACTAGATCCTTTCCCGTGTTGCACAGCAAGTCAAATCATTGTTCTTACGTGAATTTTGTTACAGTGAAATAGCCACGCCTCTTATTTTTTCTGTTAATTTATTAAAAATTTTGTTGATGTTTTGCCATCAAGAAATACAGCAGGTAAATTTAAGAAGATAACAATGACTAGATAGTAAAGTACATGTACACACAGAACAATTGAGAAAGTAGACCTAAACAACTTGAACGATAGAGCACGCAGTTTGTACCACAGTGAGCATGAGGAGAATAGCAGCAGCTATAACAGATATTATGGCCCATGGATTACGGAAATAATTTTGTTTCAATCTTGCCTTCCATTTGTGCCTCCGCTTTCTACAGTATCTATTCAGATCTTCAACAATTTCAGAAAAGTAGAAATTGTCGAGGAAGATGAGATTTTCTTTGTCAAGATTGTGGACAACACTTAAAACTGCATCATTAATATCACGCAGCCAGTTTTCTATAATTCAAAATTAATCTATTACTGATTTTTTCTTTAATTAGTATGCTGAAATATAAGTTAAATAACTTTATTTATACTAGGAAAAAGATATTAAATAAAACTAGAAAAATAATAAAAGTATTTTAAACTCAATTAAAAAAAATCTTAACTCAACTAGAAAAATATTGCAATTCCTAAATAATAACTCAAATGCTTTGTATAAAAAAAACAAGGCTTCAAATTCTCTAATCAAAATTGCAGCTCGTTTCAATAATAAGATAAGAAATTATCCTTGATAATATAAAAGTATGAGAATACCAACTTGGACGCATTTAGAAGGTGCTGAGACAGCAATTAATGATTCAACTTGGCAAATTCCTGTTGAATATTAAACTCAATCTAGATGGTCAAGGAAGGCAGCCACCAGCTGTCACCGCCCAGCCACCAACCGGCCAGCCGCCAGCCGCCAGCCACCAGCTGTTTGCCGCCAGCCGCCTTCACACTTGAAGGTTGAATTTTCTTGTTTTGAATTCGTGTATAAATAGCAAGCTAAGCTTATGTTATTCTGTGTGGAGAGACTAGAGAGAAACACTAGAGAGAAAGAGAGAGGGCGTGTATTGTTAAGCTTTTGTGTTAATTAATTGTAAGCTTGTGTTCTTGAAATAAAACAGTGTGTTTTATCCCCTCCGAGTGTTTCAAAGCCACCACCAGTGGTTTCTCCCACCAACAATTGGTATCAGAGCCCCGTTCGTCAGAAACAGAAGTGTTTTTGGGAGATAGCCGAATTTTCAAAGTTGTCAAAAACAAGTTTTGATCATTCCAACGTGTAGATCTCCTCCATACGAACTCACTGCCGCAAAAATCAGCTCAATCGGACACCGGGGTGCTCCACACGCGCCGCCTGAAGATCCGGTGACTGTAGCCCAGTCGCACCCACGCGCGCCAGAGGAAGAAGACGAGTGACGTCCACGCGCGCCATATTTGAGCCGGTAAAGCCGCGCCGCGCCGAGCCTCAAGCCAAGCCTCCAGCCGAGTCGAAGAATATTCCCGAGAATATTCCCTTTTAAGCCGAGCCGCTAAGCCGAGCCACTATTAGCCGCAGCCGAGCCGATAGAATATTCCGCAGAATATTCCCGGTTCAACCCAGCGAACCGCCCGACGCCCAGAATTGGTGTTTTGACCGGTTCACCCATTTTCTGACCTGATTGCTACAAAGTCAGACCGGTTCCCGACTATTTCGACCATTCCGGATCGATCTACAGTGTCCGTTTTGCCAAATTCAACTCCCAGAAGGAGATATAGTCATTAAAAGAGCAAAATGACTACAGAAAGTACACAAACACTCATCCCGAAGCTGACCAAAGACAACTATGATAGTTGGTGCATCAGATTGAAGGCATTCCTTGGTTCACAAGAGTGTTTGGAGATTGTACACTATGGTTATGATGAACCAGAGTCCAAAGAAGAAGAAGATGCTTTACAAGAGGCACAGAAGCAAGCCCTGAAAGTCAACAGAAAGAAGGACAACAAAGCAAAGACCATCATCTACCAAGGTCTTGATGAAGATACATTCGAGATCATAGCTTCCGCTGAAACATCACATGATATATGGGAGGCTCTCCAGCAAAAGTACAAAGGTGCTGACAGAATCAAGAAGATTCGTCTTCAATCTTTGCGAGGTGAATTTGAGTTATTACAAATGAAGTCCTCAGAATCAATTTCTGATTATCACACAAGAATTATGGTGATAGTCAATCAGATGAGGAGAAATGGAGAAGCCATCGTCGATTCTCGAATTACTGAGAAAATTTTGAGATCCCTAGATCCAAAATTTGATTTTGTTGTTGTCGCCATTGAAGAGTCCAAGGAAGTGGACAAGTTGACAGTGGATGAACTTATGAGTTCTTTGCAAGCTCATGAGCAGAAGATTGTAAAGCGAAATGGAGATAAGGCCATCGAGCATGCCTTACAAGCAAAGCTGTCTCTCAAGGACAGATATGAGCAAGGGGAGACTTCAACAAGTGGATATACCACTCAAGCAGGAAGTCAACAATCCAGAGGAGGATTCCAGAGATTCCAAGGAAGAGGTTCTTGGAATACAAGCTTTAGAGGAAGAGGTGGTAGAAACACCACCAGAGGAGGTCGAGGACAACAAGCATTCACTCCTAGAGGAAGAGGAGGCGGTTACAATAACCGTGACAAGAGGAATATCAAATGTTATAGTTGCAATCAATTTGGGCACTATAGCACTGAATGCAGAAGGAAAGCTCCGTTGGAGATACGTGAGCAAGCCAACTATGCAGAGAAGGATGACATAGAAGCTGCATTTCTTGTCCAACAAGAACTTGGCGAGAAACAGGAAAATATATGGTATCTAGATACTGGAGCCAGCAATCACATGTGTGGCTACCGAGAGTTATTTAGTGATCTAGATGAGACCAAGCAAGGTCTAGTTACTTTTGGAGATACCTCAAAGGTTCCATTCAAAGGTAAAGGCAGCATCCCAATCAAGTTGAAGAACGGCGATTCCAGCTACATCGCCAATGTTTATTATGTCCCAGCCATAAAGCAGAACCTGATCAGCTTAGGTCAACTTTTGGAGAGAGGATATACTTTTTACTCGAAGAATTGTCATCTGACAATTAGAGACAACAATTGGAGATTAATGGCCTATGTGAAAATGTCCAAGAATAGGATGTTTCCTTTGAACATCCAGTATGATGCAGCAAGGTGTTTAAGTGTCATCACCAACAGTGAAGAATGGCTTTGGCACCTGAGGCTTGGACATCTGAATTTCACGAGCTTGAAGATGCTAGCAAGCAAGAAGATGGTCAGAGGTTTGCCTCACATTGATCATCCAGATGAAGTCTGTGAGAGTTGTGTCCTCAGCAAACATCACAGATCCAGTTTTTCCAAAGAAGTCAACTGGAAAGCAAAGAGGCCACTGGAGTTAGTACACACAGATGTGTGTGGCCCAATTACGCCTATGTCGACTGGACAGAATAGGTACTTCCTCACTTTTATTGATGATTTTAGTAGAAAGACGTGGATATACTTTCTGAAGAGTAAGTCAGAAGTATTCAATTGTTTTAAAGATTTTAAAGCAATTGTGGAGAAGCAAAGTGGCTACATGATCAGAACCGTGAGATCTGATCAAGGTGGAGAATATACAGCAAATGACTTTGAAGCCTTCTGTACACAACAAGGCATCAGACATCAAACAACGCCTGCTTATACACCACAGCTGAATGGTGTAGCTGAAAGGAAGAATCGCACGATTCTTGACATGGCAAGAAGTCTGCTCAAAGCAAAGAAGTTGCCCAAGCAATACTGGGCTGAAGCTGTATCATGTGCAGTGTATCTACTGAATCGCTGCCCAACCAGAAGTTTGCAAGGAGTCACTCCAGAAGAAGCATGGAGTGGTCACAAACCAAGTGTTACTCATCTACGAGTCTTTGGTTGTGTGGCATATGCAAAGATCCCAGATGCAAGAAGGAGAAAACTCGATGATAAAAGCGAGAGATGCATCTTTGTGGGATATGGTGAAAGAAGGATGGGATACAAGCTGTATAATCCCATCACGAAGAAGATGATTATGAGTAGAGATGTTATCTTTGAAGAAGATAAATCTTGGGAATGGAATGATGATCAAGAAGCAGTCAAATGGATCAATATGGATTTGATCCTTGAAGGTGAAGAAGTACCAACAGTACTTGTCGAAGAACCGATTGTACCAGCAGCTGAACCACAAAGTCCGGTACACAGATTCCCTGTATTCAACAGGAGGAACACACCAGGAGCATCATCATCAACACCACCATCAGCATCCTCATCAGAAGAACCAAGAAGGATGAGAAATCTTGAAGAGCTGTACGATGCCACTCAAGTAATGGAAGATACAAATTTGTTTTGTTTCTTTGCAGATAGTGACCCATTAAGCTTCAATGAAGCTGTCACAGAAGAGAAATGGATTAAAGCAATGGATGAAGAAATACATGCCATTGAGAAGAATGATACCTGGAAGCTGACTTATCTACCAGAAAACAAGAAAGCAATAGGTGTCAAATGGGTTTACAAGACAAAGAAAAATGCAAAAGGAGAAGTGCAAAGATACAAAGCCAGATTAGTGGCTAAAGGCTACAAACAGAGAGAAGGCATTGACTATGGAGAAGTATTTGCTCCAGTAGCCCGACTAGAGACAATCAGACTGATGATCTCACTAGCTGCACAACATAGATGGAAGATCTATCAACTCGATGTGAAGTCAGCATTTCTGAATGGCTTCCTAGAAGAAGAGATCTATGTTGAACAACCACTTGGATACATTGAAGCTGAAAATAAAGGCAAAGTATACAAGTTGAAGAAAGCTCTCTACGGTTTGAAGCAAGCTCCGCGTGCTTGGAATACCAGAATTGACAGGTATTTTCAAGATAATGGATTTGAGAAATGTCCATATGAACACGCCATATATGTGAAGAAAGGAGCAAATGGCAGCATCTTATTTGCGTGCCTGTATGTTGATGATTTGATATTCACCGGCAACAACCCTACCATGTTTGACGACTTCAAACAAAATATGGTACATGAGTTTGAGATGACTGACATTGGTCTAATGTCACATTTTCTTGGCTTGGAAGTAACGCAGAAAGAAGAAGGGATTTTTGTATCCCAAAGCGGTTACGCCAAAGATATTCTTGAAAGGTTCAAGATGGAAAGCTGCAATCCGGTATCAACTCCAGTTGAGAATGGAGTGGAATTGAGGAAAAGTAAGGTTGGAAATGTTGATCCAGCTTACTTCAAAAGCTTAGTAGGAAGCTTAAGGTACTTGACATGTACCAGACCGGATATACTCTACGGAGTCGGACTCGTCAGCAGATACATGGAGACGCCAGACCAGTCTCACTTGAATGCAGCTAAGAGAATTCTTCGCTACATCAAAGGCACAATGAATGAAGGTATGTTTTATACCTCAAGTAAAGACTTTAATCTTGTAGGCTACTCGGATAGTGATTGGGGTAGAGATTTGGATGAAAGGAAAAGCACAACAGGGTTTGTCTTTTTCATGGGAGACACATCTTTCACATGGTCATCCAAGAAGCAATCGATTGTAACATTATCAAGCTGTGAAGCTGAGTATGTTGCTGCCAACTCAGCCGTATGCCACTCAATATGGTTAAGGAATATGCTGAAGTTTTTGGGATTTCCTCAAGAAAATCCTACGGAGATTTATATTGACAATCGATCAGCAATCGCATTGGCAAAGAACCCAGTGTATCATGAGAGGAGCAAACACATTGATACACGTCATCACTTTATCCGGGAACATGTGAAGAATGAAGAAGTCCAACTGATATCTTGCAACACAAATGATCAAGTTGCTGACATCTTCACAAAGCCATTAAAAGGAGAAGTATTTATCCGATTAAAGTTCATGCTTGGCATGACATCCCTCGATTGAGTTTAAAGGGGAGATTTGTTGAATATTAAACTCAATCTAGATGGTCAAGGAAGGCAGCCACCAGCTGTCACCGCCCAGCCACCAACCGGCCAGCCGCCAGCCGCCAGCCACCAGCTGTTTGCCGCCAGCCGCCTTCACACTTGAAGGTTGAATTTTCTTGTTTTGAATTCGTGTATAAATAGCAAGCTAAGCTTATGTTATTCTGTGTGGAGAGACTAGAGAGAAACACTAGAGAGAAAGAGAGAGGGCGTGTATTGTTAAGCTTTTGTGTTAATTAATTGTAAGCTTGTGTTCTTGAAATAAAACAGTGTGTTTTATCCCCTCCGAGTGTTTCAAAGCCACCACCAGTGGTTTCTCCCACCAACAATTCCAGCCTCAGGTGTGAAGCACAAGCATAATGCTTTACATTTTTTTTTCTTTAAAAATGAGAAACAAAGGGAAAACAATTCAGTTGAATCCCAATTGCCCCATTCTTTCCATCTTCTACATTCAAAGCAATTTCTAATCAATCACTAGACGATTATGGAGCCCTGATGACAAATTAACCCTTAAGCTGCCTATCAGTATAAGACTGGAGAAAATCAAAGATATAACACGAGATAACCCCTAAAAGATGCTTCTGTGTGTTGATATGTGAAGGACTCTAATGAAAAATGGAGCTGACAAATTCTTGTGCATGAAATTCAGATGACAGGCCTGAGTTTGCTTCAATTCAAGCAATACTTTATGGCCCTTATCTATTTGCTGGTCATACAACTGATGACTGGGACATCAAAAATGTGTCAGCTGATTCTCTGTCAGAATGGTCAACTCCAATACCTGCTGCTTACAATGATCATCTGGTTACCTTTTCACAAAAATCTAGAAACCCAACCTTCTTCTTGATCAACTCAAACCATATAATTACTGTGGGAAATTAACCATTCTCGATCTGGCAACAATTCTGCTCTTCATTCAACATCCCTGACCGTTTCCTGTCCCTTCTCCGTGATTTTACTATTTGACAAATTGATTGCAGTTTGATTCATACAATAACCATGTTGAAGAAAAAAACTAGGCATGAAAGAAACTGAGATTTATTAAAACACGGATGTTAACTTAAACATCAAGCATGTCTTGCATAGAACAATGACATGCAAACCTGCTTACGACAGACCTGAAGAAAATGACTGCAGGTGTCTTATGAGCAGAATTGTTTGAACAAGAACTAAATGGCATATAAAAATAGATTTGAATTTTAAGGTTTTTTAGTTTCAGAGAAAGTGACATTCAAAGATGACAATCCAACAGTATCAGGACTGTTGAGCTGATCAAGTTGCTTCTTACCACAACGAAGCAAATATGGAAATACTTCTGTTTTAAGGCTGCCTTCCATTTGTCTCTCCGCTTGCTGCAGTACTTGTTCAGATCTTTTAACTACACCAGAAAGTGCCAAAAGCAGAAGATAGAAATTACAAGGCAACAATAAGTGGGGGATAATGTAGCTACTTTAATGACATGAGTAAACTGAAACAGCAAAAATTGATTGCATTTTATATATGCTAATTATGTAGCAGAGAAAGCAAGATAGGGAGGAAATATTGATGAGTAATTGAAGAACATATATAGAAATTTCATGGGAAGAGATAACAGAATACACAGTTAATTTACAGAAAACAACTGAAATAGCATAATCAAACAACTTGAATGATCGAACACACTGTCTGTATGATAGTGAGTATGACTATAACAGCAGCTGCTACAACAGAGATTATAGTCCATGGATTACGGAAATATTTCTGCTTCAAGGCTGCCTTCCATTTGTGTACCCGCTTACTGTAGTACTTGTTCAGATCTTCAACTACACCAGAAAAGTAGAAATTGTTGACGTTGATAACATTTTCCTTGGAAAGATTGCGAAAAAGGCGTGAAACTGCATCATTATCATGGAGCCAATTTTCTATAATTCCTTCTTTAACAAGTATTTCCACATCCTTGGCATCGGGGACAAGCAAAGAGAGCATGGTAATATAGTTACATACATATTTATTAGCATCGTAATTGCATTGCTCAAAAGCTTGGAGATTTCTGAATAGGATTTCTGCGTGCTCGCCTATCTTTAACTGTGGGATTTCCAACGTCCCTTTATTATCATCAAATTTTATGAGGAGGGGGTTTATGCTGGACCCTAACTTGAACTTGATTCCAGCCCGATGGAGCTCTGCTACACTGGGAGTGGTTATAGTCGCAAGTTTCTTTGGCTGCATCTCCTGTGCTGGCTGCTGACAGATTCTTAGAAAGTCAACAAAATGCTCTACTTTAAGCAAATTGATTTTCTCCAAAATTTCCTCTGACACCCATGATTGCCATGCAGCAAGTAAGAACGCGTAAGTAAGCTTAATCATGGAATATTCCTCACAATGGTGCTGTAGTTTGGATAGATTGAACAAGTCCTCAACAATGAAGAATGGAAGCTGATTTTCAAGCAAGCACAAATCAATACTTATTTCATCTAGCATCCATGGTTTATTGAATATGCGGTCAATATATCTACTTTGGATAACAGGGGGAAATGCTTTCAGAAAGAACATAATGAGAAAGGAGCAATCCAACAACACCATTTCCACAAATTCCTCTTTACTTAGTTTATCGAAGGTTTCTGCATAACAACTACGCAATCTAGTCTCGCTCTCTGCAATAGCTGCAATAAAATCCCTCACCCTTACCTTGCTCAATTCAAGAAATTCCCTCAGGTACAGTCTCTTATGCTCTTCCATTTCTATTAGCTCTTCTTTTCCGTAGTGAAGTGGGCCAATGGAGATTACTCGAGGTGTGTAAGCCTTTCCATTTAACTCACGTAGTCGTTTTGGAACTCTGTAGATGGATCACTGATCTGAAAAAGAACGCAAGGTTTTCAACTTTCCTTCCACAGACTCTGCTAATTTGGCAATGTCGAGAGAAACATGATCGCCACTATCCATCTGCATTCTTGATGTTCCAGCAACGTTCATACCGTGCCTAGACAATCGCTAGTATCACAATTACCAAACAGTTAGATAAATGCTCCAAAAAAAAAAAAATTCAAGATCAAATTATAGTTTGAGAAAAAAAAAAGTGTAGGTAGGGAAACCGAAACTTATATTTGGTATCTTTAAATGATTTAATATAAAAAGATATTTTATGATTAGAGAAAAGTTTGATCAAGAAATGTACCGAGAATGGTAGACTCTCCCTATTTAATATAAGTTCCAAAATGATCCACAATTAAGATCAACAGATCAGGCTATATAACCCGAGAGAGTAAAGCTAACTCCGGAGGTAACTGCACATTCAATATCTAGACCGAAACCCAGATCAATCTCTTCATGAAGGATTTAACATTGATGCAGAAATGGCATGAAATGTTTAACGAACCTCTCTGTTCTATCAAATGGATTTGCACTTGTAGTTAAAACCATAAAAAGCCATAAAATTATTGATTTTTCCTGCCATTTTCTTTGAGGAATATTCAGCGCTAGAAGGGTTAGAACTTAGAATATAATATTCTCAAACCTCGTTTCAAGTATAGGATAAAGCAAATGCATCAAATGTGGAAGCATTCTCTACAGTGGCTTTAAGGCATTACAATTACAGTGTTTTACAAGTTAACAAAATTCTATTATAAACCTGGTTTGAAGTATAGCATAAAGCAAACAATCATGTCAATCGGGTTGGTTGTTTGGAGCCCCAATATCGCATGAAAAACCACATCTAAACTAACAAAACCAAAGCTAATCTTATTTGATTTCGGGTTTTAGGGCTATTTGGAATTGATAAAATAATTCTCGAGTATTATAAGGGTGTTGGTGAGATGTTTTTGAGTTGAAATATCTGAAAATTAAATTGAGTTTTATGTCTCTACCCTAATTTTCTAGGCACCGTTCTGGTGGCTAGAATCTAGGCTTGCAAACGACATGTTGTCTGTCCTAGTTGGCGACATATCGCTTATTTTTAAAAAAAAAAAAAAACCGATGACAAATCATTCATCCCTTTTAAAATGAGGCCTTGAAGGGCCTTCCAGTACTCTTGGCTCCTCATTGCAGTTGCCTAAGCGTGCTGACCCATATGCCCGCGAGTCTAGGCTTTGGCTCTTTTATTATTATTATTATTATTATTATTATTAAGGCTAAATATAAATTTAAGGAGAGAAAATTATCGAACCTGATAGAGTTCATGGTTCGAAACATGTTTGATAAGTTAAGCCACAATATCGAGGTTTTTTTTTTATATATATTGCTATTCTTTACTGGTTTTTTTATAATATATTTTTAAGAAATAATTTTTGTTAACTTGCTACAGTGAAAATGAAAAGATTTTATTTAATCTTATGCTCAAATGGCTATTTAAATGCAATTTGTGATGTGTTGTTTTGGAGATTCGTAATACTATTTTTCATTTTTTTGGTAATATCTTATAGCAACGTTGAGGTGTATGATTTAGAGGGTGTTTGTTATAATTTTTGTTTTTGTTTTGTTTTTAGATGTTTTTTTAAAAGTGTTTTTGGTTTAAAAATTAAAAAAAACATAAATTTAATTTTTTTTAATGTTTTTAATAATTTTAACATACTAGTGTTAAAAATTTATTTTTAAATATTTTTAAATCAGAAATTATTTTAAAAATTATTTCAATTTCAAACAAACCAAACTGGGTTAATAAACAACTAGGTTTTATTTAATAACAAGATACGAGGACACCTCCTAATTTGTATGCCACTTGCACACTAGATGCTTTTCTTTTCATAATATTTCTCACACCACCTAAACTCTCCTTTTTCTCACCCACTCACTCTAGCACACAAACACGCTCTTACACTTTGGAAATAGTGGAGAGAATTCTAAAAACAGGAGGTGCTGTAGAGAAATCTAGATTGATCTTCAACATAGGGTTCTTTCTTCCCTTCCTTTTCCCTTTCAATCCTAATTTATGTTAATGTAAACAATAATCTCAAGGTGTGTGAGTAAGGAGGTGCGTTTTCTTCCTTTATCAATAATCTAAGATGAAAGAAAACAGCCGCTAAGACCTTAAACCCCATGTTAAGCATGCGCCTGGAAGGCATAGAATAAAACAATTTCAGTTTCAAAGAGACAATCAGAACAAATTATACAGTCTTCATTGCTTGGAATTTATACTGAAACAAATATGTCATTTAGAAGAAAAGTTCAAGGAAGAAAACAGGGGATAGTCCACACAACTCCTCGAGGATGGAGAACGGGATCTGATTTTCAAGCAAACAGATATCAACCCTTACATCTACACCCATGTATGGAGGATGGAAAATGCTGTCTCTGCTTCCTCTGAAGTCTGTGTAAGTCCACTTCAGCAATAACATAATGACGAAGGCAGCATCCATTAATATCATTTTTATGAAGTATTCGCTACTAAACCCATTGGTCTCCGCATAGCAATTACGCAATCTTTTTTCGTTCTACTTGATCAATTCAATAAAAGCCTCCTCACTTACCCCTGTCCGGGCAAGGAATTCCCGCAGGTACATTCTTTTGTGGTCTTCCATGGCTTTTAGCTTCTCTTTACCGTGGTGAATTGGGCCTATGGAGACTACACGAGGTGTGTAGGCCTTTTCGTTCAACTCGCGTAATCGCTCTTGAACTTTATATATGGCACATGTGGTGGAGAAAGCGTATGGGATTTCCAGCTGTCCCTTCACAGGTGCCTCGCGTAATCTATCAATATCAAGCGAAACTTGATGATTCAGCACATGTGAGTGTGACTGAACTGAGATGATAGCTAGTATTAGAACAAAACAAGCAGACAAAAAAATTGTTACCACTGAGAAAACAAATTCAATTACGAGACTGCTGACCTCTGGAGGAGATAACTTGGAATTTCTATTGAAAACAAGGATTATGGGTATAGAGTACAGAGCAACATGAAAGAATTGAAATTGCAGAAGCTAAACTACTTGAAGTATAGAGTACAGAGCAACATGAAAGAATTGAAATTGCAGAAGCTAAACTACTTGAAGTATAGAGCAGACGGATTGTATGACAGTCAGAATGAGAAGAATAACAGCTCCTGAGACAGAGACTGCTGCCCATGGGGTATTGAAATAATTTTGCTTTAAATTTGCCTTCCATTTGTTCCATGGCCTTTCGCAGAATGCAGTCAGATCTTTAATGAGACCTTTAAAGAGAAAAGAACCTGACCACACACTATTTTGTTTGTTGAGATTGTAAAAGAGTTGTACCACTTCCTCATTAGACGGTAGCCAGTTTTCTATAATACGATTTTCAACAAGCATTTCCACATCCTTACTGGCACTGACAAAGAGACCCATCAAGAAGATATAGTCACCAACATAACCATGTTTCAGGCCATGGCACTGCTCAAAGGCTTGCATATTCCTGATTATGATTTCTGTTCTGTCATCTAACTGTAATCGTGGGAACTCTAGTCTCCCTTTATTTCTATCGAATTTTATGTCAAGAAGATGTTTGCTTGAACTCAGCACAAACTTGACCCCCGCTTGGTGGAGCTCCTTTACACTGGGTGCGGTTAGAACCTCAAGTTCCTCATACTGTTGCTGTTCAGTTGGCCGATGATAAATTGTAAGAAAGTCAACCAAATGTTTCACTTCGGAGAAATCTACTCTCCCCAAATATTCCCCTACTGCCCATGAACCCCATTCATATGAAAAGAACCAATGAGTAAGCCCAATCAGTGTAGCTTTTGGAGAATTGCCGAATATAGGGGATAGTCCACACAACTCCTCGAGGATGAAGAACGGGAGCTGATTTTCAAGCAAACAGATATCAACCCTTACATCTACACTCTTGTATGGAGGATAGAAAATGCTGTCTCTGCTTCCTCTGAAGTCTGTGTAAGTCCACTTCAGCAAAAACATAATGACGAAGGCAGCATCCATTAATATCATTTTTATGAAGTATTCGCTACTAAACCCATTTGTCTCCGCATAGCAATTACGCAATCTTGTTTCCTTCGCCTTGATCAATTCAATAAAACCCTTCACACTTACCTTGGTCCGGGCAATGAATTCTTTCAGGTACATTCTTTTGTGGTCTTCCATGGCTTTTAGCGTGTCATTACAATGGTGAATTGGGCCTATGGAGACTAATCGAGGTGTGTAGGCCTTTTCGTTCAGCTCGCGTAATCGCTCAGGAACTTTATATATACAGCATGTGTCGGAGAAAGGATTTGAGATTTCCAGCTCTTCCGTCACGGATTGGGCTAATCTATCAATATCAAGCGAAACTTGATGACTCAGCTCATGATTAGTACTTGATGGTCGACCAGATTCCATCCTGTGACTGAATTGAGATGGTAGCTAGTATTAGAACAAAAAAGCAGATCAAAAAAATTGTTACCACAGAGAAAACAAATTCAATTACGAAACCCAAAAAAGAGATGAAACTTCCAGCCTTAAGTTTGCCTTCACTAGCAACAATTTAACCTGTAATATATATATATATATATATATATATATATATATATATATATATATATATGGACCACATGAGTGATACAAATTAAGTGATGTATTAAATTTCTTTAATTAAGATTATTAACGACGTGCCTTGTTCCACATAATTTGTATTAAATGATATAAATTAATTATTAAAATAATTAATTAATTTATATTGTGTCATATGAAATTTGCTTAATAAGTTGTATATTTGTGTTTAGAAAAAATTGATATTTTATCATTAAAAAAAATATGATAATGAAATGTGCAAATAATTTTGATAATTTCTCTTAAGAGGATTATTTTTCATGTAGTATTATTTTGAATTAAAAAAAACATGATGCCTGTCATAAAAAGCCAAATGGACAGAAACTTAAACTACTTACAAGCTCTCAACAACCGCAGTTTTAGAAGTTTAGCTCGTGTCCAAAGAGATGTTTTCCTGGCTGCCTTCGTGGCCAGTTGTTCCTTAGGGCTTTCCCTCCGGTGGATTTTCTTGCTGTTTACTTTGTGCCCTTGAAATAAATGAATTGGGAAATTGGGGTTTCGGGTTTCTGTTTGTTTCTCGAGAAAACGAGGGAAAGCTAGAGATTTGAAAGTTTTTGGTGGGTAGGGATAGGAGGTTCCGGCGATTTTTGTAGGGGCAAGGGGAGAGGTGAAGGAGGAAGGAAGGAGACAGTGAAATGGGATTTGAGCCGTAGATCGGTAAGCTAATGGAAAACTATAAATGTAATCCGAAGAGGGGAAAGGTGAAAGTAATATTAACTCCTTTTTGTTAGACTGTCTTAATAATTTTAATAAGTGTCCTAGTTATTAGGACAGTGTTGTTAGCATTTGATATTCTGTTTTAGTTTTACTTATTCTTAAGCAAGGATCCACATCTTCAGGGTGTTGAAGACGTGAACTTATTTTTAGCTGTTTCTGTTGTTTCTTGTTCTGGCTATTTAAGCCTTAGTCTCATTTGATCAATTTATTGTATTATTCTAAGCATCCTGTGTGAAAGAATAATATACATCAGTTTTTTATCATTTGGTATCAGAGCCTAAAAAAAGGGACCTGATTGTGTGGGGGTGTGAGCAAGTATAGAGTGTGTGACAGTGAGATCAAACACGAGTGTGAGTGAAAGTGTGTGAGAGTGTGTGTGACAGTAAGAGCAAACACGAATGTGAGTGAAAGTGTGTGAGAGTGAAAATCAACACAGAGTGTGTGAGGGTGAGAGTGAAAATCACACCGTGAGAGTGCAATCAACACAGAAAATCGGGATGTCAACCACAGACAAATTCGTGCAGCCTTCCATTCCGAGATTTGATGGCCATTACGATTTCTGGGCAATGACAATGGAGAATTTCCTTAGGAGCAAGGAGATGTGGAATCTTGTGGACGAAGGGATTCCAACACTAGCTGTTGGAAATGCAGCAGCAAGTGAGGCACAGAGGAAGAGTGTAGAGGAGATCAAACTCAAAGACTTGAAAGTTAAAAATTTCTTGTTTCAAGCAATTGACAGGGAGATTTTGGAGACAATTCTCGACAAGAGAACATCAAAAGCTATTTGGGACTCAATGAAGCAGAAATATCAAGGGTCCACAAAGGTTAGAAGAGCACAACTTCAAGCTTTGAGGAAGGAATTCGAGTTACTAGCCATGAAAGAAGGAGAGAAAATTGACAGCCTCTTGGGTCGAACTCTAGCCTTGGTTAACAAAATGAAAACAAATGGTGAGGCGATGGAACAAAGCACAGTGGTGGGTAAGATACTTAGATCATTGACTCCAAAATTTAACTATGTTGTTTGTTCAATAGAGGAGTCAAATGATCTAAGTGTCCTGAGTATTGATGAATTACATTGAAGCCTGCTTGTCCATGAACAAAGGATGCAAGGACAACAAATAGAGGAACAGGTGTTGAAAGTCACATATGATGAGAGATCAACCAGAGGAAGAGGCAGAAACATGTATAGAGGAGGACGAGGTAGAGGACGAGGCAGACAAACATCCAACAAGGCTCTGGTTGAATGTTTCAAATGCCATAAATTGGGACACTTTCAATATGAGTGTCCTGATTGGGAAAAAAGGGCTAATTACGCTGAGTTGGATGAAGAAGAAGAACTCCTTTTGATGTCTTACGTTGAACTTCACAATTCGAAGAGAGAGGTCGTATGGTTTCTTGATTCTGGTTGCTCTAACCATATGACAGGAAACAAACAATGGTTTGTGGAACTAGATGAAGAATTCAGTCACTCGGTGAAACTTGGAAACAACCTCAGAATGCCAGTGGAAGGGAAGGGCAACATCAGACTTGAAATAGAAGGTATAACTCAAGTAATATCAGAAGTTTACTATGTTCCTGAATTAAAAAATAATCTGTTGAGCATTGGCCAGTTGCAAGAGAAAAATTTGGCTATTTTGATGCAAAATGGAGAGTGTAGAGTTTATCATCCTAGAAGGGGTTTAATTATGCATACACAGATGACATCAAATAGGATGTTCGTAGTATTGGCAAATATTGTGCTGCATGCATCATCTACCTGTTTAAATGTGAGCAGCAATCATCTCGGTGATTTATGGCATAAAAGATATGGCCACCTAAGCTTCACAAGTCTGAATTTACTGCAACAAAAGGAACTTGTCCAAGGACTTCCAAAGTTTCAAGTGCCAACCTCTATATGTACAAGCTGCATGAAAGGAAAACAACACCAAGAAATTATTCCAAAGAAAAGCAATTAGAGAGCAACACAGCAGCTGCAGCTCATACACTCAGACCTTTGCGGACCTATCACTCCGGAATCACATGGCAACAAAAGGTATGTGTTGACCTTCATTGATGACATGAGTAGAAAACTTTGGGTGTATTTCCTGCATGAGAAAAGTGAAACTTTCATGACATTCAAAAGTTTTAAAAATGCTGTGGAAAAAGAATCTGGTCTATCTATTGCTGGGTTAAGAACAGATAGAGGAGGGGAGTTCACCTCCAAAGAATTCACAGAATTTTGCAGAATTGAAGGCATTAAAAGACAATTGACAACAGCTTACACTCCTCAACAAAACGAAGTTGCGGAGCGCAAAAATCGTACTATTCTAAACATGGTACGATGTCTGCTAGAAGAGAAACAGATGCCTGCTCGTTTTTGGCCAGATGCTGTGAAATGGACATGTCATATCCTCAACCGAAGTCCAACCTCTGCTGTAAAGAATAAAACACCAGAAGAATGCTGGAGTGGAGTCAAGCCTAATGTTGATTATTTCCGAGTGTTCGGATGCATAGGAAATGTGCATGTATCAAATCCACAAAAGCTGAAATTGGATGCCAGGAGTCAAAAGTGTGTGATGCTGGGGTATAGTGAAGAGTCCAAAGGATACAAGATGGTTGATCCCATAACAAAAAAGGTGATAGTTAGTAAAGATGTTGTGTTCGAAGAAGAGCAAAGCTGGGATTGGAGAAAAACAGAAGAAGACAAGAATGATATGCTTGATTAGGGAGAAGTTGATGCAGACATATATGCCTCCAGTGATGAAGAAAATGAAACTGAAGAATCACTAGAAGAAGGAGAATCCAGTCAATCCAATGATGCTGCAATATCTCACGGTAGCATCCCCAGTAATGCTGCAGCACCTGCTCTGCCCGAGAGAAGAGTCACTCGAGCTCCAGCCTATCTTCAAGACTACATAAGAGGGGAAAACTTTGAAGCAGAAGAAGAGGTACAAAGTTTTTCATTGTTTATGGTTTCTGCTGATCCTATTTATTATGAAGAAGCTGCAAAAATGAAACAATGGAGGGATGCAATGGATATGGAGATTGGTGCAATCTTAAAGAATGAGACCTGGGAGCTTGTTGATGCACCAAAGCAAGCAAAAATAATTGGAGTAAAGTGGGTTTATAAAACCAAGTTAAATGAAAATGGAGAGGTGGACAAATGCAAGGCTCGGCTTGTGGCAAAAGGATATGCACAAGAGAAGGGGGTAGACTACAATGAAGTTTTTGCCCCAGTTGCTAGGTGGGACACAATTCGCACAGTGATAGCTTTGGCAGCAAGGAATGGATGGACACTTTTTCAACTTGATGTCAAAAGTGCTTTTCTTTATGGCGAGTTGAATGAAGATGTATACATTGCACAACCTCCAGGCTATGAGATTAACGGGGAAGAGAAGAAAGTTTATAAATTGAAGAAAGCACTTTATGGCTTAAAACAGGCGCCAAGAGCATGGTTTAGCATAATTGAAGGTTATTTTGCTAAGGAGGGATTTGAGAGAAGTAGCTATGAACACACATTGTTCATAAAGAAGGAAGAGAAGAACAGAATTCTAATTGTAAGTTTATACGTCGATGATCTCATTTTTACTAGCAATGATTCAATTATGGTGAGCAAGTTCAAAGAGTCAATGAAAAAGGAATTCGAAATGACTGATCTCGGTGAAATGAAGTATTTTCTGGGAGTTGAAATTCGGCAAAGTTCCAAAGGCATTCATATTGGTCAGAAAAAGTATGCAGAAGAAATCTTGAAAAGATTTGGGCTGGAAAATTGTAATGGTGTTAAGAATCTCATGGTTCCAGGAAGCAATAGACTGACAAAACAAGAAGATGGCAAGAAGGCAGATGCAACCTTGTTCAAACAAATAGTGGGGAGTTTAATGTATATAACAGTCACAAGGCCTGACTTGGCTTATAGTGTGTGTCTGATAAGCCGTTTCATGGCCAATCCTATGGAATCTCACATGATGGCAGCCAAAAGAATTCTCAGATATATTAGAGCCACTACTGATCTTGGTGTATTCTACAGAAAGGGATGTGAAGATGAGATGCTAGCTTATACAGATAGTGACTATGCAGGGGACTTGGATGATCGAAAAAGCACTTCTGGATATGTTTTCATGCTAAGTGGAGGAGCAGTGGCTTGGTCATCAAAGAAACAGCCGGTGGTGACACTCTCAACTACAGAAGCAGAGTTTGTGGCAGCTGCATCTTGTGCATGTCAATGTATTTGGCTGCAACAGATACTTAAACAGATTGGAGGTACTGAAAGGAAGTGTGTCAAAGTTCTGTGTGATAATTCTTCTACAATAAAACTTGCCAAGAATCCAGTTCTTCATGGTAGGAGTAAGCATATTGACGTAAGATTCCATTTTCTGAGGAATCTTACAAAGGATGAAGTAATTGACATAGAGCATTGTGGTACAAATGAGCAGCTGGCTGATATTATGACCAAGCCTCTAAGGCTGGAACTGTTCGAGAAATTCAGAGCTGCACTTGGGGTGAATTCAGCTGAAAAAATAAACTAAACTGCTTCAAGCATGTTCAGTTTAGGGGAGCAATTATTAGACTTAGTCTTAATAATTTTAATAAGTGTCCTAGTTATTAGGACAGTGTTGTTAGCATTTGATATTCTGTTTTAGTTTTACCTATTCTTAAGCAAGGATCCACATCTTCAGGGTGTTGAAGACGTGAACTTATTTTTAGTTGTTTCTGTTGTTTCTTGTTCTGGCTATTTAAGCCTTAGTCTCATTTGATCAATTTATTGTATTATTCTAAGCATCCTGTGTGAAAGAATAATATACATCAATTTTTTATCACTTTTTAGCATATTTAAAGACTATAATAAGCTCATCTTAATCATTCTTTTGACTTTTATGGTCGCATGTGATGATACAATTGAATAATTGGATTCGTATATTCATCTGCCCTATCTCTGTCGATTTTGATAGTATTTGGAAGTAATTTTTAAAAGTATTTTTTAAAAAATATGAAATATTTTTTTGAATTAATATATTTTTAATATTTTTAAATTATTTTGATATATTGATTTCAAAAATAATTTTAAAAAAATAAAAAATATTATTGATATACTTTTTTAAATAAAAAACATTTAAAAAAATAAAAACAACTACATTTCCAAACAAATCTTTAAAATTTCTATATATAAACAGCTTTAGATTTGCAAGCTGTCCCTTCTTTTTTTGTTGTATTATTTATGGCACTATTTTAATAATGTAAAATATATTTAATTTTATTAATAAAGATGTTATTTATTTTTAATATTTCATGAATAATTGGCATGACTTTCCACAAAGCCTCCTTTTAGGCAGGGTAGAGGACTGTGACCGCAGGTATTGTTTTTCTGACATGACTTTGCACAAAGCAAAGAGTAATATTTTTAAAATTCCTTTTTGAAAATTCAAAAATCACAAATAATATTTTAATATCATTATTTTATTAAATATATATTGAGCCGAACTCGGGCCGCCATCTGGACTGCCTGACTGACTGACATAATTAATTCATGAAAACTGTCTCCTTTATTTATTAAAAAGTAATTTTTTTATAGAAAGTAGATTTTAAAAAAATAAATTATTTTTTAATATTTAATAATATAATAAAAAATAGATTAGAAAATATTTTTCAGTATTTATTTATATTATGAAAAATGAGCTGAAAAATAACTTATTAATGTTTTATTTTTTTCAAGTTTATTAAAATAATAAGAAACAATCTTGTAAATTAAAAAGTTGAATAAGAATGAAATTTAAAAAAAATATAATTTTATAAATTATCTCAAATAAAATAAATTATAATCAAAATAATAAAGATCAAATCTAACAAATAAAAAAAATTAAAAGATGAAGAAATTAAAATAATAATAATTACCATTTCATAAATTATTTCAAATAAAATAAGTAACAATAAAAAGAATGAGGACTAAATTTGATAGATAAAAAATTTCAATTAAAAAATGATAAGAAAAAAGAAAAAAACAATTATAAAAATAAGGATCAAAGTAATATAAAAATCAAATTTTAGAGGATGAAATTAAAAAAAAATATTCAAAACAATATATATATATATATATATATATATATATATATATATATATATATATATAGTAATTAAAAGTTTGAGGACCAAATTTGATATATGATATTTTTAAATTTTTTATAAATTTTAGAAAGTGTTTTTCACCCAAAATAAAAGAAAAATGTTTTTTTAAAAACCAAACTAAATTTTTCTTTGACTGAAAAATATTTTTTATTGATTAATTTTTTTAATTATAAATAAATACAAAAAAGTTTAGAATAAAACGAGTCCTAAAGTAATGTGAATAATTGGACTCGAATAAAAATCTTTGTCGATTTCAGACCAGAATTTCCATGAAAAACATAGCATCACAGGAAAAAGTAGCACTTTTCAACTTCTCACACACAAGCTTTTCTAGTCTTGGACCTTATCTTCTACAAATCTCTGAATCAATATCGCATCACAGGAAAATGGTGCACTTTTCAACTTTCTTTTCACGAAGGTAGCAATTAAAAGGCAACAGTATTATGAACTTATATAAATTTTAAATTTAAAGTATCTTCACTTAAAGGAATATATTAAAAAATAATATAATTTAAATAACTGAGCCAGAAAAGGTTGGCAAGGAATTTTGTGTAGAATAAGATGAGGTGAGGAATTTTCCTCCATCAAAACCTCCATGGAAATCACCCACACACACTTCCAGCAAAATATATAGCACCACAAGCCACTGGCCTTATCCCTGAAAAAACACCCAAACCACTGGCTTCCTCCACCGGAAACCCTCCAAGCAACATCAAAATTCACCCAAAACCCTTAACACCATCACCACCATTCAGCAATCCCAAACAGCCTGCCTAGAACAACAGTACTAGTGCAGTCCATGGAAGCAACCGATTTTTGAGCCTTAGTTTGCTTTCCTTTTGATGGTGGTTGAGATTACCACCTTCATCAAAGCTCTTGGAAACCTCACAACAGTCCCAAGAAGGTCTCCAAGTCAAAAGCTCACAATACAGTAAGCTGAATCATCTCACTTCATCACTCTAAAACAATTAGATTTTTGCTAAATTCTTCTAGGCTCAACTACTGACATTTTTTTATTGTTTTGAGTAAATCCCACATGCATTGACTTCGATTGTTATAAGGTTTTCGATTAATTCCTGATTTTTCTTATAAGCTATTTCGCAATTTATTAGTGATAGTAACCCCTGATTGGCATTGCATTCCTAACGGGGTTTATAAAATTAAATTTTTTAAAATAAAATTATTTTTTTTATGTTTTTTTTTTATAAAAACACTTAAATACTTTTCTAGGGTGGTTTCATATGGCGGCTGTCTTCTTTTTTTTGCCCTCTTTATCTTAAATTGGGTAACATCTCTACACACATTTTTAAAGGTAGACATTAAACAAAATGGGCCAAATAATAAGATGCTAAATAGTGGGTCTATATATTGTAATGTAGCTGTTAGTTCAACAAGGGCCACGTATTACAAATATATAACTTATTTTATTTTATTCTATTTGATAAAAATTAAGTATAAAATTATATAAATCAATATAAGTTTTTAACTTGAAAATATATATTAGAAAATTATATAAAATATATATTGAGGTTATAGTATCTTCTCTTAATTGGCATTCTAGTTTGTTTACAAAGTATGTTTTTAATGACTAATATTATTCCAGTTTGAAAATTATTGGTCGAACATCAAGTTCTGACCAGTAGATAATGATCACAGCCATGAAGTTTCACTTGATATCAACGAGTTAGCCAATTCTTTGAGGGAGCAATTGAAGATCAAGAAGGCTTTCTCCCAGGCATGCTGCATCTGCAGAGTCCCGGAACGATTGCGGAAGTTAAATGAAAAGGCATACACACCTCGAGTAGTCTCAATAGGCCCAATTCACCATGGTAAGGAAAATCTAAAAGCTATGGAAGACTACAAAATAATGTACCTGCAGCAGTTTCTCGAACAGAATTTATTAGTAAGTGTGGAGGTTTTAATTAACATTATCAAGGAGAATGAAACGGAATTACGGGATAGTTATGCCGAAACCATTGATCTTAGTAGGAAAGACTTCGTAACAATGATCTTACTGGATGCTGTCTTCATTATTATGGTCTTACTGAACATGAAGTACTTTAGAGGGTTTTATGAAAGGAGACGTAGTGACCACATTTTCTATCGTCCATTTAAGTTAGTTGACGTAATGTTTGATATGTGCTTGCTTGAAAATCAGCTTCCATTCTTCATCCTCCAGAAGTTTTTTGAGCTATCCAGTGTAGCTGCCAATCCTGATAATTGTACCCTTATTGAGCTTACTTGTGGGTTATTAAAGTACCATGGTCTGACTGGGTAGAAGAGGACAGTTGAAAAATAATCGATTCCTCTAGAGTCCTTCATTTCATTGACTTCCTAAGAAAGTGTCAGCAGCCAACAGAGAAGCACCGTCCAGCAAAAAAAACTACCTACTTTCTTAAGCGCACCCACAACAACAGAGCTCCATCAATCTGGAGTGAAGTTTAAGAATCCAGAAAAACGCTCATTGTTAGATATAACATTCAGTAATGGGATTCTAGAAATTCCACAACAAAAATAAATGATGTGATGGAAATCTTATTCAGAAATCTCCAGGCCTTTGAGCAATGCCATCATGTGTACGGGGATACTTTCGTAAATGACTATATTACTTTCATCAGCTGCCTCGTCGGTGCTACCAAAGATGTGGAAGTACTTGCTCAGAATGAGAATTTGAAAAATATGCTAAGCAGTGACGAAGCAGTATCAAATCTTTTTCACAATCTCATCATAGAAAATGTTCTCTCTCCAGAAAGTTTTCTTTCGGGTCTCTGGGAAGAGCTGAATTTACATTGCAGAAAGCGTAGGCATAAGTGGAAAGCAAACTTGAAGCAGGTTTACTTCAACAATCCATTGACTGGCATATCCTTGTACTCACTGTCATACAAACGGTGTGCTCTATCCTTCAATTGTGATAAATATTTAATCCCTTTGTATTTTCTTTTCATGATTTCAAAGTACTTAATTCAAATCCTGAGAAACGTTAGTTCCTTTCATTTCTTGTTTTCCTGATCTTGTTGCTTAATAAATTCACCCTCTCTTAAGGAATATACAATTTGAAAATTAATCTGCCAGATGTTGATAACTCATATCACAAATTAAATCTTCCAGATGACACAAATTTGGCTTGTTTAAGGTAATTCTCCAGGCAAGTTCCTCTCTTCTTCATGATATACATGACATGAAAATTAATCTGCCAGATGACACAAATTTGGCTTGTTTAAGGTAATTCTCCAGGTAAGTTCCTCTCATCTTCATAATCCATGTTTGATCTGTTATGGTTTGCTCTAAACAATCAAACCTTTGTTCCCAAGAATCTCGTTTCTACTCTTAAGCTAGCACAATGCCCTAAAGGGGCTACACCCCTACACCACGAAGTGAATTGCTATCATCTCTATCCATCAAATAGGCTAATCTGCTTTGTTATCAATTGATATGGTGTATAACATTGATAGAAGGTGAGGTTCTTAATATAAACTTAACATTCTTATTTATGTTAGTTCTAAAATCCTTTATAGAAAGGAAAACCTCATTAAAACTAAGATTATTTATAGGAAATGATTCCTAGTTAAAACTTACCTAACTAATAAAACTCATCTAGTATTAGGATTTATAAAAAATAGAGTATTAATTAAATTTCATCTAGCGTGATGGTTTGGACTTTGCAAGAAGATGCATTTCATAGGTCTATAATCAACAAATCAATTACATACCATTATACATATATTTAAAATACTTGGCTTAATAGTCATGGTGTAAAGGTAATCGTTTAATTTTTTATTCATATACTTTGGTTTAGAATTTAATCACCTCAATTAAAGAGTGACTTGATTAATTTGTTATTCCATAAAAAAAATATCAAAATATTGTTTTTAAATAAAAATCAAATTATTTTTGAAATGGAAAGTTTGATTTTTCAAGATTCCGGAGGGGGGGGGCTTTTGGTAAAAAAATGAATTGAGGATATGAGATCATGTAAAGCTGTAAAGATGTATTTGTGAGTTCTTATAGGGAATTTTTTTCAAGATTTATGACAACGTAAATCAAAGAAAGATACACAATTGAAGGACAAACTTATTATTTTATTGAAACTTTAGAAAAGAAGTTTAACAATAAAGATCTTATGCCAACATCTTGAGCTATAATTTCTAGCAAGGTAATACATGAAAAGGACTAAACACATATCTATCATTGATTGAAATTTTCTAGAATATCTCAATCATTCTTCTCATATGAACTCATCGACAGGGTCTCTTTTCAATAATCAGTTGGGGTCATGTGTAGATCATTCTTGGCCTAATGACACCATAGTTTTATCTTCAAGATAGTTGATTTCTAGGAACCGGTGTGAAGAAGTCAACTATAGGGAGGGTAGATGTTCTTTGTAGTTTTTTCTCTTACTTTTGTAACCACCTCCGATATTATGAATCTTAGATTCTTTTCTTTTTCCAGTGAAACCGTTCTTCTTAGTCGGGTTAGCAATCTTATCTAACCCAATAACTTGTTCAATCCTCTAAGCTAAACAACCAGGTCAGTGAAATGTTGTGCAGAGCTTCTAACTAAATATTCAAAGTATGAGACCTTAAAAGTGTTGGAAAAAAAAACTGATCATTTTTTTTCAACAAAGAAAGATTAATCTGTGAAGTTGTCTCACGTTATCTTTGAACGTATTCCCTTATAGATTCCTTGTTGTTCTTCTCCATAACTTGTAAGTTTGAACTATCAAATTCCATATTTACATTGAACTTATATTACCTAATAAAGACATCATTCAAATCCTTCTATTTTTTCATATTGGTATTGTCTAACCATATATATCAAATGAAGACAGCATTACTTAAGTTATCTTGAAAAAAATGAATCTTTAGCAAAATTCGAAGAGTTAAACCTTTTATGACGAAGGCGGCACCTAGCAGCAGCATCTTCACAAAAACATCACTACTGAGTTCAATTGCTTCCGCATAACAATTACGAAGCCTTGTCTCTTCCATCTCAGTAACTCCAATAAAATCCTCCAAGCTTAATTCACTCCATGCAAGAAAATCTTTCAGATACCTTCTTTTGTACTCTTCCATTGCTTTGAATTCTTCCCCGCCATGATGAAGTGGGCCGACAGAGATAACTTGTGGTGTTTAGGCTTTTTCATTTAACACTCGCAACCGCTCAGGGACTCTGTAAATGCAACAGTCATCAAGTAAAGGATGCAAGATCTCCAACTCCTCTCTCATAGTCTTCCCTAACTAGTAAATATCAATCGAAACTTGATCGCCTGTCTTCATCTTCTCGCTTGATGTCCCAATCATGCATCTCCATTCTGCGGCTCACGATGATTGCTAGTTTTAGCATCAGCAAATCACAAATTACAACACTTTCTAATTTTTCTTTAAATCTTTCATTAAATAAAAATGGAACTCAACTGCTAGCTCAACCCTACTGAAAAAGATAAGAAGAATCATAGAAAACAGAACTGAAATTACAAGAGATCCCAGTTACTACAAGCTTAAGTTAAGCTCGCATTAGAAATAGCTTTCTGAAGGATCAGGGCATTCTGAATTCGAAGTCTGCACTTAACACTGCATAATCCAACTGGAAAAATCGTTCGTGTTTATGCTTTCATTCGAGTGAACTATCCTAGTTCTTGAAAGCCTTTGAACTAAGTCCAAGGACCAATATCACACATCTAAAGCGATCGATTATACTGATGTATTTCAGACCGATATATCAATCAGAACACTACAACTATAGCGTAAAAAAATTACATAGTTGAATTCCAGGCAATCAAATTCTGCTTCCTCGCTAAGAAACACTTAAAATTTTAAATTCATTTATTTTATTTTCAAGATTTTAAAATTAACTCTATAAAGAATTAAAAAAAAATCAATATAATTATGGTGATTAATCTCAACAAAAAATATATTAATTTTTAAAGAAACTAAACCTTGTATAAGTTATACATTACATTAAACTAGTAGAAAGTAGAAACTCATCAAAACCTAAAATATCTTAACAATATAAAAAATAATATAGTAAAAACAATAAAGATAGCACCCCACATCACAAATTAGCCTCCTTCAGCCAGTAAATTCAACCAATTAAATAACATGGTAAAAACAATAAAGATCTGAGCATGTCTATTAATCAACATACTAACTAATCCGTTGATTATAAATATATATTCCATTGATTATAAATATTGCATCTGCTAAGATTAAAATTCAAATTAGGCAACGCAATTTGCCATTAAATCCTGAAAAGATTTACAATGAAGCAAGCCCAAAATGCTCAATCTGCTAAACGACATGGGTCTCAGCAGATGTTGCTGATCCAACTTCACTAAGCCCTCTCTCCTCTAATCCTACGGGCTAACTGGATATCTTTAGGCATAATGGTGACCCTCTTAGCATGAATAGCACACAAGTTTGTATCCTCAAACAACCCAACAAGGTATGCCTCTGCTGCCTCTTGAAGGGCTGCTACGGCACTGCTTTGGAACCTCAAGTCTGTCTTGAAATCTTGGGCAATTTCCCTCACCAGCCTTTGAAATGGCAGTTTCCTTATCAACAGCTCAGTGCTCTTCTGGTACTTCCTGATTTCTCTCAGCGCCACTGTTCCTGGCCTGAAACGGTGGGGCTTCTTCACTCCTCCGGTAGCTGGAGCTGACTTCCTGGCTGCCTTGGTGGCTAGCTGCTTCCTTGGGGCTTTTCCTCCGGTGGATTTTCTTGCTGTTTGCTTTGTACGAGCCATTGAAATAGGTAAGTTGGGAAAATGGGGTTTCGGGTTTATGTTAGGGAAACGAGGGAAAGTTAGGGTTTTGAGTGTTTTTGGTGGGTAGAGATAGGAGGTTATGACGATTTTTATAAGGCGAGGGGAGAGGTGATGGAGGAAGGAAGGAGACAGTGGAATGGGATTTGAGCCGTTGATCGGGAAGCCAAAGTACGGTTGTGATGGAGATCCGAGCGCATGTGAAGCGGCCAATAGGATTGCTTCTTTTAGGCGGGCTCGTTTTTAATCTTTTGGAGCTCCTTACCTTTTCTCTTTGGGGAGACTTTCTGGACCGTGGATTTTGAAGCGATCCGCGGTTGTGAATGTTTAGAGAAGCGTGGTGAGGATCGCCATCTGCGTGCTCTGTTGAGTGACCAATAAAAATGCTTTATTTGCTTCCTGTTTAGGGAGTTAGGGAGATTAAATATGGACCGTTGATTTGCTATTGAACGTACCTGGATGTCGTCATGGATTCATCTATATGATAAACCATAATTATTTAATTGATGTGATAAAACATAGTTTAGACTTTAGTGGGTTGATTTGAGAATTTTGAGATTAAAACTGATGATATTATCATATTTTTAGCAATTTAATTAAACTGATGAAGCTCAATTAAACCAACAACAAGTTAAAATCATCATAGAAAAAAATAAACTTTGCATTTGCGATGTTTTTAAATTTTCACATGAATATTTTGTGTAATTAAAATCATTATAGGGATGTTTTGGTATTTTTACATTTTCATTTGAATTTTTAATAAAAAAATGCTTTTGGCACATGCACGCGCACCAACAAGTGGGTTGTATTCGCACCATTCAGAGGATGCATGTTCTCATTTATATGATGTGGCGTGTGTAGATATATGATAATTGTTTGTTTTGTTTTTTTCTCTCTCTCATATGATAGATAAAGTAAATCATTGTCCTCTTTCATTTTTTTTTCAATTTCAATTCTCATTTTTTTAATTTTTTATTTTATTCTTATTCCTTTTATAGAAGTTTTTTTTTCCAATTTAGTCCTTCAATTACAATATCTCATATGTTTTGTTTTTAATTTCAGTCTTTATTTTTTTAATTTATTATTTTATTCTTATTTTTTTTATATAGCTGGAGTCCTTGTTCCTTTTATTTCTTATTTTGTTCCTTTGTCTTTTACAGACATATTTTTTAAAAATTTAGTTCTTCAATTATAATTTCTTGTATGTTTTGTTTTTAATTTCAGTCCTTATTTTTTATTTTTAATATTTTTTATTTGCCATTTTATTTTTTATTTTTTTTGCTTTCAATTTTATTTTTTAATCAAAGTTTTTGTTGTTTTATTTTTTGTACTTAAACCCTCATTCTTTTGATTTTTTTTCCTTTCGTTAAAGATATTTGTAATTCAATTTAACCCTTCAAGTAATTTTTTTTTATTTTCCCTCTAATTAATGTTCTTTTTTCACCCTTATTTTTTTAGATCCTTTTGTGTAATTATTTTTTTTTGTTTTATTTTTTGACATTTAATTTGTCATGTGATCTTATCGTTCTACATTGGTTTTTTTTTTTATAAAAAAATATTGGTTTTGTAATCACTTTCAATTTCTTTTCTTTGAGTTTATCCCGATCTCATAACGTAGATCACCGGTTTTGCATATCATTTTTAGAATTATTTTTTTTATATTTGATTTTTCAAGATATTATTCCAGTTCATCTGTAATTGTTTTTTGTTTTATACAGGTTAATTTTATTTTTTAAAATAAAAAGTATTTATTTTTAAATAATATTATTGATTTGTTGGGTCTTGCATAATATTTTTTAGGGCCATAGTTTATTCAATCAATTTTATTTACATTTATTTTTTAAATCTTGAGGTTTTTAGATTATAAATTTAATTTTTATTAATTTAAATAAATAAATTCATTAAATATCATGCTAAGCATGCCTGTATAGAATAGAATAAAACAATTTCAGTTTCCAAGAGACAAAACAAAGAATTGCTTGGAATTTCTACTGAAACAACTTTGTCATTTGGAAGAACAAAACAAAGAAGAGAACAAGGATTATGGGTACAATTAATGCAACATGCGGTATGAAAGAATTGAAACTGCAGAAGCTAAACTACTTGAAGTATCGAGCAGACGGATTGTATGACAGTCAGAATGAGAAGAATAACAGCTCCTGCGACAGAGAGTACTGCCCATGGGGTATTGAAATAATTTTGCTTTAAATTTGCCTTCCACTTGTTCCATGGCCTTTCGCAGAATGCATTCAGATCTTTAATGAGACCTTTAAAGAGAAAAGTACCTGACCACACACTATTTTGTTTGTTGAGATTGTAAAATAGTTGTACCACTTCCTCATTAGACGGTAGGCAGTTATCTACAATACGATTTTCAACAAGTATTTCCACATCCTTACTGGCACCGAGAAAGAGACCCATCAAACAGATATAGTCACCAACATAACCATGTTTCAGGCCATGGCACTGCTCAAAGGCTTGCATATTCCTGATTATGATTTCTGTTCTTCCATCTAACTTTAATCGTGGAATTTCTAGTCTCCCTTTATTTCTATCGAATTTTATGTCAAGAAGATTTTTTCTTGAACTCAGCACAAACTTGACCCCCGCTTGGTGGAGATCCTTTACACTGGGTGCGGTTAGAACCTCAAGTTCCTCAATCGGTTGCTGTTCAGTTGGCCGATGATAAATTGTAAGAAAGTCAACCAAATGTTTCACTTCGGAGATTTCTATACTCCCCAAATTTTCCCATACTGCCCATGGACCCCATTCACATGAAAAGAACCAATGAGTAAGCTCAATCAGAGTAGCTTTTGGAGAATTGCCGATTATAGTGGATAGTCTAGACAACTCGTCGAGGATGAAGAACGGGAGCTGATTTTCAAGCAAACAGATATCAACCCTGACATCTATACTCTTGTATGGAGGATAGAAAATGCTGTCTCTGCTTCCTCTGAAGTCTGTGTAAGTCCACTTCAGCAATAACATAATGACGAAGGCAGCATCCATTAATATCATTTTTATGAAGTATTCGCTACTAAACGCAATGGTTTCCGCATAGCAATTACGCAATCTTGTTTCGTTCTCCTTAATATATTCAATAAAACCCTCCACGCTTACCCCGCTCCGGGCAATGAATTCTTGCAGGTACATTCTTTTGTGGTCTTCCATGGCTTTTAGCTTGTCATTACAATGGTGAATTGGGCCTATGGAGACTAATCGAGGTGTGTAGGCCTTTTCGTTCAGCTCGCGTAATCGCTCAGGAACTTTATATATACAACATGTGTCGGAGAAAGCATATGAGATTTGCAGCTCTTCCTTCACGGATTGGATTAATTTATCAATACCAGTTTCCATCCCGTGACTGAACTGAGATGATGACTAGTATTAGAACAAAACAAGCAGATCAAAAAAATTGTTACGACAGAGAAAACAAATTCAATTACGAAACCCAAAAAAGAGATGAAACTTCCAGCCTTAAGTTTGCCTTCACTAGCAACAATTTAACCTGTAATATATATATATATATATATGCGCGACCACATGAGTGATACAAATTAAGCGATGTATTAAATTTCTTTAATTAAGATTATTAACGACGTGCCTTGTTCCACATAATTTGTATTAAATGATATAAATTAATTATTAAAATAATTAATTAATTTATATTGTTTCATATGAAATTTGCTTAATAAGTTGCATATTTGTGTTTAGAAAAAATTGATATTTTATCATTAAAAAAAATATGATAATGAAATGTGCAGATAATTTTGATAATTTCTCTTAAGAAGATTATTTTTCATGTAGTATTATTTTGAATAAAAAAAAACATGATGCTTGTCATAAAAAGCCAAATGGACAGAAACTTAAACTACTTACAAGCTCTCAGCAACCGCAGTTTTAGAAGTTTCGCTCGTGTCCAAAGAGATGTTTTCCTGGCTGCCTTCGTGGCCAGTTGTTCCTTAGGGCTTTCCCTCCGGTGGATTTTCTTGCTGTTTACTTTGTGCCCTTGAAATAAATGAATTCGGAAATTGGGGTTTCGGGTTTCTGTTTGTTTCTCGAGAAAACGAGGGAAAGCTAGAGATTTGAAAGTTTTTGGTGGTTAGGGATAGGAGGTTCCGGCGATTTTTGTAGGGGCAAGGGGAGAGGTGAAGGAGGAAGGAAGTAGACAGTGAAATGGGATTTGAGCCGTAGATCGGTAAGCTAATGGAAAACTATAAATGTAATCCGAAGAGGGGAAAGGTGAAAGTAATATTAACTATTTTTGAGCATATTTAAAGACTATAATAAGCTCATCTTAATCATTCTTTTGACTTTTATGAATATATAAATCCTTCCATGTGGGGCATGGTCGCATGTGATTCAATTGAATAAACAGCTTTAGGTTTGCAAGCTGTCCCCTTTTTTTTTTTGTCTTATTTATGGCACTATTTTAATAATGTAAAATATATTTAATTTTATTAATAAAGATGTTATTTATTTTTAATATTTAATAAATAAATTTAAAATAAAAATAAAGTTTATGGAATAAAAATTTAATGCAAGACTTGTATAAAAGTCGTGCCAATTTCCATGAATAAGTGGCATGACTTTCCACAAAGCCTACTTCTAGGCAGGGTAGAGGACTGTGACCGCAGGTATTGTTTTTCTGACATGACTTTCCACAAAGCAAAGAGTAATATTTTTAAAATTCCTTTTTGAAAATTCAAAAATCACAAATAATATTTTAATATCATTATATTATTAAATATGTATAGAGCCGAACTCGGCCAGCCATCTGGACTGCCTGACTGGCTGACTGACATGGAGGGGATGCTACCTGACTTTAATGACACGAGTCTTCACCAAAATACATAATTAATTTATGAAAACTGTCGTGATAATGATGTTTTAGAAAGAGTTTCTTAAAGTAATGTGAATAATTGGACTCAAATAAAAATCTATGTCGATTTCAGACCAGAATTTCCATGTAAAACATAGCATCGCAGGAAAACGTAGCACTTTTCAACTTCTCACACACAAGCTTTTCTAGTCTTGCACCTTATCTTCTACAAATCTCTGAATCAATATCGCATCATTGGAAAATGTTGCACTTTTCAACTTTCTTTCCACGAAGGTAGCAATTAAAAGGCGACAGTATTATGAACTTATATAAATTTTAAATTTAAAGTATCTTCACTTAAAAGAATATATTAAAAAATAATCTAATTTAAATAACCGAGTCAGAAAAGGTTGGCAAGGAATTTTGTGTAGAATAAGAAGAGGTGAGGAATTTTCCTCCATAAAAACCTCCTTAGAAAACCTCCATGGAAATCACCCATACACACTTCCAGCAAAATATATAGCACCACAAGCCACTGGCCTTATCCCTGAAAAAACACACAAACCACTGGCTTCCTCCACCGGAAACCCTCCAAGCACCATCAAAATTCACCCAAAACCCTGCACCTAACACCATCACCACCATTCAGCAATCCCAAACAGCCTGCCTAGAACAACAGTAGTGCAGTCCATGGAAGCAACCGATTTTTGAGCCTTAGTTTGCTTTCCTTTCGATGGTGGTTGAGATTACCACCTTCATCAAAGCTCTTGAAAACCTCACAACTATAGTTTTGAAACCCGAGCCGGTAATCGATCTGGTCTAATAATCGGGTCACAGGTTAGATAAGTTGACCCAGGTCAACCAAAAAAAAAAATCTTTCATTAAAGACATGATGGCATTTCTCTGAAGATCATTAAAGAAGGGGATTTACAATTAAGACAGGAAGATTCGAGCAGAAATAGTTATGTAGGATGATGATGGTCCTCAGGTCTCTAATGGAAGTCTTCTCTTCTTTGCACCTCTGCTTCAAAACCACTTGCGAGTATTTCCTAGAAAAAAACATATAAAGTCTTTCATGCTGTATGTGTCTATTAGAGTGTATTCTCCTCTTCTTTGTGTATTCCTTATAGCATTTATTGAGCACTCGACTTCTTCCACGTCACAAGGAACATGAGAAACTCCATGACCTAAGATAATGACAGGCAGATGATAGCCACATTAAATTGCTGGGGGCTACAGATCATTTCTAACGTAGCGCAAAGGCAGAAAAGAAACCTCATGGGGACACAGAATTAAGAGATCCACGAGACATGTTTCATGAAGCATTTCTAAAGTTAAAAAGTAATTCGAATAAAAATAAATTATACCTCGGATGGGTCCCTGAGAGAGTAATATGCATTGCTTTCCTTGGGTGATTTTGATACCAGAATCCCATAACCACAGTTCCTCTCTCTCAAAATCTATTGCATGTGCATCAAAGTAATTCAGCAGATAACTAAAGAACATGTCATAAAAAATTCAGCAGCATATACTAAAAGAAGAATGTCGGGGTATTTTATCCATAGATTACCTTAAATGCATCTCCATCTGTCCGGTCATCTCCAACATAAATTGGGAGCACATCATCAAAATTGCTGCTAACTAAACTAGGATAATTAATTTATGTTCTCAATTTATAAACTATCACGAATTGTTTCTTCTTGCTGCTAACAATGTCCACTTTCTGGAAACTTTCAGGTTGGTTGCCAGCAAGATGATCCTAGCTAGTTCCAGAAACAAATGCATCGATTAAGACAGAATGGCTGCATCAACATCTTATTTTCTATCTATAACAAGAAATCTCAAACTAATCAGAAATCCCAATCCTAGGTTGCTGACCTTTCTTTCATTTTTTCTCGGTTGTAGAAAAGAAAAGAACAAAGAAACATACATGTCTATGAGTGTGAGAATACGAAAGAATCGATGCCAGATCAAGAACCGCGAATGAATCGATGCCAACTCCGACACTGCAAGTTCAAAAAAAGGCAAAGAATAAAGAAAAGAGAGAGTGAAAGAAGAAGAGTCGTGACGAAAAACAAGAGGCTAACCTTATTCACAGATTTAAAACAGTGATCAAGAGTCTTCTGCTCCTCTACTCTTCACGATTGAAATTGTTTTTTTTTAATTAGGTTTTCTTTGATTCTCTCTATTTGCATCGTTCATCGTTTGTCATTTTGACATTTTAAAAGGCCAAAATGGCGTCGTTTTATGTCTATATATATATATATAAAGAGGTCGGGTCTCGTCCGGGTCACCCGGGTTTCACTGGATCAACTCCCCAACTAATTTTTACCTAGATGCGGAACGATCCCAGACCCGGATCGGCTAGATCCCGAATCGACTCATCAGCTCGAATTTCAAAACTATGCTCAAAACAGTCCCAAGAACGTCACCAAGTCAAAAGCTCACAAAAGTAAGCTGAATCATCTCACTTCATCACTCCAAAACAATTAGATTTTTGCTACATTCTTCTAGGCTCAATTACTGACATTTTTTTTTATTGTTTTGAGTAATCCCACATGCATTGACTTCGATCATTATAAGGTTTTTGATTAATTCCTGATTTTTCTTATAAGCTATTTCACAATTTATTAGTGATACTAACTCCCTGACTGGTATTGCATTTGGATTTTACAAAATTAAATTTTTTAAAATAAAATTAATTTTTTTAAAAATAAATTTTTTTAATAAATTTTTAAATAAAAAAACTTTAAAAAACAACAACTATTATTTTTATAAAAACACTTAAATACTTTTTTAGGGTGGTTTCATATGGCAGCTGTCTTCTTTTTTTGCCCTCTTTATCTTAAATTGGGTAACATCTCTACACGCATTTTTAAAGGTAGACATTAAACAAAATGGGCCAAATAATAAGATGCTAAATAGTGAGTCTATATATTGTAATGTAGCTGTTAGTTTAACATGGGACAAATATTACAAATATATAATTTATTTTATTTGATAAAAATTAAGTAAAAGATAATATAAATTAACATGCTCAAAAACCTTTTACTTGAGAATATATATTAGAAAATTATATAAAATCATATATTAAAGTTATAGTATCTTCTCTTAATTGGCATTCTAGTTTGTTTACAAAGTATGTTTTTCATGACTAATATTATTCCAGTTTGAAAATTGGTCGAACATCAAGTTCTGACCAGCAGATAATGGATCACAGCCATGAAGTTTCACTTGATATCAACGAGTTAGCCAATTCTTTGAGGGAGCAATTGAAGATCAAGAAGGCTTTCTCCCTGGCATGCTGCATCTACAGAGTCCCGGAACGATTGCGGAAGTTAAATGAAAAGGCATATACACCTCGAGTAGTCTCAATAGGCCCTATTCACCGTGGTAAGGAGAATCTAAAAGCTATGGAAGACTACAAAATAATGTACCTGAAGCAGTTTCTCGAACACAATTTATTAGTGAGTGTGGAGGATTTAATTAACATTATCAAGGAGAATGAAACGGAATTACGTGATAGTTATGCCGAAACCATTGATCTTAGTAAGAAAGACTTCGTAACAATGATCTTACTGGATGCTGTCTTCATTATTATGGTCTTACTGAACATGAAGTGCTTGAAAGGCGGTTTTATGAAAGGAGACGTAGTGACCACATTTTCTATCGTCCATTTAAGTTAGTTGACGTCATGTTTGATATGTGCTTGCTTGAAAATCAGCTTCCATTCTTCATCCTCCAGAAGTTTTTTGAGCTATCCAGTGTAGCTGCCAATCCTGGTAATTGTACCCTTATTGAGCTTACTTGTGGGTTATTAAAAGTACCATGGTCTGACTGGGTAGAAGAGGACAGTTGAAAAATAATCGATTCCTCTGGAGTCCTTCATTTCATTGACTTCCTAAGAAAGTGTCAGCAGCCAACAGAGAAGCACCGTCCAGCGAAAAAAACTTATACTTTCTTAAGCGCACCCACAGCAACGGAGCTCCATCAATCTGGAGTGAAGTTTAAGAATCCAGAATAAAGCTCATTGTTAGATATAACATTCAGTAATTCCACGACTAAAATATATGATGTGATGGAAATCTTATTCAGAAATCTCCTGGCCTTGAGCAATGCCATCATGTGTACGGGGATACTTTTGTAAATGACAATATTACTTTCATCAGCTGCCTCGTCCGTGCTACCACAGATGTGGAAGTATTTGATCAGAATGAGAATTTAAAAAATATGCTAAGCAGTATCAAATCTTTTTCACAATCTTATCATAGAAAATGTTATCTATCCACAAAGTTTTCTTTCGGGTCTCTGCGAAGAGCTGAATTTACATTGCAGAAAGCGTAGGCACAAGTGGAAGGCAAACTTGAAGCAGGTTTACTTCAACAATCCATTGACCGGCATCTCCGTTTTTGCTGCTACTTTTCTGTCATACAAACGGTGTGCTCTATCCTTCAATTGTGATAAATATTTAATCCCTTTGTATTTTCTTTTCATGATTTCAAAGTACTTCAAATCCTGAGAAACGTTAGTTCCTTTCATTTCTTGTTTTCCTGATCTTGTTGCTTAATAAATTCACCCCCTTTAAGGAATATACAATTTGAAATTTAATATGCCAGATGTTGATAACTCATATCACCAATTAAATCTTCCAGATGACATAAATTTGGCTGGTTTAAGGTAAGTCTCCAGTCAAGTTGTTCTCGTCTTCATGATCCATGTTTGACCTGCTATGGTTTGTTCCAAATAATCAAACCTTTGTTCACAGCGATCTCATTTCTACTCTTAAGCTAGCACAACACCCTAAAGGGGCTCCACCCCTGCACCACGAAATGAATTGCTACCATCTCCATCCATCAAATAAACCAACCTGCTTTGTTATCAAATGATGTGGCGTATAACATTGATAGAAGGTAAGGTTCTTAACATAAACTTAACATTCTTATTTATTTTAGTTTTAAAATCCTTTATAGAAAGGAAATCCTCATTAAAACTAAAATCATTTATAAAAAATGATTCTTAATTAAAACTTACTTAACTAATAAAACTGGTCATCTAGTATTAGGATTTATAAAAAGATCTAGTATTAGGATTTATAAAAAGTAAAGTACTAATTAAATCTCATCTAATGTGATAGTTTGGACTTTGCAAGAAGATGCATTTCATGAGTCTATTAACAACAAATCAATTACATACCATTATGCATATATTTAAAATACTTGGCTCAATAGTCATGGTGTGAGGGTATCCTTTCAATTTTTCATTCATATATTTTGGTTTAGAATTTAATCACCTCAATGAAAATGTTGCTTGATTCATTTGTTACTCCGCAAAAAGAATGTCAAAATATTGTTTTTAAATAAAAATCAAATTATTTTTGAAATGGCAAGTTTGATTTTTCAAAATTCCACCAGGGGAAAAGCTTTCGGTAAAAAAATGAATTGAGTATATGAGATCATGTAAAGCTGCAAAGGTATATTTGTGAGTTTTTATAGGGAATTTCTTTCAAGATTTATGACAACGTAAATAAAAAAAAATACGCAATTGAAGGACAAACTTATTATTTTATCGAAACTTTAGAAAAGAAGTTTAACAACAAAAATCTTATGCCAACATCTTGAGTTATGATTTCTAGCAAGGTAATACATGAAAAGAACTAAACACTTAACTATCATTGATTGAAATTTTCTAGAATCTCTCAATCACTCTACTCATATGAACTCATCAACAGGAGTCTCTTTCCAATAATCAGTTGGGGTCATGTGTAGATCATTCTTGGCCTAATGACACCATAGTTTTATCTTCAAGATAGTTGATTTATAGGAACCAGTGTGAAGAGGTCAACTATAGGAAGGGTAGATGTTCTTTATAGTTTTTTCTCTTACCTTTGTAACCACCTCCGATATTGTGAATCTCAAATTACTTTTTTTTCTAGTAAAACCGTTCTTCTTAGTCGAGTCAGCAATCTTACCTAACCCGATAACTTGTTCAATCCTCTCAGCTATAACAACTAGGTCAGTGAATGTTGTGCAGAGCTTCTAACTAAATATTCAAAGTATGAAGCCTTAAAAGTGTTGGAAAATAAACTGATCTTTTTTTTCAACAAAGAATGATTAATCTGTGCAGTTGTCTCACGTCATCTTTGAGTGTATTTTTTTATGGACTCCTTATTGTCATTCTCCATAACTCGTAAGTTTGACCTATTAAATTTCATGTCCATATTGAACTTGTATTACCTAATAAAAACATCATTCAAATCCTTCTACTTTTTCATATTAGTATTGTCTAACTATATATACCAAATGAAAACATCACTTAAATTTTCTTGAAAAAAATGAATCTACATCTCTCATCATTAAACACCTTAGCAAAATTCGAAGAGTTAAACCTTTTATGACGAAGGCGGCACCTAGCAGCAGCATCTTCACAAAAACATCACTACTGAGTTCAATTGCTTCCGCATAACAATTACGAAGCCTTGTCTCTTCCATCTCAGTAACTCCAATAAAATCCTCCAAGCTTAATTCACTCCATGCAAGAAAATCTTTCAGATACCTTCTTTTGTACTCTTCCATTGCTTTAAATTCTTCCCCGCCATGATGAAGTGGGCCGACAGAGATAACTTGTGGTGTTTAGGCTTTTTCATTTAACACTCGCAACCGCTCAGGGACTCTGTAAATGCAACAGTCATCAAGTAAAGGATGCAAGATCTCCAACTCCTCTCTCATAGTCTTCCCTAACTAGTAAATATCAATCGAAACTTGATCGCCTGTCTTCATCTTCTCGCTTGATGTCCCAATCATGCATCTCCATTCTGCGGCTCACGATGATTGCTAGTTTTAGCATCAGCAAATCACAAATTACAACACTTTCTAATTTTTCTTTAAATCTTTCATTAAATAAAAATGGAACTCAACTGCTAGCTCAACCCTACTGAAAAAGATAAGAAGAATCATAGAAAACAGAACTGAAATTACAAGAGATCCCAGTTACTACAAGCTTAAGTTAAGCTCGCATTAGAAATAGCTTTCTGAAGGATCAGGGCATTCTGAATTCGAAGTCTGCACTTAACACTGCATAATCCAACTGGAAAAATCGTTCGTGTTTATGCTTTCATTCGAGTGAACTATCCTAGTTCTTGAAAGCCTTTGAACTAAGTCCAAGGACCAATATCACACATCTAAAGCGATCGATTATACTGATGTATTTCAGACCGATATATCAATCAGAACACTACAACTATAGCGTAAAAAAATTACATAGTTGAATTCCAGGCAATCAAATTCTGCTTCCTCGCTAAGAAACACTTAAAATTTTAAATTCATTTATTTTATTTTCAAGATTTTAAAATTAACTCTATAAAGAATTAAAAAAAAATCAATATAATTATGGTGATTAATCTCAACAAAAAATATATTAATTTTTAAAGAAACTAAACCTTGTATAAGTTATACATTACATTAAACTAGTAGAAAGTAGAAACTCATCAAAACCTAAAATATCTTAACAATATAAAAAATAATATAGTAAAAACAATAAAGATAGCACCCCACATCACAAATTAGCCTCCTTCAGCCAGTAAATTCAACCAATTAAATAACATGGTAAAAACAATAAAGATCTGAGCATGTCTATTAATCAACATACTAACTAATCCGTTGATTATAAATATATATTCCATTGATTATAAATATTGCATCTGCTAAGATTAAAATTCAAATTAGGCAACGCAATTTGCCATTAAATCCTGAAAAGATTTACAATGAAGCAAGCCCAAAATGCTCAATCTGCTAAACGACATGGGTCTCAGCAGATGTTGCTGATCCAACTTCACTAAGCCCTCTCTCCTCTAATCCTACGGGCTAACTGGATATCTTTAGGCATAATGGTGACCCTCTTAGCATGAATAGCACACAAGTTTGTATCCTCAAACAACCCAACAAGGTATGCCTCTGCTGCCTCTTGAAGGGCTGCTACGGCACTGCTTTGGAACCTCAAGTCTGTCTTGAAATCTTGGGCAATTTCCCTCACCAGCCTTTGAAATGGCAGTTTCCTTATCAACAGCTCAGTGCTCTTCTGGTACTTCCTGATTTCTCTCAGCGCCACTGTTCCTGGCCTGAAACGGTGGGGCTTCTTCACTCCTCCGGTAGCTGGAGCTGACTTCCTGGCTGCCTTGGTGGCTAGCTGCTTCCTTGGGGCTTTTCCTCCGGTGGATTTTCTTGCTGTTTGCTTTGTACGAGCCATTGAAATAGGTAAGTTGGGAAAATGGGGTTTCGGGTTTATGTTAGGGAAACGAGGGAAAGTTAGGGTTTTGAGTGTTTTTGGTGGGTAGAGATAGGAGGTTATGACGATTTTTATAAGGCGAGGGGAGAGGTGATGGAGGAAGGAAGGAGACAGTGGAATGGGATTTGAGCCGTTGATCGGGAAGCCAAAGGACGGTTGTGATGGAGATCCGAGCGCATGTGAAGCGGCCAATAGGATTGCTTCTTTTAGGCGGGCTCGTTTTTAATCTTTTGGAGCTCCTTACCTTTTCTCTATGGGGAGACTTTCTGGACCATGGATATCGAAGGGATCCGCGGTTGTGAATGTTTAGAGAAGCGTGGTGAGGATCGCCATCTGCGTGCTCTGTTGAGTGACCAATAGAAATGCTTAATTTGCTTCCTTTTTAGAGATTTTAGGAGATTAAATATGGACCGTTGATTTGCTATTGAACTTACCTGGATGTCATCATGGATTAATCTATATGATAAACCATAACTATTAAACCGATATGATAGAAACATAGGTTGGCGGGTTGGTTTGAAAAATTTGAGATTTAGAGCTTTTTTCTTGATCAAAATTTTAATTTAATTAGACAAGATATTAGTTTGATTAATTTTATCATATTTTTAGTGATCTAATTAAACCAACAAAACTTAATTAAATTAATAATAAAATAAATCATTTTTTTTATTAAAACAATAATATTTTGTTTTTAAAAAAATTCTTGATAACAACCTAACCAAGTTTGGTCACATTAATTGTTGAGTCAACCATGTTATGTTTGGTTGAGTAAATAATTTTTATAGTTCAAATTAAAACTTATTCCGAGTCTCGAATCAACCCATGAAATTAGGTTTAAAGCCATCCTACTAATACCAAAATCAAAATGAATGTGACATGTATAACCCAAAAGAAACATGACTTAAATTTTATTGTCCAAGTAATCTTCCACTCAATTGTAATACCTCATTCTGAAATTTCTAATCAAAGCCTATATATGTGAATGAAATCAAAGGAAATTCTTGACTTGTATATTTTCTTTATACACAGCAATCACCAAGGAAATGTCAAGGAAGAAGCACAACGAAAAATAATATTATACCCAATTGTTTGGAGGTGAAAAATCATGGAACCGAAATGATGCTTCTCCGGCAGTGTCTCGATCAAGCCTACCTTCGGCCTCGTTCACTGCATCATTCGGAACATCAGCTGGCAGAGGCAGTATTTGATTCTGACTGAGGTGGTGTGCCAGCTGAATTTCAGGTGGGAATGCAAGAACAGGAGGGGAGACAGACTTAAACCTAGCACTGCCTGCACTTGGTAATGGCAATGTTCTGTCCCACAAGAAAACATGAATGAGAATAGGCACCTTGGCATGGCGATGCAAGGAAAGTTTCTGGCTTAGCGAGACAGTGTCAAAACATCGGACTGCTCCTGTTGACGAAACCATCCAAGGAAGGACTTTCTCGTTTGAGACTCTTGAAACAACTAGTAATCTTGATGCACTTTTTGCTTCTTTGTATAGATTGCTGAGCCCTGACCTTGTCGAGGGTGCATTTTCATCACCATCCATAACGGAGGAAATGAAGATAAAGCCCTGTCGATACAGAGCGAAAGCTAAGCAAACTGTTCAAAACTACATATTACTCATCGAAAAAGACAGCAATTGTGACTGGTGGCTTGGAGAGTTAGGTGGAATACCTCTTCTGTGCGGCTAATGGCAAATCCGAGCTTTGTATCATCTTCTTGTATTTTGACCTCAATTGCAAATTCTCCACATAAAGGTGCATACCAGAGACGAACTGCTCTAACTACACCGATATCAACCCCATGATAATCCTCAAAACCATACAAGCTTACATGAGCAAGATTGGACAAATCAGACAATGAACCAGCATTCACAGTTGAAGAAGCTGTCTCTCCAGATATCTGTCCAAAATATATGTGAAGCAAACATTTCATTATTTTGAGCCAAGAGTAGATTGCCAGAATCATAGAAAGTAGCCGTGCTTTCTTTCTGTTAACGTAGAAGATACAGTCAGTAAGTATTATTGCCGACAGTTTATGGACCAAGTTTTAATGATGAATCAAAGGATCTCTATGATAACACTGCTGAAGTAGAATAGGTTTTCCATGGAATTTGAACTGAAAATTAGTTAGCATATGCATCTGAAAAACAACAAGTACGTAAACTAATCCAACTTTCTTTAGGCTAGAGTGGTTACCTTGGTAAGCAGGGATTCAGTTTGAATGTTCATGAAAACAATTGAAACCCCAGAGGCCTGAGATGCGTGCAGCCACGCATTTGCCCTGGCAAGAGTGTCCTCCAAGTCATTGTACCGAGAAGCAACTGGATCTGAAGCTTTTGGAAGGAGGAGTAAAGAAAGAAAGCTGCTTGAATTGGGAACATCTAGCAACTCCTGCATCCTCTTTTCCCACGGATATCCCACATATCCATCTTGAAGCTTAGCCCTCTGTAATGCACTAACAATTCTGGAGCTTCTTGAAGCTGCAAAATGCAACTAGTCATTTCACATAGATAGAAACAGTAGCAGAACATAAAAGACAAGTTGCAAATTAAGTTCTAGTTCACCAAACCAAAAAGTGCAAAAGATTTAATATTGTTGTTGACCAGAGATTCATTTGCCTGGATCTATCAGCTACCTACTGTAAAATGGATTTGAAATGTACACCGATGTTTTAAGCATTCCATCGCATTTTGTTGATACTTTTGAAGCTGAATTAATTGCTCATTAAAAGCTGCAGGAAACCGCAACCAATAACAAGTTTCGACGATAATGGCTCAAGAATGATCCCAAGCTAAAGTCATGTAAGAGACTATAGAACTTCAAGTGGCTGTGACAGGTGATATGCACATTAAGATTTTGACAACGTTAAATTATTCAAACCATTGATTGGGATTTGCACATACTACATTGTGAGACAGGATTGAAGGAATGCAGTTACGTTCAGTTAGTGAAGACATAGAAATATATAAGAAAGTCATAGGACACAGAGAGCCCAGGTCAGACAGTGAAAACGCCAGTTGTTTTAAGCATTATTAAGGGATCTTTTAGCTCCAGCTAAAGGTTGGAAAATGGTGACATATCGCAGTTACTTTCAATCAGAACTTGGGCCTAAAAGAGGGCATTGCACATCAAATAGAGCAAAAACCAACACGAGATACACAGAAGATGGCATTCTTCATCCAATATTGTGATTTTAAAACTTAAAACTAAATTTCCCATTTGCCACCCCTCACATTCAAGCATGATCCATGACACTCAAACTAATGCAAGCCAATTACAGCCCTAGTCCATGTTACATGTGCAGAACACTGTTCTCTGTTATTGAAGCATCAAAATCCTAGTCCCCAGAAAAGGAAAATTGTAAATAAGACCAGACACAAACTAATTCAAACTAACAAGTTAAATAACTTTAAAATGTGAAATGCCTATAGACTGAATCTAACATTCATCAAACAATGGTATGGATGCAATCAGTTGTAGTGGAGAAATTCTTCTTGGCATCCAGTGTTTCTTGTAGAATCTGAACTCTACAAAGTCCAAAAGCATAGCCACTAACCCATGTGTAAACACCAAGCCTCAATTTTAAAAAGTTGAAATATGATCAATCAAATATGATGTGACAAAAACAGGTGACCTAACAAATGCAACTAAAAAAAAACGCAAAGCCAAGCCAACACCATTTTAGTCAATTTGCACAAAAAAAAAATGTCACCATGTCATGTTCACCATCCCAAATTAGAGACAACAGTGGATGAAAGGATTGCTGCATTGATATGAGAAGCCCATTCTTGAGAATGACAAGACAGAAAAGGGGAAAATTCATGAAGCCAAGTGGGTCAAGAAGATAACTCTGTACATGAAATCCACTGTCTTTTTGTGACCATCTAGAAAACAATTAAAAGTAATGATTGTCTCCAACGAAAAAAACTATTAGGAGAAAATTATGTGACCCATTAGTCAATGCCCACCAAATTCTGCCCCACTTGGTACATTTCACACATTCTATAGAGTACAAAAAGTTTAAGGCTACTTGATATTTCTAAATTCTCTTCCTAACACCCTATTAAGCTTGATTATAATACTTCTAGTATTCTAGCTTTTTCGACAATAAAGAGTATTTTCGGATCAGTTTAGGCAAGAGTTAATGAAACTTAATTAACCCTGGAAGCTTCATATGAACATAAAAATCAGGAAATTAACCCTCCCCCCGCATGCTTGTCTTAAAAAAAACATGGTACTCGTAAAAAAGTCAACACAAAACACAAAACACAAACTCGAAAACATCAAACTTTTCAAAGATACAAACCAAAGAAATCACCTTGCAATTCAAAGCACTCGGCTTCAGACCGATCTGTGAACCCGACAGAATAATTCGGATCCGCAATAGACCTCAAAACATACTTGTTCTTGTAACCCGACTCGGGCACAACACAGGCATGCAACTCAGCAAACTCATCTCCACCACGTCTAACTCGAACAACAATCGAAGTCTCTTTGTTTTTGAACGAGTTATGAAGTATCTTTTGAACCCCACTTTTTCCATTCTTGAATGGAGCGCTATATCTTGTCAACCCGCCAGACCCGGATGATGATGACGACGACGACCCGGATCCGATAAGAATTTCTTCTACTATATCTCCTGTTTGAAGCATGTCTACCTTCCATTCGTCAGCTTTCGAAGTCCCTTTTAGACATTCTATTGAGAGAACAAGAAATGATTTTGAGTCCCTGCCTGGTGTTTCTGGTGGCGAGTTTCGGTCCATGGTCATTTTTCGGGTCAGCTTATGATTTTCTTGAGAGGGAAGATTACTGGTTTGGTGATTATAGGGTGATCGTTGCTTGGTTGATTAAGAAGAGTTAATCTTGTAACTAAACAAGGACAAGAATTATAGATTCATAGATAGATTCCGGATTCTAGCTCCAGAATCTAGAAGAGAAAGGGGGGAGGGAGAGAGAGAGACGTGGGGGGATTTTAAATTGTTGTTAGAAATGATGTGGAGAGGGGGCGGTGGGGTTTATGAGTTGATTAGAGAAAGGGGTATTGTATAATATTAGATTTTTCGAGGGTTGTTTTGTGAATTTGTGTGTGTAATAGGGAGGATGGCCAAGTCAAAATATTCCCTTCTTTTTTCTTTTTTTGATTTATTGTTGTAAAACACGGCTCCATTCATAACCCAGGATACAGATTAAGTGAATTAATGTAAAATATTATTATTTTAATTATTATTTTTTAAAAAAAGTAGAGCAACAACATTTAATAATACTGGTTTGGTTAAGCAAGAAACTAAATTTCAAAGAGTTTACAGCAAGAGTTTATGGTTATTTGCTTAAAACGGTGCGCACTAGAAATATTGATGTGTAGTGCATCATCGCTACAACGTTACAGGAGTCTCGAATCTTGATCGTTGCCGTTTCAAGTCACCATCTCTTGAGCTTGATTCAAGAGGGAAGTCTTTTCTCTCTTGTGTTCGAATTCAATGGAGGATATGGGGGGAAATGATGAACCAGTAGAAGTAAATGATCTGTCTGATATTATATTTCGAGAGGGATATTGGTGTAGTGGTATATATAAAAATTGGTCGAAGAATATGCGATTGCTGAAGCAATTATTTTTACACCAGGAGAATGGAGATTGGCAAATTTGGATTAGCCAACTTGATCACCATGTTTTGTGTGTGGAATAAGTTCTATTTAATTCCATGAATTTTTCCTATTAATTCTAAAGAAATTTCTAAAAGGAAATTTGTAATAAATGTATATGAAATTTCTAATCGTAGAGAAGACAACGAGTCATAAATGTATATGAAAGTTGTAATAAAAGTTATTAGACCTAGTCATTGTTGATATACATTAATCCAAAACAAATTTTTTTAAATATTTTTTTAAAAAATTAATAATATTATTTTTAAGATTTTTTAAAATCAAAACCATATTTTAAGTGTGTCGAGCAGGTTATAAGTCAATCCATCAAGTTAACCTCGGATTGGTTTTTTAAAATTAATTTAAATTAGGGGCCAAATAAATCAAGTCCCAGATTGATCTATCGAGCTGTATTGTTTTAATAATTATTGTAACAAGTCAAAAAGCTTGTCTAACTTTGCTTTTACTTTTCAAAATTTTTTCTAGATGAAAATATTTTTTTTTATAGTTTTAATATATTGATGTTTAAAATATAAAAAATATCTTAATAATATTATTTTAATATATTTTTAATTAAAAAAATAATTTCACAAATCACTCATCATTTTATTAAACACATGAAAGTGGCTAAGTATAAAAATAATTTTAAAAGAAAAAAATGCAAATTATTTAATAACATCTTGATTAAGAGTTGGTTAAGTAGCATTTATTTTTTAAAATATTTTTTATTTAAAAATATATGAAGATATTATTTTTTATTTTTAAATTTTATTTTTAATATAAATATATTAAAAAAAATTCATAATAGAAAAAAATAATTGGAAATAAAAAAATTCAAATCTTTTTTCCCATAAATTTCTTGCCTGGGAAGTACATACATTAGGCGAACATGAGCTGTTAGTCGATTATAAATAAGGTGGTCAAGTCTTTTTATATTCCTGGTTACATCGTGCCAGCTATGGGAATACAAGTGATGGAAATTAATTGATTGATGTCCCCACCCCCCTCTTTTTTTTTTTTTTTTTTTTTTTTCTTGCCTGAGAAAATGATTACATGAACAGGCCAGTTACTAGGGAATTGGAAAGGGCAGGCCCTGAGCATGATACCCTCGTTGATGGTAATAATAGTTGGAAGATATGCTACACGATTATTTTCACGTATAAAAAACAAAACATAGTTTTAAAATTTTCGATTTGGGTTACTTGGGTTTTTATATATATTAATATGGGTTAATTTATGTATATTTCAATTAATTTTATGATTTTTTAAATTAACAACTATATAAATCTTCAATACATAAACTTGTGACCATTAAAAAACAAATCATATACCGGATTAGTTAAATTACTCTTTAAAATTGGGTTAGTTAGATTTTTAATATGCCATGTGGAATCTATTAGGTTAACTAGAATTCTTAACTAGATTAAATATATATATTTTTTATCATGAATTAATTCATTAAATTAATAGAATTAAACTGAGTCCGAGATAAATGAGAATGCTCTGGATGGTGATTAATATACTATTAATACATTTATATTTTGATATTATATGTGTATTATATCATATGTCCCATTTAAATATAGCAAATGTAATCTCAAAATCATGCTTACATTTTGAATATGCAGGCAAGGAATCAAGTGGCATGGGGCAACAACTGAGAGCAGAACTCGGCAACTCGCGGGTAGATCCTAATCTTTATAATAAAGAAAAGTTGAAAAAGAGTCTTTCGTATTTTCAAGAGCTTAAAGTAGGAATGGACTTGAAATATATATGGATTTACTTGAATTTTCCAATCTTTGGACACAACCGATAATTATTCAAACCTCATGATAAAAAGAAAAAAGAAAAAAAGTCGGTCCATTTCCACTTATATTTCTAATTACCAATCTCCCTTGCTTTAATAGAAAAAAGAAAAATTCACAGGACTTCCAAATTGCAACCCTCCTCACAGTGCTCTCCTGGTTGATTCTTATTAACTGAAATTTTATTAGAAAAAAAAACAACAACAATATCCCTTTTAATCATACTTTTAGAAAGATCCAATTGATTAAAATCTTTTTATTAAAATAATTTATTTTTAATAATAATATTTTTTAAAAAAAGTTAATAAATTTATAATTAAGTTTTTATTGAGTCATGTCTGGTGTGTTTTTGGGTGTGTTTGAGAGTGTGGTAGCGGTTGTTTTTTAAAGTATTTTTTACTTGAAAATATATTCAAATAATATTTTTTTATTTTTTTTAAATTATATTTTTGATATTAACACATCAAAATGATCTGAAAATATTAAAAAAATATTAATTTTAAATTAAAAAAACTTTTTAAAAATATTTTTAAAACAAACGAATCAATTTTTTATATATATAATTTTTGTTAGCAAGGCCCTGATCAGCTTAGATTTCAGGTAGACCAGCTGGCCAGTACGGTTTTCGAAAGAATGCTTTTAATGAGAGGGGAGAAAACAAAAGCAAACAAATAAATAATAATTCTTAGGTTCCCATGGAAGTGGGCTCCACGAAAGCAAGCCGTCACGATGCACAGAAGTTTTATTGGACAACGAATTGAAGGTGCTTAGAATATAATTGGCTAAATTGTAAGATTCAATACACGCGCTATTTTGGAGACTGAGGCTACGAACCATTCACTTATAAGAGAGAATTATTTTTCTTATATCACAAGTTCGTAACTAATTTGCTAGCTTGCAAGTGACAATCACGCGCAGTGTGACGTCGGCAAGAAAAAGCTGATGACTGTGACATGAACACAGTTAAAGTTGTTTTTTTAAAAGATATTTTTGTAAGGATATTAAATTAATATTTTTTAAATATATTTTAATAATTTTAATATTATTTTATTAAAATTATCTAAAAGGATGTAAAAAAGTATCAATCTAATAATTTTTTATTATTAAAAACACTTCAAACTAAATTTAAAAAAATAACTAAAAACACAATACTAAACAATGTCTTCATCAATAATAAAATAAATTTAGAAAGAATTTCTATCCTTTAAAAAAAAAATATGAGAATAGATATTTTTTATTTTAATTATTTCTATATATTTTTTATCACAATAACTAAATAATATTTAAAAATTGTTTTACACATAGCAATATTTGTTTTTACCGTTCAATTATATTTTTAAAAAATTTTGAATTTTTTTGGATTTGACAAATGATGCCTTTTCTCCTCACTTTACAAGCAAAAACATCTAAAATCTAAATGTATCAAAATTAAAGTTATAAAGTCCTGTATAATTAACTATTTAGGGGCTGATTATAATTGAAATGCAACTCATATTTTATGATTTTTTATTTTTTTAATTAGATTTTTTATATTTTCAAATTGTTTTAATATATTTCTAAATAATTTTTCTTTTAAAATAACTATTATCAAACTTCAAACATTTTTTATTATTTTCTATTATCAAAATTCACAAAGCATGAGCATCAATGGTAAAAGTTTTGACTATACTTCCAAGGTGGAAAAGAAAATGAATTTTGTTCAAGAACAGTATCAACCTTCTATCATAACCATTCATTATAGCTGACTAGTATGATAGAAAATAAATTCATATTTTTTTCACCACCTTATTGGATTTTCCAACCAACTTGGTACGTATTTTATTATAAGACAACAAATATTATATAGTTTAAAACTTTATTAATATAAGATCGTAGATTTTATTACTAGTTTCTTAAGATATCAAAGAAAAAAAATGTTACTTATACTCTCTCCCTCTCTCTCGTCTTTTTATTTATTAATTAAGATATTCAAGCTCTCCTCAAGCATGGCAAGGAGTGCAACCTATAGCATGCTCTTGGAAGACATGTCCATAACCATAGAAGGGAAGGTTATGCATGCACCTTCACCATGAAGATTCGTCACTGTCTATAGTTTCCATCTATTATATTTTTATTTTTTTTGTCAAAAAGAATGAAATATGCATCACTGAATTGCCAAAGTTGGGGTGGGTGCCTTGTTGCTTTGTTTTTTCCACTTCATAATTCAAATATTTTGCTAGAGAAAAATAAAATAAATCACAACTATCAATCAAAAGAAAAGGAAATTAATTATTAGCATGAAATAATTAATTACAGAAACAGAGAAACTTTTTCTTGATGTCTATCTTAATCTTGGAGTTTAGTTTTGGAAATCTCTATGTTGCTTACAACACATCTATAGTTTTAGTAAATTAGGGGATGATACTGACTTTTGTATTTAAAATGGCTTCACAAACTATTTTTGAAGTAGACCGCGGTTGACATGGTAATCCTTTATCATAATTAACACTAATTTCTAGTATTAGTATTAATTAGTATGTGTTTGTGTGTGTGTGTGTGTATATATAAATATTAGCAACTTGGCTATTCAGTTCTATACATGAACTAGCCTGTTGTATATCTAGCTGTAAATGAGTTTGAAAGACGAGGCAATTTCACTCTTGTTTCCAGCCTTGCTCCACTGCATTTTCTCCATGAATCAACCACCAAAAAACCTACAAAAAAGTAGCAGCAGCAATAAGGGAATGGAACAAAATCTAAATATGTTTTCTTGTAAGGCTTTAATCAGTCAAAACATATGGATTGACATATTTTTTGAATGCAAATTTATAGTTCTTATTGCAAGACTAGTAAATTGATTCATGGAGTTTTGAGGTGTTAATTCTTGCAAGAAATGAATGGTCAGGCATTATGAGCTGGAACACTGCAAAGTCCCTCAATTTCAAGCCTTTTTTATAAGGTTCTGGTTGCTTTCTTGAGATATGGAACTTCAGACATTCTGAGATGTGGAACATCATGCCGACTTCTACCTGTTACATACAGTAGCATGATTGATACTATAGCAGGAGTGCATTACTTACTAGAGCCATCTCTTCTTTGGAGTTGTATCCTTGGATGAACTTTGAGTTTGCCTTCTAATCTTCCTGCCGTCTCCTCCAGCTAACATTTGCTTTGGCTTTGAAGGAGAAAGACCAGAAGATTCTTGGTTTCTTGATGTTTCTTTGGGAGGACTTTCTGTTCTAGACTTTGCATGAAGCTCTCTACCTTTCCTTTTAATCTTCCTGATGTCCTCTCCAGCTGACAACTGCTCTGGTCTCGAAGAAGAGTTTCCGATGGATTTTCGCTTTGTTGGTATTTCTGTCAGAAGCCTTTCTGATCTAGACTTTGTCTTTGGTTCAGTTAACCCTGCCGAAAACCTTGAGGCCTTCGCTTGAGCTGGTTTATGGGTTGTTGTCAAAGTGAGGACATCACTCTGAACAGGAGTCTCCTGAATTTAAACAACAGGAGGTTTTTTCAGTCTATACTTCATAGGAGAGAAGTCTGAACTGGAAAAGCAAGGCTATTGATACTATTCTGCTAAGGGTCACCTGAACCGTAAAAGAAGGAGTTTGTGGTTGGTTTGAAGGAGAGGAATCTGAATCAGAAGAGGAAGAACTGTCCAGGTCATAGAGTATGTTATCCACCATGACAGGAAGTTCCCAATTGTCTGAGATAGATAACGAATGGGATGGTCTCCGAAGTCTCGGAGAAAGCTCTGCCTGTAAAAAGTTACATGAGTTTTGGCAATTGTCTAGAACTCTTCCCTAACTACCAAATAAATAATCCTGCTAACACTGAATCCTCACCTTTTCTTCTAAGACCACCATGTTCCTCTTAAGTCTTTTGATCATTGTGTTCTTCCTGCATATAATGTCTTCCAATTCGGCAAATCTCTATTATCATGGGAAAAAAAAAGATGTGTTCAAATAAATCAGACCTAGATATGGTGAGAAGAAAAGGGCTAATGCAACATACTTACTGAAGTAATACCTTTGAACCTGCAAATGATTGAAGATCGGTGCTCAGCTCCTTTATGGTGGCATCCTTTTCTTCACACTCTTTCTTCAGATTGAACATGTCTTGGTCTATTGCAAAGGTGTTCATCTGTTGTAGAGACAGAACATGAGTTCAAAGGTGATAAGGAAAGCAGCATATCACGTTATCCTCCTTGATTGTAGGAAATAATTTAGCAGAAACGTTAGGTGATTGTTTCTATAGTTAGTTTCCTACTATAACTATATCTGTACATTCCTATATAAATAAACCTCTCCACCACAGAAGGAAGTGTGGCTTTACCATTCCTGTTAAAAGGAATGCAAACTTCATATATCGGTGAGTTGTTAACTCCAACAGCAATCCGGCGGTAGGTGTCTCCCAATATATTTAATAGCATTTAACTATAAGAAAACAAATTTATGACTGTTGTGGAGAAACTGAGCAACTGAGCCTTTTTCCATGACTGTTGTGGAGAATCATGACTGTCCTTCATGATATTGATCTTTGGAAAACAAATTTATGAGGCTATTACAGATGAAAAATCTTGAAAATGTAATTACTGGGCCAGAATCATCCATTACCTGTATTTCTTCTGCAGAACCAGTTGAACCCCAATCTGAAAAATCTGACATTTTCTGCTCTTCTGGTTCCTCCTCATTTCCGAAAGGGATTTTGCAATGCAGCACCTCATCCCCTCTAGGCATTCTCACAGCTGAGTTCCCCTGGTAGAAAATGTGGAAAATTTTAGTGTTTAGAAGGTAGAAACTGATCATGGTCTGAATATCACCCCTGAAGCTCCAAGTAGGCAAAAAAGTTATTGTATCTAACATAAAATGATTCTCACCACCAAACCAGCTACATGTTCTTGGTGTTCATCACATTGCCAGGAACCACCGTCAACAAATTCAATTCTGTCGCAGCCAAAAGCATCGTTTGCTTTAGTTTCTTCCTGATTATTAATGTCATTCAGCTGATCACACAGATTGTCAAGCTTCTGCTCCATGCTTGATAGAACCTCATCCTGAAATTATTCAAATTCAGAAATGATCAGACCATTAAATTCCAAAGAATTTTTTTTGATGATATATCTTTGTCTTAAATATCACAGTGCAAGATGGAAGAAACAAAAGGATCAATCATTAAGATTAAACGCTCAAGAATAAATTCATGAATAATTAATCATCATCAAGGACAGTCTAACTAATAAAGCAAGCCAATGATGAGATTTCTGACCCTTAGCTCCACAGACTTTTTCAGCTGATTGATGAGCCTATTCTTTCTAGACCCAGCAACAGCAAGACCAAGAGCAGCAACAATGAGAAACCTTTGAATTGGACTAAACAGCTCTGAACCCACATTTTCATCTCGGTTAAAGCCAATGCCAATGGCTATATCCGAGCTGGCTTCCCCTTCATTCACAAGCTGTTCTTGTGGGTCCACCCATGGCAACCGCCGAGGTGATGGAACAGCTTGGCTTGGCTTGAACTGACTCGAGAGCCGGGGCGAGGTGGGAGCAGAAACCGGAGAAAATAGGGAAAGAGAGACTAGAGGTGGAGGAGCACCGCGCCTAGCTGAGAAGCCAAGCTTGTTATGATCAGCCATGAAGAAAACTTGAATATAGCAGAATTTTGTTTCTTCAAAACGTTGGCAATCACAATTGTTTGTCTTTAATAGCTTAAGTTCTCACTGGATTAGTTATTTACCTGTGGTGCTAAATGAAACACTTACCAAAAATATACATTCAGTGCGGGATTAAAGAAGCTGTAACCATAAACAAGCAACGACCATATGCGCTCACGAAGCCATAGCCATGTAGAAAAGCACAGCAGCTTAAGTATGGCGACGAGAGGTGAGATATATGCAGTTAGGCACGTCAGGATTTTGCATGCATTGTTTCCTTTTGTTATTAGAACAGGTTGGAGGGGTCAGATTGAGGTAAAAGTAGCTATAACCACATTACCAAGAGAGGAAATATGGTTATGATTTTGTGGCTGACAAACTATGGAGGTTTCTTGAATGGATGGTCTAGGGATGATGTATATTTTAGCTCTAACTAAGTTTTTGTAGGAAATACGGTTGCCTCGCATTACATTCCAGATATAGAACAAATTAAAGGCACTACATGGGATCATGTATATCTGATATGAAGGGGGTGTTATATGAATTTGATGGTTGAAATTGTGGTAATAGTTGTTTTTTAAAGTATTTTTTGCTCGGAAATATATCAAAATAATATTTTTTTTAAAAAAATTAACACCAATAATCAAAACAATACAAAAATATAAAAAAAATAATTTTTTTTAAAAATAAAACTGTTAAATTTTCATGAAATATTGTTTGAAACACAATTTCAAACAACATCTAAATTAAACCGGATGAAAAGTATTGCGGGTTTTTTGGTAATTATTCATTTCAATTATTGTTTTTCCTTTCAATTTCAACCTTCATGGTTTTCTTTGATATCGTGCATTGTATTTATAATATTAAAAAATTAAATTTTATTTTATCAAATTAAATATTTATTTGACATAATGAGAATTTTATATTAATTTAATTGAGATAAATTATTAGTTAATTTCTTGGTCAATATAATATTAAAAGATAATTTAAAAAAAAAACAGTAATTAAAATAGAAAATATTAAATAAATTAGTTTTTAAGCTCTTATCATATCTTCGCCACCTCTTGCATTATCAAATATGGTTCGGTGGCTAGGTGGTGGCCCAGTGATAAAAGTTTGGGACCAAGAGGTTTGCTCCCTCTGTGGTCTCAGGTTCAAGCCCTGTGGTTGCTCATATGATGGCCACTGGAGACTTACATGGTCGTTAACTTCAGGGCCCGTGGGATTAGTCGAGGTGCGCGCAAGCTGACCCGGACACCTACGTTAAACTAAAAAAAAATATTATCCGACGGCTCTCAAACATATGCAAGCTGGTTATAAGGGCTTTGATTCTTGAATTTTAACAAAGTTCATGGATGACCGAGTAAAATGTGGTAAATGAGAAGAATAAAGAACTATCCTGTCAATGGGCAAATCAAACTTACATAGAAAACTGGACACAACACAAACAAACATGCAATGACCTAGAGATTGAACAGAAGATCCGATGACCAACAACTCTATGTTTTAGACATTTTTTTTAAAAAAAACTTAAAACAAAATTATTTTGAAAAACATAAAATCGATTCTCGTACATGCTTAACCAGGTTATCTTTTAAAATCAAGCCAGGTCTCAGGTTGATGAGAGTTATCGAGTTGATTTTTTGAACCGAGTTTGATAGCTATTATCCATATTAAAGGGCTTAAAAAAAATGAAAATTGCATTGCTAAATAGCTAAATCTGAACGGCGTAGGTGATTATAATGATCTTTGAACAAAATAAAATTTCCAATTCGATCTCCTATTTATGAAACATTACCCAATTAACCCCCACCATTTACATTTGTGAAAAATAATGAGATCACTGGAAGACAAACAGGTCCTTATGATTCTAAGGAGATGGTTATTTGGAAAATGTCCAATTGATTTGGGGGTCCCAGTTGATTTTGTTTTTGTCTGGGACCAAATTGAGACTTGGATGATATTTGGGGGATGAATATGTCCTTTACCAAAAACAAATCATTAACAGGAAGAAATATTAACTAAAGCTGATATTTTTAGAAATAAATATTATGTCTGGACATCTACACAAATTCTATTACTTTAACAACATATCATAATGATAGCAACATGGCCCTTCCAGTTCTAGATATCAACTAGCCTGTTGTATATCTGCCTGCAAAAGAGTTTGAAAGACAGGCATTTTTCTTCAATTGCCAGCCCTGTGTTACCCTTATCTACATACATCTACCGCATAAACCTACAAAGAAGTGGCAGCAAAAATAAGGTTTCACGACAGAATATGCTTTCAGATAAGCAACATATCAACCAACAAGCATTGGATATATCTATATAAGAGTAAAAGAATATCTCCCTCAAAGGGTCCAGTTGAATGTGATAATGACACATCTGTTATTCACAGGGGTTTATACAGTTGATGGAATCAAATTTCCAGTATTTATTCCCAGAATCTAGCTTATGTTTGCAAAATTAAAATGTTTGGGTGGAGATTTACATTGTTAACTCCTGAAAGAATTGAAGAGTCAAACCTTGATAACAGAATGCAAAGTTTCCAACTGAGAGCAGGTCAATTTTTCAAGTCATTGTTATGAAGTTTTGATTGCATTTTAAGCATCAACGAGTCAGTTATTGACTTCGCCTCATTTTTAAGATTCTGAGATATGAAACTCGATGCCAATTTCTTGGAAAGCAAATTTAAAGGTCTTAGGAAAACTTGAAAACAGAAAATGATTTGGATCCCAAGCTTTGTTCGAGTACCATTAGCAAGTGAAAGTAACACTTGAAACTGAATTTATATGTTAAACTATGACAGGTGTGCATTACTTACTAGAACCATCTCTTCTTTGAAGATGCATCCTTAATTGCACTTTGAGTCCGCCTTCTAACCTTCCTGATTTCAGCTGACAACTGCTTTGGCCTCGAAGAAGGAAGTCCAATGGACTTTTGATTTGTTGATATTTCTTTGAGAGGACTTTCTGATCTAGATTTTTTGTGAAGTTCTACCACAGAACTGGAGGCCTTTGCTGGTGCTGATTTCTGGCTTTTTGTCAAACCAAGCTCACTGCTCTGAACAGGAGTCTCCTGAAGTTTAACAACAGGGACTTGTTTTTCAGTTCATAGAATAGAAGTTGAATTTGAAAGTTACACTAATTGTACTATTCTGATAAGGGTTACCTGAATTTGAGCAGCAGGAGCTCGTGGTTGGTTCGCAGGAGAGGAATCTGAATCTGAGGAGGAAGGGCTTGTGGTGCTATCCATATCATAGATTATGTTATCCACCATGAGAGGAAGTTCCAAACTGTCTGAGACACATAAGGAGGACGATGGTCTCCTAAGTCTTGTAAGATGCACCACCTGTAAAACCTCAAAGAAATGCGAGGTCGCAAAGCATATACATCTTCTCAAATCAAGTTTCAGTGAGTTCCAACTCTTCTCCAAATAATTTTGCTAATACTGACTTCTTACCTTTTGCTCCAATACCATCAAGTCCTTCCGAAGTCTTGTGATCATCGTGTTCTTCCTGCGTATGATGTCTTCCAACTCAGCTATTCTCTATTATCATGGGAATAAAGATGTGTTGGAGAATAAATCAGATAGAAATATGGTGACTGGAAAAAGGCAAAGGAAACATAGTTGAAAAATATTGCTCATGAGTCCAAAATACCTTAGAATCTGCCATATTATTTGTTTGAAGAATACTGTTCAGCTCCTTAATGGTGGCATCCTTCTCTTCACACTCTCTCTTTAGATTGAACATGTCTTGGTCTATTGCGTAAGTGTTCATCTGTTTTAGGCACAAGCATGAGGTCACTGAAATGCAGACTTGAGACCGATTTCCGGGGTTAATAATACTAAACTATTTCTAAATTCAGGTTCCAGTTGTAATCTGATCTAGCAAATTATGTTACCAAGTGAAAAATCTGTAAGAAATAACTACTGTTTCTGAATCTTCCATCACCTGCATTTCTGCTGCAGATGTAACACTTGAAGCCCAATCTGACAAATCTGACATGCGGCGCTCTTCTTGTTCCACCTCATTTATGAAAGGCATTTTGTACTGCAGCACCTCATCACCTTTAGACACTTTGACAACAGAGTTCCCCTGATACAAAATTAACAACATGTAGTATTTGAGCATGCAGACACAATCTGATTCTATGATTATAATTACTCAAAACACCAAAAGAAACAAACTTAGCATCTAATTAAATGATTCTCACCATCAAACCAGCAAGCAGGTCATGGTGTTGATCACAATGCCAACAACCACAGTCAACAAATTTAATTTTATCACAACCAAAAACATCATTACATGGTGGTTCTAAATTCTTCTTGTTGTTGAAAGATGCATTGCCCTTGGTTCCTGCCTGGTTGTTAATGCTGCTCAACTGATCACACAGATCATCCAGCTTCTGCTGCATGCTTGATAGCACCTGATCCTGAAACCAGCATTTCGTACAAAGCATTTAATCAGACAGATCTCATGGCTACAGCCTACAATCCATTCTTTACATCTTTTAAATTTATCTGAATCCTGCTCACATTCAAGCAAAAGGTAATACCAATAAAGAGCAACAGGACAAGGATGGGGTTAGAAGGAACTGTGCACTAGACATGGACATTCATACCAGTGGATTCAAAATTCAAAAATGTTTTCAACCATGATATCTGGAGTCTAATATTTGTAACTGCTGTCTTAACTATCAAAATAGAATACCAGCATTTATAAAGGGATCACTCATTAAGAATCAATTAATCTAATCTAGCATTAAACCATATCTTTTTAATACTCCTATCATACCAAAGCCCAAGAATTAAAGAAACTGCTTTCAAAAGCAGAATCTTTAAACTCCTGTGATCCACGGAATCATCATTACAGATAAAACTAATTAATAAACAAAGCCATTAATTCAAACAAACACTCCTAACTAAAATCAGAGAAAACAAATTAAGCCATCAAAATAACACCAAACACCCTCTAAAGTTCCTACCTTTCACACAAAATCAAGCACCAAACCTCCAGTTCACACTCAAAAACTAAAAAAAATCATTTTTTAAGCAAACCCACTTTCCAAAATCCAAAAACAACAAACCCGTTCATAAAATGAAGTTAAAATCACTAACCCTAAGCTCCACAGACTTTTTGAGCTGATTAATGATCCTATTCTTCTTAGATTCAGAAACAGCAACCCCAATAACAGCAACAATCAGAAACCTTTGAACAGGACTAAACAGCTCCCAAGCCACACCCGCCTCCCCGCTCAACCCAATGGCTTTAGCAGAGCTAGCTTCCTCAGCATCCACAAGCCGCCCTTGCAAAGACACCCTAGCCAGCCGCCGAGCCAATGGGACTGCTCGGCTCGGAGTGAACTGGCTCGAGAGCCGGCGGCGGGAGGAGGGAGTTGAGATTGGAGGGAATGGGGAGAGAGTGACAAATGAAGGTGGTTGAGCCACTTGATCCGGGCCGGTGGGGGAGCCGAGCCGGAGGGTGGTATAGTCGGCTTGCTCTTCTTGTTCCATGAAGAGAAAGGAAGACAAAAGTGCGTGATTGCAGGGGAGTTCGTGGTTTTCGAACGTTGGAATTTATTTTGAGGGCATTGAATCTGTTTCTATATTTTTTTTATATGGATTCAAATTTTGTGATTTGAGAGGGAATTTATTTATTTAAATTATGGATGTTGAACGTTGGTTGTAGTAATTGGGTTTTTGACACGTGTCCTTCTTCTTCTTCTTCTTCTTCTTCTAGGATGACTCTTGGGGTTTTGTTTTTTTCTGAATTTGAATATGAGAAATTTAAGGATATTTCTTAAAGCATGGTAAGAGATAGGTGAATTGATGTGTGTTTGACTGTCAAAACGTAATTTCCTTAAAGTAAGATTTTGTATTGCCAATCAATTTTTGAGATTGAAAATAAGTTCATGAGATTTTAAATTATAAATTAAAATGAATTTTTAATTCAATTTTTTAAAATTCAGTTTTTAAAAAATAAATCTGAACTTAAGAAACAAACTATATTTCATCTATGAAACATAGAACCATGAAATAGAGTCTAAAGTTCATATCCATGTATAAAATTATAACAATACTTTATGAACTATAAAATAAAAATAGACTTGTCATATTAGTAATATTGATGATAAATGGAGCTCCATAAAATAAAATAAAAAGGGTTAGAAAATCAGGTAGGGCTCGAGTTGTGGGATCTATAGAATAATATCAGAATGTGATGTCTTGAATTCATCTCTCTCCAAATCTAGCAAACATAACAACAGCACCGAGAAGTCTGGTTAAGATTGGCAATGACCATCACTCTGTCTGAGATCCTTTTATGCTGGCCAGATGAAGACATAGGGATTTCTAGTCTCAGCAGCTTGAACACAAAGCAGGGTTCTGGGATCAATAGATGAAGACATAGGGATTTCTAGTCTCAGCAGCTTGAACACAAAGCAGGGTTCTGGGATCAATATTCTGCTCAACTTCTCTTGTAAGGTAAAATAAGTAATCAACAGCAAAATCCAGCAAGTCTGCTACGTATTGCACTGTTTGCTGCAAATGGGAAATCAGAGTAAATTTCTCACCCGAAACTAAAAGATGTAGAAAAGGAGAAACTTCTAACATCTTGTAGTTTTCACACAAGAAATTCATTCTATTGTAATACAGAAAAGAAGAAGAAGAAGAAGCTGACGGACATTGATAAGGAAAAAAGAAGAAAATCTACCTTAGTTTGCGATGATCATTGACTGGCACCAGCAGACATCGCATAAAGCTTCCACTATCCAGTAGACAAACCAGCAAAATGATCATTGCTACAGCTTCACGAGAACCACCATTCTCCCATGTTTCTGTTCCCCGTTTCAGCAGTACGAATTCCATGCCTCAGCTCAGCATTGCTTGCCATTAGCTAAGATTATATCAACACATTTTCTTTAGTTCAAGTCAAGATTCATAAAGGAATGTGTAGAGAATAAAAGGCAAGGGCAGAAAACTCACTAATATTGGCACATAAGAATCATCAATTTTGGTTGAGGACATTGCAAGGTTGAGGACGCTCTGACTGGTTAACCTCCTCTTATCCCAGACTGCTGAAGATCGAATAGTTTCCAGTCTCAGCAGCTTGAGCACAGAGAAGGCTACTCGGATCAACTTTCTTCATAACATGCCATAGCTTGTCTTGATAGTCAACAGCCAAATCCAGCATCTGTGAAATGGATTTTTAATCAACAGACCTTATCTATCTTAGTATAAATAGGATCATAAAAATCTTCATCATACTGTATCTAGAGGCTGCCGCCTCTGTTGTCTAAAAAATGAATTTTTAAAGCTGGTCATGGATATTAACTCCGTCAACTGATGAATTAATTCTGCAATTTATTTTTAGATGTCTTTTTATCACTGGTTCTTGAATATTTTTAAGTAAACTTTGAGTTTGTCCTTACACCCTTAAACACGCGTTAATACTTAATTATCTCCTTTTTTTCTTCTTCAAGTTATAATTCGTGGGTAGTTAGCTGGTATTAAGAATATTTATTTTAACGCTTTTTAGATGTGTCCAAAGGCACATTTGTCGAAAGATTCCATAAACTAGAATTATATTTCTTCAATAAGATTACTTATCTTTTTAATGAAGAAAATTATTTGTGGTTCACATTACTGAACGAACAATCGAAGAAAAATCTTGAAAAGATACATGAAATAATTGAAAATAACAAATCAATAATTGGTTCTTGATAATTACTTTCCTCTACCCACCAACAAACTTCTCTCTCTAGTTTCAATCACTAGATTAATGCTAAACAAGCTGATTTGACGTTTGAAAACACCACAACACCATCGCGTTCAAGACAATTCTTGTCACAAACAAAATTATATGGTGACTCGTGACTAAAGATATGGGAAATAAATTCTTTTTCTAAGAACAGGTATAGAAAATCTTTGTCAATGATGGCTAGTTTCCTAGAAAGATAAGATCAACATAAAAGGATACTATTTGGATCCATGCACTTCCATTTTTAGAAAATCCAAATCTATCTCTAATTATGTTTAGTGGTAACAGAACACCTTAGTTAAAAGATTTAATTTTTTAAAATAAAAAAAATATATGAGACAATTTTAAAATGAATTTCAGACATGAAACATGTCTTTTTTATTTTTAATATCTTCATCTCGACAGTAACCAAACACTAGCGAATGTTTCCCTAAAGCAATATGGATGTTATCTAGGAAATGACAAAGGAATTGTAAGGTTATCTTGGTTGCTTGGTGAAGAATGAGTCCCCCGTCCACTTCGTGATTGAAGACTAGGAACCCTAGTGGTGGTGGAGAAAAGGAGTAAACACACTTAACCTGGACCTTCCCTTCTCACAAGGGAATATAGTGGGACAAAAGAGCAAAGATAAATCAGGAACATATGAGGAAAGAACACACTGCATTCTGTAGCGCTGACCCAAACAAGACAAAGCAAGGTGGGTGGTGGAGCTTGATTAATCCCATTGAGCCTTAAATTAGATCACAAATTCTTCAATCAATGGCGTCAATAGAAGGAAAGTAGTCCCCACCTGCTTCCAACTTATACGAAATGATGCAATCATTGATAGCACCATTAGCACCACTCTTTATTTCAAGACAAAAACTTGTAACGTGCCAATAATCTTCTTCTTAGCAAGACAAGAGATGAGGGGAATTTATAAAAAGCAGCAGCAACACCACAACTATCTCTTTCTTTTAGCACATAAATTTCCCTTAATTTGGTTAAGTTCCAAAGACTAGAACTATATGTTACAACATGCATGCCAGCTGGTTTTCTATCACTTCATGTATAACCATTATAGTGTTTAGGTTGGATGAATCTTGCAGTTAGCTTTAAATGCACTCTTGAGCTTCACTCTCCCACTCCCACATAATAAATAGCCTATGGCTAAGCTGTATCTTCATCTTTTTCAGTGCAAAAGAGAACCTAGCATCGCCTTTATCTCTCGTCTTGCAAATTCTTATTAGTTCTATACATACAAACCAATTCTTACTTTGGTTTTTTCAGCTAGGGCTGCTGCTTCTTTAAGCATGTACATCTTGCACGATTCTCTGAAAGTGCCTGGAAAAAAGAACATGAAACATGAATGAAACAGAAGAGCTATTTGAACATAAGACGGAACTTCTTCACAGGGCCTTAGGTGGGTGTTTTACTAGAGGGTTTTGGTTTAAATTCGTTGTTGTAGCATACCTTGAATTGTCTTTGAAGGTCTTTAATGTAGTCAACAGCCAAATCCAGCATGTCTGATGTGTTTGTTTGCTGCAAATAGGGAAACAAAGCAATATCTAAGCTTAAACAAAACTAGCACAGATATAGAAAAAGGAAGTGCTAGTGAAAGATTCTACCTTGTCCATGTTTGGTACAAGGTCCTGGAGTTTCCTCATTCGTTCACTAATTCTAGTTCTTCTCACCTACACATCATTCATATCTATAAGGACATCAAGAATTAATCCAAAAAGGGTGATTAAGGGGAAAATTGCTGGTATTAACTATAGAGATTAAAGATCCCAAAACCATGCTTAGCTCAAAGTAGAAATAATGACCAAGAAATGCACTAAAGAGACTTTACCCTCTCAGCAATGCTTCTTGGATGGGTGGCACAACCACGCTTGGCTCTGATCTTACAAGGAACAGAATCTTGAAATTGCAAAAAGTTTTCAATGGTAGACATCTCTGCTGATGTTTTTGGCAAGCTCAAGTGATGAGCCAACATTGGAGGGCGATTTCCTGCCTCTTCATTCTGCTAAACAACCAGAATTATGGTAAAATAAAAAATCTCAAGCAAAAGTGATCTTATCAAACTTGAATCCATGTTCTCCATTCCATTACCCTATAAACTAAAACATATGCAAATCGTTAAGATAGATGAAGAATTAACACATGCCAGTATAGAAAACTGTGGCACCTGAGTTTCCGATGAATTTAGACCAGAAAGTGTTCTGTCATCATCTGTAAGGTATCTTTTTGACCCAGTAGACATCACAGCCGAATCATCCCATGATCCAATAGGGTAATCATAATTATTGCCAGGAGTTTCACCAAAACCACCACTGTCTGGGCTATTTTCTCCCATGTTTTTGTTTCCCATTTCAGCAATTGTACTCCTTATCCCTGAAGATGAAGGTGGCCTACCAGCTGCAGAATAAGTTGTGTCTCTATTACCTGCTCCAAGATCTCCCACATCTCTCAATACAGCATAGCCTGCCATATCCTAAGATTATTTTTGTCCCATTTTCATAACTCCAGTCAATCAAAACTCAAAACAAGAAACTGAGTGGCATCAAAGAAGGAAACAGAAAACTCACTCTAAGACCATGAATCAAACAACTTGGAGTATTAAAAATAATAAGTCCTGTTGATATTTCAAAATTTTTTAACTCCCACTTGCTAGTTCAAATGATTGCTTATCAGAAAAAGAATTTAATCAAAAAACTAATAGCACTTGACTTAACTGAAACTGTCCATTCATAACACAGAAAATTTCAACTTTCTACACTTTCTATTATTTCTCTGCTTTCCTTCCATTCTATTCATTGGTTACTTAAAAAAGCACAAGCTAACACAAAGCCTTAATTTTTTTTTTATCAAATCAAACACTTTCTTATCATTTTTCTCAATCTTCTAATGACTGAAACAAAAGGGTATCAAAACAAATAGACAAACTTAACATACCATTTTCAAATTCAATATTTATGTTGGAGAAAAGCCCTGCTGGTGAGCTACTGTGTCGAACTAGATTCGGATTGTTTCCACTGCTAGGCTTCATGGAAGGCATCCTCTCCAACCCCGTTGAATTCGTTGATCTATGATTCATACCAGAACCTGGATTATGATCTGGTAATGGAGGTTTTGATCGACTTTGATAAAAACCCTGTGAGGCAGAGTAATTGCCATGTTGGTGCTGCTGATGTTGATGTTGATGCAGCCTTGTATCACTACTATGATTATTCATTGAAGCCATCATCTGGGGTTGCTGGTTAATTTGTGAGACTGATTCTTTTACTGGAGAATCTTGCTTAATCTCACAAAGATTTGAACCTGGTATATTCTCTGTATTGCCACCGGAATTGGCTAAAAATCTCGCGAAAATTCGTTCTGTTTCAGGGCTTGTTGGCCTATTGAGAAACTCTTCACAGAAGTCTCTGTCTAAATTACTTGAAAAATATGAACTTGGTGCAGACTGATATCTTGTCAACCCAGAATTCATTTGTTTCTGATGAATTTGTTGGTGCTGGTTATGACCATGAAGAAAATGATGCTGGTGTTGAAGATCTGACTCCATTGAATCCCCTGTTTCTTGATTAAGTTTCTAAGAAGAAAGGCAGCTCAGTTGCTTTCTGAAAGGCTTATTTATTTTCTTCCAAATCAGATCAAAGACTCACAAATAAAGAAGCTGAACAGAAGTAACAAGAGACAGAACCAAGCAAATCCATGTGAATTCTACTGAAACAGGGAAAACAGAGCAAGAACAGAGAGCTAGATGAAATCCTGCTTGAATCTTAGCATAACAAACAACAGTTTCCAAATCTGAAAACAGCCCGTTTTTCTTACCATGAAACTAAGCTACCTTCACTCAAGAAGATAACATTAACAACAAAAAGAAGCCACTAAAAAAAAGAACAACTTATCTTTCCAGAACAAAAACAGAACAAGAACAGGACAAGCACAAAACCCTCTCTAAGATGCTTCAAAAGGGTGAAGGTGGTGGTGGTGGTGGGGGAGGTGGTGTCAATGCCATTGAGTGAAGGGAGAGACTGAATTTTTTTTGGTTGAAATATTAAAGAAAACAAAATTAATTTATAAAACCATTTTCTTTCCTCTTCTATGAGTATGGCAAATGAGAATCAAGAAAAGAATAGAGATTAGGCCGTCAAATTTGCTATTAGTCTAACGATTTTTCGGACCTTAATGCCCTTCTTGTTTATTTATTAGAAAAAATGGCTGCGTTACATTAATGTCATGTAAATATTTGGAGGGTTTTGTTACAAATAAAATATTTTAAGATATGAGATGATTTTTTTAAAATCATAAAATGTTCCAAGAGGGTATTTTTTTTGCATTTTATATAAAATATCTTTTTATATATAATTTTTTTAATAGATATTAATGTAAAAATATAGTGGTAAATAAAATTTAGTGATTGTGAAGTGGGGATGAGAGTGCCCCTGGTAGCGGTATAATAATGAAATAATGGTCACTGGAATGGTTGAAAGATGCTGTGAAAGATGTATTGAAAGAATTCTACGTTTTAAAATATTTTATGAAATTTTAATTGAAATTTTTTTTAATAAATAAATTAAATTTAAAATTTGATTATAAATATTTTACATTCATTAATTTTCTTGTAACATATTTTGCAAAAAATAAACATAGATTTTTTTTAAAAAAAAAAGACAAAACAAAAATATAAGATCTAGTTTATTATTATTATTATTATTACTATTATATTAATGTGGGTGTTCGGGTCAGCTTGCGTGCACCTCGACTAATTCTAAGGGTTTTGAAGTTAACGACCATGAAAGCTTCCAGTGATCCTGGAATTTATAAGATTCGAACTTGTGATTTTTAGAGAACAAACTTAGAGTCTAACCAATTAAATTACACATCTTAAAGTTAGTTTATTATTTTTATTATATGCGGAGTAGATATGAGATGAAATTATCGTACCGTATCAGTTGGACCCTGGAATTAGTAATATTGGGGTAGGGGCACTTGATTTATTAAAAACATTTTAATTAAAAAAATCGCTTTTCAAAAAATTTTATCCATCAAATAGTGACTTCTTTTATTGGTTTTCCTCCTAAGCGATCGCAAAGCTAAACACTATTGTGTGCGTTTCGCACTATGGTGTAGGGAATTTTATTTATTAAGTCTTTTTATTTGAAAATATTTTTTTTATTCTTTATTTTGAATTTGTTAAAATTATTCAATGCTTTTTCAAGCTAGATACATTTTTAAAATACACACTAATACAATTTTAAACACAAAAACAAACTCCCATGTTCATGGTATTAATTACTATTGCTATATATGGAAAAAATCTAAATCCTCTTAAAGTTAAGTCTGATTCATTATAAGTAATTCGTTATGAATTCTCTTACGGGTAAAATCCATTCTCGTTTCATTTTTAATTTACGTGGTTTATTATAACTGCTCATATTATGTTTATCTGTATTTTTTTTATATGCTCTTATTTTTTAATTATCAAATAATTATCTTTTATCCTTGTCAATATTCTATTAAATTTACATAGAACACCTACCTAGAACTTTGTCTTTGAGTTCTTGGAGCTATAAAATACCTTCATTTATGATGAGAAATTATTTTTTGTACTGCTTGTCTCATGAATTCGTGACTCAATGTAACAAAAATGACATAAAAGACACTTGAAATCAAATGCCAAATTATTGTACATGTCCCTCTTCATGATGATCTTTCTTCTTCTTCAATCCTTCTTTTTTTTTTTCTCCGTTTTTTTTTTATTATACGATATTATTAATGAAAAGAATTTCGGTTCACCTTTCAAGGGTTCTACTTAATTATTTTGTATAATACAAAAACCAAGCTAACTTCTGTTAGACGACACGACTTTGGAAAGTTAGATGGCGTCTCTTGGCAAACGAGGGCTTGCAAATTTCAACGCTTGTGAAGGCTTGAGTTGTCGGTAGTCGTCTGTAGAGTTTTGGAAATTTCCAAATGTTCTGCTTTGAATGCGTAAGGGTACATTTATATAAATAAGATATAGAGGACAAAATCTGTGAAAAAAAGCTTGAATTTGTTAAATATATAGTATGATAAAAACAATTGTAATTTTAGATTTTACTATTAAATCAGGTTTAAATTATGCTATATAATTCTATATATATGCTTAGTTTTATATAGGGCCAACTGGTCATATATAGCCATCAAGATTCGGAAAACCCTGAAATTAAGGTTAGGAAATATTATTTTAATTATTTTTCTACTTAATTTAAAATTTAAAATACTTTTCTTACTTAAATTTGGATTTCTTTTGGTTATAACTTCTGTTTATTTGGAGAAGAAAAAAATCATGAGATAGTCAACTAATTTCTTTTTAGGTGTCAGAATTCAAATCTTAGGATAAATTGTGTGAAATAAAATTATCATATAAATCTCCAAGTCCATGTGTGGTTTTATTTTCTCTATAAAAGATTCAATTAAAACACATAAATTTTATGTTTCTATTTTCTTAAATCTCAAATACAAAAAACATACCAAATCATCTCGTTAGCTACTTCAAAGATTATTAATATAATATAATTATGTATGCGGACCTTATCTATACCTATTATTTTCTTCAATGATGTTGATATAATATATGATTTTTCTTGGAAGTTTAAAATTTATTCTATTTAATATTCTTCTAGTTATTGAACAAAAATCTCTTAAAATCACACCACAACTAAATTTTCTCGTTTTAAGAAAAATAATTAATGTAAAAAGAGATAAATAAATATAAACCAGATGGGGATATATATAGCTAAATCACAGCACAACAAAAATCTCAGTTGCCAATTCGTATTTCACCAAGAAACCTTTGGACAATATTGCCTTTACAAACCTTGTCTTAATTGCCCTCAATCTTTTTTTTGAGAAAAACAAGTGATGATTAATAAAGGGACAAAATGGACTTTTTAGTATGATTTTTCTACCAAATACTGTGTACAAAACAGAAAATTCCCTCCAACACTATGGGAGACATGGCAAAACAATACTTAGATATATGAGTTCTATATAATAAGATTTTGACAAATAGGAGAGTGACAAGTTCTATTTTTTTATTGGGAGAATAAAGTATATATAGAAAGCTTCAATAATTTATTTTTATAAAAAATGAAAGTTGGGTACCATGCTCTAATTTTTTAATTTATTACATGGACCATAGTACTCTATTGATGCACGCTTAGGTGTAACATATTAAGTTGAATTTTTTTTTATAGGTGTAACATATTGAGTTGGATTTTTCTTTATAATTTATGGGGTTTATTTATTTATGAGCGAGACATTAATTATAATTGCGAAAGCAAAAACATAATAAAAAACTCAAACTAGCCAAGTGATTTAGAAACTATCTAGGTCGAGTTTCATAAAAAATAAAAAAATTTATCTGATTAAAAACTCGAGTTGACTTAGAATCTGTTAATTGGTCAAAAATCATTAATTTATCAAATGAGTTTAATAACTCTGAAAAAAATTATCATTCTTAAACATGATTAGTTACATGATCGTGAGAAAAATATTGCACAATATCACCTATGCCAACCATGTCCAGATTGTCAATATTGTTATATTAATCAAACAAAAGTAAGCCCTTCACCGACCTTTCTTTTTCCCTTTTTCAGGGAGAATGGCCTCCAAAAATATTGCACCTTGATCTTGGGTTCGGTTCCTTGTGAACATAAAGAAGAATACCATCGAGAAAATCAAGTCTAAAGTTGTACCAAAAGTTGGCTAAAATAAACTCTTTATTCTATGTAGTTCATGACCAATCACAACTTGTATGCCATTACATCATCTTTTAGACCTTGTTTTCTTTCTTTGTTTCAATCATAACCATTGGTTTTCTCTGCGTGCTAGTTCATATATTTATTTCACATATTCATATCTCGAATTAAAATATAAAAAATAGCGAAATAAAGTTTCTTTTAAAAGTACAAAAGATTCAAAAAAAAAATAGAAAAAAAAAACAATTTAACATTGGGATTCATAAAAATCACTAGAAGACAAACTTCAATTCGAGTTGAGTTGGAGCACAATGATCTCAAGATTTATTTTATTTTATTTCCACTAACGACACAAAGATTATATAATAATTAGAAGTGTTTGTCTTTGATGTAAAGTTTTAATTATTTTTTTCATTGCATATCTTTTACACGTGACAAGCCATATCTTGGCATGTGCAAATCTTAGGGTCCAGAAAATATAAATAGCGAAAAACTAAAAACTAAAAATCAGTGCCAGTATGATGCGAACAAGGTCGCGTTCTATACGTGTTCTGCTGCAATAGCATTGGACCACCCTCCATCATTTTGGGAGAGCTTTTTGTCAACGTTTCGTCCATACAGTAAATTTGAAAGCTTCCACTTTTATTGTAAAAAATTATCATTTTTTTACTTGCACCTGAATGACGGAGAGATTGTACAATTACGATATTAATAGAATAACATCGACGGATTAACATAGTTTTTTAAAAAATTAATAAAATAATATATTTTTATTTTATCGCATTTTTAAATTAAACACGACAAGATGAAAGTATACTATCATCTAACTCAAGCGGTCAATCGATTTGTAATGGTCAGTGAAACCGGTTGATCGGTTAAAAAATAACAAGGAAAATCTCAAATCTATCAAATTCAGGGGGCGTCAGAGAGATTTTTGATTTGATAGTCCACGCAGCGATGCAATGACTACTATAGAAAAAACGATATCCAGAAACTCTAATAAAAATTTATGCGCAATCCAACGATCTGATAAAAAGTAATGACCCTTTTGATCTGTGTATTCTAATTTGGTGTGACCAGATTTCCTCGTAGGCCTAAACATGTCATACTAGTCCATAAATATATTTATTAGGGGCAAATTCTTATTTAGTTATGGCAGATCCACACCTGACTGCTCAAAATCAATCGTTATCACAAGATCGACTACATCATTCACATTAAAAAACAAAGAACAACTGCTGTTTGGATAATATGTTTTTGAGATTTTAATTGGAGTCTATTTTTAGTCTACCAGTTGGACAAATATGTATATTTTGACTCATAAAATATATTTGGAAGAAAAGGTTCATAAAACTATGATTTTTATGTGAAACGGTTGAACTGTTAATATAATTGGATCCAATCGGCCGACCGGTTGAGCCATATGATTGGATTTTCACTTTATCGCGCTTCAAAAATACGATATTTACTAAATGTTGCTATTTTGAAACGCGACAATATTAAAATGTGCTATTTCGTCAATTTTTTTTCAAACAGTGCTATTCCATCAATTTTTTATATTTACTTTCATAATTTGATAAAAAAAAAAAAACATGAATGATTTGGTGATTTTCTTGTTTTTTTTTTTTTTTAATTAAGAGAGTCGCATAAATCACTAGGGAGCTGTAACATATGATTTCAGCAAAGAAGTGCTGGCGAGGATATGTGTGGGTTCTTGTTTTTGTACTGGGTGTGTGCTTTGTAAATAAATCTTTAATTTGAAAGCATAAATTAATGAACACGACTTCTCATTTGGCAGAATTATTTAACAATTTGAGTATGATATCCACAGTTTAGAGCTTAACTCTTCCACTAAATAATGAAGGAGAAAACAAAATCATGAGATTCTAGCGACAATCGTTACTTGTTCTAAGTCGAACCATATTGACTTTGATACCAATTTATAAGGGAGCTGCTTTGTGTTCAAGAAAATGCATGGGACCTGCACACATAATTAAGACCTTCTATCCAAAAGTCTAGATTAATGAGTTACAAGTTCATCTTAATTATAAATGAACGCTTTTTTTTTATTTTTTAATATAGGATATTTAATTACCACTTGCATATGTACCCAGCAATCAATTTAAAATATAGTAAATCCCTTTATAAATCTAGATCTTCAGATTAAAAAACTCAATTAAAATTTAAGTTTTGAAAGCAAAGAAGCTTATATATTTGGTGTATTTGTTAAGAAAAAAACTCATTCAGTGTGATATTTTAGTTTGAAGTCCTATCACTAACTTCTTCAGAGAATTGAAATATTTATATTTAGCTAATTCCACTCATGAAAATTATTCTAAGTTTCAATCTTGATATATGCGGTTGAGGTTAATTAATTTTTTTAAAAAAGAAAACATGTGTGAATATAAAAGATAACATTCTCTATAATAATTTACTCAAAACTCAAAAATAAAATATTTTTGATATACGAAAGCTATATTGAAAAATACCCTTGATTGTTAAGACTCATAATTAAATTGATCCCTATATTAATCAACATATATAGAAGCATAGAAACACCCATGTACACCAGAATTATGAAAGCATATATATATATATATATGGAAACAATTGAACTCATTGCAGACATAAGATTTCAACCGAAAAAAATAATTCTGCTCAAATTATGGCAAAGCTTAAGGGTTCACCAAAATAAATTATGATTATTTTATGAAATTTTTAGCACAAATCTTGATTTTGTTGCATGATTAGTCACCACTGAATAGATAATAATTGAGTCGGCTGTCCACATAATCAATTTTCATAGAAGCTTGGATTTTTTAGCACTGTTGCTTGAATTTAAGAAAACGAAAGGAAAGGAATTGCTAACAACTGTAGCTGATCACCTGCCCCAAAAAGGTAGGTTAAGGCTTTAATTAGATCATTAATAGATAAAGATTAACTAGTTAACATCATATGTGCTTTCTTGCTTTTCTAGATCTAAATATTTCCCAAGTCAAAGTACAAATCTTGCCCCCACAGCCCCACTTCCAAGCCATTAAATCTTGATTTTATTTGTTAATTTCTCTTAGCTACTCTTTCCTTCGACAATATACACTTTCAAATTTACATTCTAGCTAGTGTATGATTAATAAATTTTGAGTATATGGTAAATCGACTTGATTCAAAAGGAAAAAGAGCAATTACTATATGTGTGTGTTTTATACATCATTAGTTAGCATTTGATTACAAAAAAAGAAGAAGATGAGAATAGTTAAAATAGAGAGGATATTTTTCAAAATAATAAAAACTCATTTTAAAAATATTATCTTAAAAACAAATTTTATTTTATTTTTGTCTTTCAATCTAAACATGTTTCTATCATTTCTGTATTTGCCTCTTCTTTTCTAAAACATTAATAAAATATAATCTTAAATATCTTATAGCATCAGTTAAAAAAAACAAAAAAATATCTAACAATATTATAAATATTTACGAGGCTTGAACTGGAATTCAATTCCCTAATTTGAGGAGAATAGATAGGTCCATTGTTTTGAAGAAAAAGAAAAGGGGAAGAACGTTTGGCACTTGGTGACAACTAATTTTGTTGAAAAAACTGAAGAACTCTGCAAAGAATTAATTTGAAAGAGATCCTTTCTAAGAGTATTTAATGTCAAAGAAAAAACAAAAATATTTAACACAAGTTGGGGAGGTAATAATGGTAGAACTCAAAATCAATAAATATAATCAATTAATTAAGGACGAGGTATCTGAATTTTGCTATAATCCCCCACCATGTATAGAAACTCTGTCTCTCTTCAATTTTTTTACTATAATATGAAAAATATCTTGCAAGTCAGAAAGAACCATCACTAGGAAACCTTAACTTTATTTGTTCAACTAGCTAGCAAGAAAAGGAAAGGATATATCTCAAGCTAGATTGTTTTTGCTAGAGGGAAAAGAGGCCAAAGTAATAAGTAATAAATGAAGTTTAATAAACACACACAAGCTAATTAAATACACTTTGTTATTTTAAAGCATAGTTATAAGATTTGATATATAGCTTGGGTTACGTGTTGAATAGATCAACTTATAGATGGAGGAATCAATCAAATTTTATTTTTAATTAAAGTTACAATATTGTTTTGTTTTTTCTAAGAATAACCAAAAGACATTGTTTCACTTAAAAAAATAAAAAATAAAAATAATATTGTTTTAGTTAAAAAAAACTGAAATAACATCATATTAATAAAAAAATTAATTGAATATGAAAATTTGTTTAAATTAGATTTTAAGTTAACAAGTTATTAAATTAACCAGTGAGCTGAGCTATATTTTATAACGTACTATGTCTGCAGGTGCGTGGGGACAATCCATTGCAGAGATTATAGAATGTCGAACAGGTCAAATTTGAAGAAAAATAAATCATTTCCACATAAATAAATAAAAACAATGATAGCAAATATATATATATATATAAAGCAATAACAATAACATAACATAGGGAAAAAAATATCCAAGAGTAAAAAGAGAAGTCATTTATCTTATTGTGTTTAATGAATTTATTTATTAAAATTAATTTGTAATAGAAATTGACATATTAAAAGAAGAGGTATTAATTAAAAAAAAATATAATATTAACTCCCCTCATCATATAGAACCATTTGACATAAAAATTAACTTTTTTAGTAGCCAAAATCATCTCTAATAGAAACTTTCTCTCTTTAAATCGAAATCCAGTAACCCCCCTCTTCTCTGTAAAAAGAAAAGACCTTTAAAAAGAGGAAAATAAGGTTTGGTACTAAAATTGATTTTTTAAAAATTATAGGGTCCGATTAATCTCATAGCTAAAAAATATGGGGAACTAAAATGAACTTTTTAAATGAATTTTAAAACCACCATCTATTTATATCCTTATTTTTCACCATAGTTCTCTGTTTTCAATTCAACCCTCCATAAAAATATTGAATTGGATTCTAATATGAGCTCAAAAAAGCTTAATTATACAAAATTAAAGTTCGAGAATTAAATTGAATTTTTTAAAAAATTACTATTATAATCAATGATAATACGTGAGACGATGAACAATAATAAATAAATAAACAGTAAAGTCATTATAGTAAAAATTTTACCTCTTCTAGTTTATCCTATAATATAATAATTATTCCTACTAGATTGTATATTCATCCATGCAACTCAACTAAAGCGAGCATCTATTTATTTTTCCATATTTTTCACCTTATCAAACATAATTGTAAGAATAATGTTAGTGGATGGTGCGGTGTTCTCTTCTTAATATATATATCCATTACCTAGTTCCCCACTTTATGATTTCCAAGAACAAGATAGTAACCTAATTGGATGAAAACGTCAGGTTTCACTACTGGGTTCAATAATCAATATACAAGATAGCAATATACATTGTGTATAGAAATTAGAGTTATCAAATCCTAAAATTACTATTTTAAACTATAAAAAAATAGACAAAAAACTCTGGTATTTTTTGAAAAGTCTAAAATTCAATAATACAATGAAAAAAAATAACAGATCAACTATTTATATAGAAATCAAAACTAACCTAATCAAAAGAATCCAAAACTAAATATGAAAAATAATTAAAATTTAAAATTAATTAAAAAAATAATTAAAACAATACAAGTATCATCTTCTAGACCTAATTTGAGGACCTTCCAGATCTAACCTAGTTATAGTTAGTCAATTTTGTTATAAAACTAGATCCGTAAAACTTTCTAAGAAAATTTAATAGTTTGAAATTGTTTTTTTAGACAATATATTTGAAGGATCTGAACTTTTTGGCAGAATTTATTTTATCTACATAGTACATAAACACATCATAAACACTTTACACTTTATAATATGGAAAGAAATGATGGCCTGTACCAAGAATAGCACGGAGGAATCGAATAGGGCAGAGGAATTTAGGGCAAAGATTCCCACAAATGCTTGGTGGGTGTCTGGCTGATGTGGAAGGCAAAATATGCATAACCAGAGCACATGTGGGTAATTGCTTAATTTCTCATAGTAATCAAGGGGCCAAAGACAATAGAGGTTAGATTCTCTCCTAAGTTGTAAGAGCCAACAAACAGCACTGAATATCTTCATCTTTTTTATAAAATCTCCATTTTGACATTCCTGTGGGAAGTGCTTTTCTACCTCCCACATCTTGCTGCTTGAATGCCAACTTGGGAAGCTTGGGGTTGCTTTTTTCATCATTATGCTTCTACTTTCTCTACCAGGTTAATTTGCACAAAGACAATTTTCGTGTCCTTGACACCTTTTCATTTTATTTGTTTTGTTCGACAGGAAATTCCAAATCACTCATCATCAAACAAAAATACCACACTTATATACATCATATATATATAAGGAGTTTTTATTTTATTTCATTCCTTTTATTTTAGCACAATTAAAAAAATTAGAGAAAAACACTTTGCAAAAAAATATTTTAAAAAAATAACAAAGTTAAGAGAGTCGGAGATGATATCTACGACTCGCGAGTCACAAATGTCATATGTGACTCTTTCTAAATTACAAAATGGTAAGTGAAAAAATTAATTTGAGGAGAGAGAAAAGAGAAAAAAAAAGATTTTGGAGGCATACCAAAACTTTAATAATAACACCACTAGTACCATAAAAAAATATTTCAACAAGAAAAATCTAGTGATACCAGGAAAGCTTGCTAACAGAGATTAGAGTGGGTTGCATGAGTTACTCAAAAATAGTAGGGTTTGCTTGACCTTTTCTAGTGTTGTTAGATTTGTCTCAACGAGATTTTTTTGATAATACTGGTGATGTCATTTTCGAAGTTTTGGTATGTCTCTAATATTTTTTTTTCTTTCATCCCTCTTCTCTCGTCTTAGTTTAGTTTTTTGTAAATCATTTTATAATTTAGAGAGAATCGCATATAATACTTATGATTTTTGAGTCAAGGATGTTATCTATAACTCTCTTAATCATATTGTTTTTCTAAATAATTTCTACATGATATATTGTTTTGCACGAAAACTCTATAACAAGATACTTGGTGCAACAATCTTTGGGAATATTCATATTTTGTCACTTGTGAATAATTGTGATATATTTTTTTTCTCATATTAATATTATTGTAAATGTTGATTACATTCAAATGAAATTAGAAATTTAAAAGTAGAAAACATAATTCTTCATAATTATATCTATTTTTAAATAAAAAGTTTAATGATGCTGTTAGCGTGACAAGGTGCTCTAATATGTTTTTTTTAAAAAGGATTGTGACAATTAACAAGAATAAAATTACATGATAATAAATCTTTAATTTTTAAAAATGTAAAAAGAAGTAGGAAAAACATAACACACACACACACACACGAATACAAGCTATATATATAATAAAACTTATTGTAAGGTTTTTATACAAAAATGTAATAATAAATAACCACCATTTGCATATATATATATATATATATATATATATATATATATATATATATATATGATTAGAGGCACCCTTCTGCAGCTAATCCTTTAAACCTCATCTCTCATCTAAGAGTTTGGATAAGGGACCGTTAAATGGTAATTTTATTTCTTAACTACTTTTCAAATGTTCACTTGAAGACAACTCTTGCTTGGTTTAGCTAACTAGTCACTACAACCAATGACATCTCGATAAACATGACGAACTTGGACCACCTCCTTCTACTCTTCAATGCTAATTTAATGCCGACAACAAGTCTTATAAATATTCACGGTCGATATTTATTCATCTTCTGCCATGGCTTTCTCGTCTTCTAGGAGCATCGTCATTTATTCATAAAAAAATATGAATTATTAGGTTGTGGAATTAATTTGCAAATCACTAAATTAATTTTTTTATTAAAATAAAATCATTGTATTATTTTCTTTTAAAAATATTATTGACGCTACGTACGTACCATGTTTGTATTTATATTAGGTTTGAATGTCTCAATTGAATTACTAAAAAATAAGATAAATTAATCAGGTTTGATCGGATGATTAATTTATTTGATTTAAGGTTTTAAACTCTAAATTATCTGATCAATCTATTTAGATTAGGATTGAATTTAACAACTATATGATAATCTTAGCTTTGTATTTCAATACGACTTCCAAGGATGATAAATGTTGATGACTACGTGACAGGGAAAAACATGATGGAGAAATACAAACATTTTTTTTTTGTATCCATTGATGTATTCCATGCTCTTGAAGCTGTACCGCACAATGATTGCACTACAAGACAACTCGATCCATAAATAGTTGATGCGACTATTGCTTCTTTTTTTTTTTGCCAAGGATAAATTACAAGATATTGGTCGCATCATGCCCATTTTCCTCGAATTAAAGAATGGAAAATAAGGAATCAAAGTCTTTTTGCTATGTATATAAATTAATATATAGGACAACTGGTACTTGTGGATGATCACTTTGTTAGATTAAGATGGGTGTGAGTGTTAAAAGCCAGATTGTTGAAAAGAAAGATAATCAATCTAGTACCATAATTCCTGATATTTTGATCATTAATTAAATTGAAATGGGTGAAGAGGAAATAAAAAAAAAAATAGAAGTGCAAGAAATTATTTATTTTTTCTTCTCATAGAATATCTTACTATTATAAATTATGGGGATGCTCCTTCTTTTTTTCCTCTCTTGATTATAGGTTTTAGCTGCCATTCCAACTCTATTAAAAAAGAATAAGAAAAACCCTACTTGGGCTAAAAGTCACTATCATTTTAAGGGTACGTTCATGTAGAAATCCTAGTACTTAAACTCGAGAGAAGATCCAATCGTTTAATTCAATTCGAGAGGATCACGACGCAATGCTATGATGCAAGTAATTTTTTTTTTTATATAGTTTTTTAGGTAAAGATTGCATGTTCTTAATTTATTCTTTGAACTAGGTTGCTTCTTCTTCAATCTGTTTTTTTTTCTCCTTTTTCTCCTACCATGCCCTGGAAATATCGACCGAGATTTGCCCTTCGTTAATATATTTCTCAAACAACAGCATTTAAAACATGAAAAAAATTAGCATGCAACCAATGGATAAGATGCTTGTACTGTTCTGTTTTTCTCAGGAAAAAATCTGCACCAGGAAAAAAACTGGTGGTCAAGGAAGATTGTTCCTCAATAATGTGTGGCCACTTTTTTGTGCTGTCGGTATAAATGAAATTGAAAAACTCATAATTTAAAACAGACAGGACATAAATTAAATTTTAAATTAATATAAAAAAAGATATTAACTCCAATAAACTTGATAAATTTGATAAGTTAACCCGTGATTTAATCAAACTACTTCAAATCAATCGAGTTAATATCAAAGATTTTTTTAAAAAAAATATTTTAATAAAAATAATTAACAAGTGGTAAACCAGCTCTTTTCTTTATAGGATCCAGAACAGGTCCTAACAACTATGACATAGACCAATAAAAGAGTATACCTATTGGTCCAGAAGATCTGAAGAGATGAACCCTTTCCTTCCCCAAGACTTTGGACATGAAACCAGCATCTTTCCATTTATAAGGAAAAAGTAGTGCAAGCTTTAATTTAATGCCGACAATGAGTCTTGCAGATATTCACGGTCCATATTTATTCATCTTCCACGGCTTTCTCGTCTTTTAAGAGCATAGTTCTTAGATCCAATTCCCAAGGTTTTGTATTGAATTATTCAGTTTTTAAATTAACTTGCAAGTAATTAGATTAATGTTTTTTTTTATTAAAATAACATTGTTTTATTATTTTTTTAAAAAAATATTAATATAATCTGGCTAGGTGTAAATTGAATTTAATTAAATCAACTAAATTAAATTAACAAAGTTTAACGCGATCAATATTTTATTTATAATCTTAGCTTTGTATTTCAATACCGAAACCAAAAGATAGTCAATGTTGATCATTCGGTGACAGAGAAAGACATGAAGGAGAAATAGAAACATCTTTGTCTTGTATCCAATGATGTCTTTTCATGCTCATGAAGCTGTACCGCACAATGATTGCACTACAAAACAACCACATACTTGATGGTACTATTGCTTCTTCTTCTTCTTCTTCTGCCATGGATATAAGATAAAAAACATAATTTTCTCATATTTTTAGGTTTTTTAGGCTGGTACACATTATTATCAAACACATTATTATCAAACACATCTCCATGAAAATGTGTTTGATAATATAAGATTTTTAGGTTTTTTTTTGAGAAATTATTTATTAACAGATATATTTAATTAAACATATCTATACTTTACCAACAACATTAGGTGTATTAAAATCTTGCATGATTTACCATGTTTCCATCCTTCTACAAGAATTTAATGTATGTGGAAGCTAAAACAATAACAATAACATAGAAAATGCAGAAATTTTAATGAAGAAAAAGGATTGTAGATTTGAATATTAAATTCACAATTTTATTCTCTAAAAACCAAGTATATGGTGGCTGCATCCTTAAGAGATGTATAAGACCTTTAAATAGGCTAGGAAAAACTACATCTACTAGGAAACAACCTAAAGTCTAAAAATATTCAGGAAATTAAAATAGAATCCTAAATAAAAATAATAAATTCAAAAAATCCCAAGAAAATAAAAAAAAATGGCCCGAACAACAACTTTTGGGCTTAATTTTAGAAGATCCAAAGATAAAAAAGCGACATGTAATGTTGTTGTTCCTTAGAAAACTACATGTAGAATTACCTGAAAAAACTTAAACTCAATCCAACAATCGGATCTCTTGTTATCTTAATTTTAAGGTGTTAACTTAGTCTGGCGCGACCAAGCTTCTTCTTCAGCCTAGACTTGTTCTATTAGTTTATAAAAGCATATACTAGGCCATGAACATAATATATTTGGATCAAATCCTCATTAAGTAGTATCAAATCTTCAGCCGGATGCTTAAAACTTCAATTTTTATAAATTTGGTTGCATTAAAATTCTATTACTTAAACTCAAGAAGATCCCATTATTTTGTCATCTAATTCAATTTGAGAATCAATTTTTTTTATAGTGATGAAATTAGAGGATCAGGATGTAATGATTGTCAAAGAACCATTTCAACCTAAAAACTTAATTTATTAAGTGAGGTCCCAATATATATTATCTCAACCTAAAAGTTTAAGCTATTAGGTGAGGTCCCAATATATAATTTATATTATTCTCTAACACTTGAAACTTGCACATGCCCACACTACCTTATGCTTAATTTTTATCAAATAAATAGGGATGATGCGATTTAAACTCGTGACTACTTGGTCTTCAAGGCTCTGATAGCATGTCAAAGAACCTTTTTAACCTAAAATCTTAAACTATTAGGTGAGAGATCCCAAGATATAATTTATGTTTTTTTCTAATAATGATACGATGCAAGGAAACATTTTCTTGTTTTTTTAGGTAAAGATTTCATGTACTTAATTTCTTATTTGAACTAGTTTGCTTCTTCTTCAATCTGTTTCCCCCCTTTTTTATCCCTACAACACAATGGAAATATTGACCATGATATGCCCTTCGTTAATATATTCCTGAAACAACAACATTTAAAGCATGAAAAAATTGGCATGGAACCAAATTTTGAATGGATAAGATGCCTGTGTTTTGTTTTTTCTCAGGAGAAAATCTCCACCAGGAAAAAAAATTGGTGGTCAAGGAAGACTGTTCCTCAACAACGTGTGGCCACTTTTTTGTGCTGTCGCCTGGCGGTGTATCCTTCACTGCTTACAAAATTCTTAAAAGAAAACAAATAAAGCAAAAGAATACGTCTCGTACGTAGTTAATTAATTAAGGCTCGGTTTTAATCTTAGCTATAAAAGATATTAACCCAACAAATTTGATAGATTTGCTGGATTAACCCATTACTTAGTCAAATCAATCCAATTCTACTGAAACAACATCAATGATTTCTTTAATGAAATAGTTTTATTTTAATAAAAACAATTTACTTGATAATCCAATAACCCTAATTTTTTCTTGGATAAGATCTCAGGCCAATTCTGACGATGATATATACCTATCTGTCCATAAGCCCATAGGAGATGAACAAGCCTTGAGTTTGGACGAGGCTTTTCATTTTTTTTCATCCACTCCCAAGAGAAATGGTGAAGGCCCAATACGAAATTTGGATAATTGGCTAAAAACTTTAATATTCGAATGCATTTTTCAAAGGAGAAGAAAAGGAAGACAAAGGAAAAAAAAAGGTGGAGAATAATTGTTGAACATAATAAATATTAAATAGTTCCACTTTTGAGTCATTTTCTTTTATATAACTTTTGAGTGCTTCTTGTCAGCCTGATAATTCCAGAGACAATCATTTTCTTCCATTATTCCTTATCAAACTATTAAGTTCTAGAACAAAACCCCAAACACCCCCCCCCCCCCCCCCAAAAAAAAAGAAAATAAAAAAAAACTCAATTGAATTTTAAATTTTTTTATAAAAAACAAGTATTTTCAACAAAAAAAAAAAACTTATAAAAAAAATAATTGAATATTTGCCCTTTCACTCATCAAATTAAATATTTTTTTTATTATATTTTATTATATTTTTATTGAAAAATCTGTATAGACCTGAGTCTTAACTCAAGTTATATTTATTAAAAGTGATTTGTTTTTGGGTTTTAAAAATATTTTTTTAAAAGATAATTTTTTATTTTTTATTTTATTTTAAATTAATATTTTTATTGGTATTTTCAGATGATTTTGATATATAATATTAAAAATAAAAATTATTATTTTAATATATCTTTGAATAAAAAATATTTTTACACCGAAAATCTCAAAATACGTTAATGAGCCACCTCATGAAAGTTGTCTTCAGGGACCGAACTGATTATATGTTTTAATTTGGTGACTAACTTGATGGTTGCCCAGAAAAGAAAACCCACTTGCAATGCCACTCGCACTGTACTACCAAAAACCCCCTTGACTTCCTCATAGAGAATATGCAAAACACCCCTTAACCTCCACGCGTCACCACCACAAAACGCTTGGTATATCACTCGAAGCACAAAGCGTCGGAAAAATCCGAGATCATCCTCGCTCGCTTCTCCTCCATCACAGACCCGAAAACCCTAACCCGACAACGAAATCTTCATGTCTCTCCAAAAATCGGATCTTTTTCAACCTCCAAGACTCAATCTTTAGCTATTGTATTTGTGGGGACTCAACACTTTAGCAATTTTCAGGTACCTAATGATTTTTTTTCCAGCTCAAGCTCTGTTATTAAGTCTTCTTTTGAAAGTTTTTGAGATGTTTAGTTTCGTTTTTGTTGGAATTTATGGAAAGAAGAGATGGGTTTGTTTTTAAATTTGTGTAAAAAATAATGGGTTGGTGAGTTTTTATTGGAAAGCTTTGTTCTTTATGTGTTTTGAGCTAAAAGGGTTAGTGTATTTTTGGCTTTAGAAGAAGAATGATGGAGAGTTGTGGAATGTTTTGCATTTTAGATGATAAAAAATGGCCAAAAATTCGGTGCTTGTGTTGAAGGTGAGAAGGAATACATGTTAATATAGAAATTAGAAATATTAAGTTGAATTTGTATCGAATGGTTTTGTCGAGATTATATGATATTTTATGAATTTAGTTAGATAAATCGGAATGGTTGGAATGAAGAACAGGAGTGGCATGAATGCCGTGAGATGCGAAGCTTCTGTTCTGTGTGTTAAATGGTTATGAGCATTGTGTGTTGTGTATGGAAGTGGAATGCAATGGAAGGAGAAGGGATAGGAAAAATATTTGGAAATGAACCATATATGTTAGATGGATGAATTGAGCACAACGGGTGGATGATCTCATTATATTGGTGTGAGATTTGTTGTGTTTTACTTTTTGTTTTCGTGTTGGGAGTTATGGTCTCCATGTGATTATTTTTTGCTAAAAAAAGATGTGCTTGAGGCATTGTTAGGTTGCAATTAGGTGATCTGTGTGAACAAATGGTATTGAATTGGTTGCTGGGTGCTAAATTCATTTGGACTTTTTTGATGCATTGTGTGTTTAGTTTGAGATCGAGGCTTTGCACGGTTTGGAATGGATATTGCTTTGTTAACTTTATTTCTTGCTGATATGGTTTGTCCAATCATATTCTTTTGTTTTAGGTACCATGGCTATGAAATCATAAGTAAAAAATTTATGCTACCTCCATCTGAGGAGATTTTGAACAACATGTATTGTATACTTTATGGAGGACTGCAGATTTTGATGTGAGCAGATTGGGGATACAAAGCGGATCTGAATCTTCTCACTACAATAATGGATTCCAGTGTGATCACAGGCAGTGCAATTCCAGAACCTCGTGATGGTATTGAATTTGAATCACATGAAGCTGCATATTCATTTTACAAAGATTATGCCAAGTCTGTAGGCTTTGGTACTGCTAAGTTGAGTAGCAGGCGATCTAGGTCATCAAAAGAATTCATTGATGCAAAATTCTCATGCATAAGGTATGGGAATAAGCAGCAGTCTGATGATGCCATTAATCCACGACCCTCCCCAAAAATTGGCTGTAAAGCTAGCATGCATGTGAAGAGAAGACAGAATGGAAAATGGTACATATACAGTTTTGTAAAAGAACACAATCATGAGCTTTTACCAGCCCAGGTGCACTTCTTTCGAAGCCATAGAAATGATGATCCTCTTAAGAATGACATCCGGATACGACGACGAAAGAATCTGTCTTCAGTTTCCAAACTTTTTGGTGCATATCAAAATGTGGATTGTTTAGAGGGTTACATGAGAAATCAGCATGATAAGGGGCGGAGTTTGGTCTTAGAATCAGGAGATGCTCAGGTATTACTAGACCTTTTTATGCATATGCAGGAAGAGAACCCTAAGTTCTTCTATGCTGTTGATTTGAATGAAGAGCATCGGTTGAGAAACTTGTTTTGGGTTGATACAAAAGGAATGGAAGACTACAGCAACTTTGATGATGTAGTTTGTTTTGACACTACATATTTCACAAACAAGTATAAAATACCATTAGTTTTCTTTATTGGGGTGAATCATCATATTCAACCCACATTGCTTGGTTGTGCATTGATAGCAGATGAGACAGTTTATACTTTTGATTGGTTAATGCAAACATGGTTCATGGCAATGGGGGAACGTGCTCCACAATTAATGCTCACTGATCAAAACAACGCCTTAAAAGCAGCTATTGGAGCAGTCTTTCCACAAACATGTCATTGTTTTTGTCTTTGGCATATATTGGAGAAGATCCCTAGGCAGCTTGAATATTTGAGTCTTTGGCATGATAATTTTATGGTAAAATTTAATAAATGTATTTTTAAATCATGGACCGAGGAACAATTTGAAAAGAGATGGTCGAAGTTGCTTGACAAATTTAATCTTCGAGAGGTTGAATGGGTTCGATCGTTATATGAAGATCGCAAATATTGGGTGCCTGCCTTCATGAGAGATGTATCATTTGCTGGTTTGTCTACAATGTCGCGCTCTGAAAGCTTGACCTCTTCATATGAGAAATATGTGCATGCAGAAACATCAATGAGAGAGTTTATAGAACAATACAAAACGATTCTTGAAGATAGGTATGAAGAGGAAGCCAAGGCAGATTTTGATGCATGGCATGAAACGGCTGAGTTAAAATCCCCATCACCTTTCGAGAAGCAAATGTCACTGGTGTACACACATGAAATTTTCAGGAAATTCCAAGTTGAGGTTCTGGGAGCAGCTGCTTGTCATCTTAAGAAAGAAAGTCAGGATGAGACAACCACAATGTATACTGTGAAGGACTTTGAAGACGGTCAGAATTACGTGGTGGAATGGAATGAAACAAAATCAGATATTTATTGTTCATGTCGTTCTTTTGAATACAAAGGTTATCTCTGTAGACATGCTATTGTTGTTCTTCAAATGTCAGGCGTGTTCAGCATTCCACCTAAATATGTATTGCAACGTTGGACAAATGCTGCTTTGAGCAGGCATCCCATCAGTGAAAGATTGGATGAGGTGCAAACTAAGGTCCGTCGCTATAATGACTTGTGTCGACGAGCCATAATACTAGGTGAAGAGGGGTCTCTTTCACAGGAGAGTTACAACATCGCACTTTGTGCTATAAGAGAAGCTTTGAAACAATGTGCGAGTTTAAATAACTCTGCTGAAACCAGTGCTTGTCCTAACACCTCAGGGAGCATTGAGGAAGAGAATCAGTACAGGAATACTTCTAAAGAGAGGGCACCAGATCTTCAGGTTACTGGTGCAGACAAGGCTACTAGAAGAGCTGGAGCAGCAAACACAAAGGAAAGTAACCACAGTGGTGCGGTTAAAAAGGGAAAGGTCTGCTGATTGCTGATATTCTTTGCCTATGTTGCTATTTTTTTTTATCAATAATCGGTGTTCATTAGAACTTGTGTCATGTATGCAGCAGGTAACTCGGTCAGGAGATGTGAACGTTGGGGGACAGGAAGGCTTCCATTTAATGGTTTGTGATACTGCCATCTTGTTTATTTTCTTGCCTAATTCTTTTGCAGCCTAATACTCTTTAGCTCTCTCTGTGTGTATTTCCTGATAAGAAATCAACTTTATGATGACAACCATTTATCTCCACTTCTTTCTGGGATACTTTAGTGGAGCCATCATCAATGATCTGCACTCTGAGTTCTTATTAATTTAACATCCTATTATACTAATCGCAGGGCATATCTGACCTGGGGCCAACACAATCACATAATATGATGCCAGCACAGTTGCAAAATGCTGTACCTACAGTATTTCATAATATCATGCCGACTCAGTTCCAAAACATAGCTTCAACACATTTGCACGATACGAGACTCCCTCGTTAGTATGATTTTGCATTTGCTTGTAAAAAATTGTATTTATTGATTACTGTAACACTGGTCCCAAGAATGCAGGATGTGTTGTGCAGTTGTTAATCTCTGCTTGTATGTAAAAGCTTCAACTAATTAGTTATAAGTGATCTTCTTGGCTCTTCCATTACTCACTTAGACCTTACTCTTCTGCTCTTGCCCGATTTATAATACAATTAACCTTGAGCAAGAAAGCAACCAAATATATAAAACTGATCATTGCATGGCTATTTGTTGGTTGTTCCATAAGTTTTTGTTTGGTTAGTGTTCTAGAGACAAATACACAAGGGTTAGGACAAAAACAGACATATTTGAGACAATTTTGAAATAAATTTTTATACTTAATATTACCTAACATGTAAAATATAATTTATATTATTTTATAATATTGATTTTTCCTAACAAATTTGGATGATTGGATTCATAAAATTTCAAATGATTATAACATTGATGTTGCCTAACAAACATGTTTGAATGATTGGATTCATAAAATTTCAAATGATTATAACTATGATATTGCCTAATTAACAATTTGGATGTTGGATTCATAAAATTTCAAATGATTCTTCCCATCTATTTTAGGTGGATTTCTAGGGATTCGAAGGGTTATTGTGTTTGATCATATTATTTTTTTTATAAGAAGAGAGAGGAAGTGCATGAGAAAGCAATGTACTTGTGAATTTCATATCATATCTTCCATATTTAGCATTGCGATCGGATCATAATTTTATAATTTTTAAATTATTTTGATATATTGATATTAAAAAATTTTAAAAAATAAAAAATATTATTTAATATATTTTTAAGTAAAATTTATTTTAAAAAATAATATCCACCGCTATCCTAAACACCCTCTCTTTTATACTTATTTAAAAGATCAAATAGCTCAAATCTTGATCTTCTTATGAGAGCCTAAAATAGCTAAATAATAAAAAGTGTGAAAACTTTTCTTTGCTGGACCCTCTTGCACGTGCACCACATGGCTAGTGCCTAATCATATGATTATAAAAATGGTATGATGAAAGTGTAATTTAACATAATCATTTGATTTCTCATTGAATGCAGATATGCAACACCAACTTTTGATTTTCGAAACACATATTTTTATTCACCATTTTAATTATTTAATTATCTCACCACTGATGATTTTTTTTAAAAGCAATATTTTGTTAGTGGCTGGGAAATTGAAATATATACTCGTACTTTTTTAGTTTTGGATAGTAATATGGTATTTTTACATCAAATAGTTTGATTCTAAATTCATTTAATCACGTTAATTTGATTAAAATATTCATCTTGGAATTGAAAAACTCATGAAAATTATATTATTTACTTTGAAACTAAAGAAAAAAAATGTTAAAAATATATGGTGGGTTTCTGTGTGACCAAAATTGAATTGAAGGGCAAATATGATCAATTATAAAACATTGAGGGACCATGAATGTGTTTTACCCATTCAATAATAATCACTTGTGAAAAGTTATATCACGTCCCATCTCTCTAATTTACAATATTGTCCTTTTCATCTGTTCATACACAGTTAAATGTCAGTGTTGGCTGATCACTTGTCTTCAAGATATGCTTGAAATTCGAGAGATTACAGGTTGGTTTGAAATCTTCACGACATGGGAAAATGATGGCCTGTCCTCTCTTGATTTACGTACAAAATTTTATGTCCCACACACCCGATCTTCTCCTGGTGGATCGATTTTAAACAGTGTAAAGATAGGGCATGTGGATGAGCCAGATTTCTAAGGGGCAAGGAGTTTTTTTCCTTTAATGGAGGATCACAACTGTGACTCCAATCTGGGAGACAAAGATTCAGTCTAGGGTCAATTAATCAGCAAGTAGAGTCCCATTTTATTGTCCCAAAGTTTTGATAGAACTTTGTTCTGAATTGATTAAATTTAAAGAGGACATTCATGAAAAATGGTTCCACTCTATGGAAGTAAACACTTCAGAAACATTAATTTACTCCAAAAAACCAAGCATACCATACAAAACTTCAAGTTTTAACGAAGCCAGAGTGTCTGCATCTTCAACAGTAGAAAGAGATCCTGAGACCAGGCATGGTTAAGATCTCACATCTCCTGTATACTACTTACTTCATAGAGTCGCTTTCCCTCACCTTCCAATGGCTAATAATTTCTCTTCCTGGCAATGCATTATCCTAAGCAAGGAAGGCTTTTGCTTCATAGAAGAATTAATTTATTTCACAGATTTATTGTGGTCACCACAACATTCTGATCCTCTCCAATCATGGACCTCGAAGTGCCACGATGTATACAGCACCACATGCCCCCAACTCTCTCCCTCACCCTCCCCAGCTAACTTCTCAGCCGAGCTTATCCCCATATATCTCCATGTTGATATGCTCTTCCTCAATTATTAGGTTCAGCTCCCCCCTCCCTTGATTTCTAACCTCGAATTTGCACCCTGTGTATTTTGTCGAGACATAATGTGAGCTGATAGGCAAGGACATGAGAGACACCGTCGTTTCACTGATCTAGTACTACCTGCATATTAGAGATCACAAGTTCAGGATTTTAGTTTGGTGCATTGTCAATTTAAGAATCAAGGTTAATTGATTCTCTCAAGATCAACCATAGTTAGCAGCAAAACATTTAATATGATCCAACCAACATGCTGCTGCTCATGTCCTTGTACATTAATTTGGAGCGCGTGCCTGATTGATATTGTCAGCATGTATTGAATCCCCACGTATTAATTTTCCCAGAAATTTCTGTAGCAGTATTAACTCTAGCTCGTACGAGTCAGTGATTCTTTTCATGAGAACAGATGACCTTACCTGATAATTAATAACAGCTAATTAATTCATAGATATCAGATTATAATTACTCACGCACGCATCCGAACATTTCCTTTCCTAAAACATCCATATAGATTCTCGATTCTGAGAAGAGACTAGATTCCTTGATTACTTTGAAGGGATATTAATGTTTAGATGACATATTGAATAATATACTGTTAAGGATCCAATAAATAGAAAAGAAATAGTCTTAATTGATATGGGATTAATTAGTTATAATCCTGATCCTACAAGAAATATTTTTTTCTTAGAAAAAACAATCCTAGATCTATAAAAATTTTCATTAATCAATGTGAAGTCTTTAAACAACATACAAATTTTCATTGTTCTTGAAAATGTTTTTTTGGAAAAATTAAAGTTTTAACAAATTATCCATAATAATTGAAATGGCATGTACATGCACTTGGATTTTTATCATCAATTAATGAACTAATTGAGATAGAATCTTTCTATCAAATGATTTTAAAAACACATATTTTTATCAAATTCATATATTTATGATAATAAACTCTCTTAATTATTCAATTTGATACATTCAGAATAATGAATTTTTTAAATTGCTGAGGTTAAAACACAAAAAATTAAAAGAATTATTTTTTAAATTATATTCGGTTAGTGTTTCATGATAGAAAAAATAAATACAAAAGAGATAAAAATGAATTTAATTAAAAAAACAAATATATAAAATAAATCTATCTATTAAATAAATTTAAAATAATTTTTTGTATTTTCATAAAAAAACATACAAAGAAATATATCTATTCTATTCTTACTATATTTTTTCTATGATGAGACAATCATCAAACATCATCTTATTTACGAAATGAGCATCCCTATTGGATATTATCTCTTCTAATAACTCTCACGAATTCGCACAAATTAAAAAAAAAAAAAAACCTCCCATAATTTGAAAAATGAAAAGGAACATGCAAATAGGTCATCACACATCTAGCAAGGCAAGACCTGTAACAATCCACGTTATGGGCAAAATCGTCACTATAATAATCCCACCTAATATATATACACACACAAACAACGACGTTATCCCTCATCTCCATGCCCACACTTCACTCCCCAACGTAAACTCATAAAAAAAAGCATACACTCTACACGCAGAAATCAAGAAACAATGACAATGTTTTCTTACATTACATTACTAGCAACCTTAACAATATTCATCTCTACTTGTACAGTTCGAAGCTGTCCTCCTTCAGACAGGGCAGCTTTGCTAGCTTTCAAAGCAGCTCTCCACGAGCCTTACTTGGGCATCTTCAATTCTTGGGCGGGCACCGATTGTTGCCGTAACTGGTATGGTGTCAGCTGTGACATGGAGACCAAAAGGGTTGCTGACATTAACCTCCGAGGTGAATCTGAAGACCCCATTTTCCAAAAAGCTGGTCGGTCCGGGTACATGACTGGTTCGATCTCTCCTTCTATTTGCAAGCTCAAGAGGCTCTCCAGTCTTACAATTGCTGATTGGAAAGGGATCTCAGGTCCGATTCCAGCCTGCATTACGTCGTTGCCGTTCTTGAGGATTCTTGATTTGATTGGGAATCGGCTTTCAGGCCCGATTCCGGAAGACATCGGACGGTTGCACAGGCTGACCGTTTTGAATATCGCCGACAATCTTGTAACAAGTAGGATCCCGAGATCCTTGACTAATTTGTCGAGTTTGATGCATCTCGATTTGCGTAACAATCGGATTTGGGGTTCTTTGCCTCGAGATTTCGGGCGTCTTCGGATGTTGAGTCGTGCTTTATTGAGCCGAAATTATATTGGCGGGACAATTCCCGATTCAATTTCTAAAATTTATCGTCTCGCCGATTTGGATCTTTCCTTGAACAGATTATCGGGCGAAATACCAGCTTCTTTGGGTAAAATGGCAGTCTTGGCAACACTAAATCTTGATGCCAACAACTTATCAGGAAATATACCTTATAGTTTGTTTAATTCAGCTATTGGTAACTTGAATTTGAGCAAAAACTCATTTCATGGATATCTACCGGATGTTTTCGGTCCGGGATCTTACTTCATGGTTCTTGATCTATCCTACAATAACTTTTGGGGTCTGATACCAAAATCTTTGTCCCAAGCATCATTTATCGGGCACTTGGATTTGAGTCACAACCGCCTATGTGGGAGGATTCCAGCAGGTCCGCCTTTCGACCACCTCGAAGCATCATCGTTTGCTTATAATGCTTGTCTTTGCGGTAAGCCACTCGGAGCTTGCAGGTAGACGTACGAGACTATATGTTTCGGTCAGCCGAGATGGAAGTTAGTTTCATTTTTTCGGGATTGGTTAAATACCACATGTTTGTATGATTATGAAATGTAACAGTAAAGTGTGTTTAATTAGTAACGTCGTTAGGGGAATTAAAAAGGTTAATTTCATGCACGTAATCTTGCACGAAACCAAGCTTTGATGCAATGAGTGTAACTAGAAACATAGATGTAATACCAGATTATGTCAAATCAAATGATAAAAGCAAATTAATGTTATTTTCTTTTCAGATTTCTTTATTAGTACTTCTATGGATGAGCCTATCTAGCGCTAATAAAAAATAAAACCATTCGAGTCAAACCCACTTGACTCATAGTCTAGGTTTTGAGTTGGATTGATTCCCGGATCGGATTTTATACTCTTCACATGACATGAATGTTTTGGGAAATTTCAAAGGCTAAGCCGTGAGGATGCATCAGTTTAAAATAGACTAGTAGTTTATAAGTCCTTTGAAATAGCAGCCTGTCCTGAAGGCCACCTATCTATCATCAAAATCATGACACTCAACCAAGATTTGTAATAGACTACACATGATCATGGACATTGAAGATTTGGATGGGAAGATCTACATCTTTACGTTACGGCTGTGCATATTAATTTAGCAAGAAGTGCTGGCCATACATGTATACACATACATGGCGCGATGAAGTGTTTTTTTTTTGGACCATGGGTACTGTTCAGCGGTGATTTTAACTATACTCGTCCTTTTCCTTTATAAAACAAGACAGCACACGTGAAGCATTAGTGTGATAATGACACGACTTGCCTTCGCATTTAAAGATAAGGGGCCTAACGGTGGGGAAATGATTCTTCACTGGTGCTGCAGGCACTTGCAGCTTTTACCGCGCATCTATATTATGGCGAGCGCGCGCGCTTCACAGGGATTCTGCTACAAGATACTAGCCATGCCTATTTCACAGATGATGTATGCTCATCTAAAATTAATCTGTTGTACTTGAATTGATGCGCTTTGCTTGTAGAGATGTTTGCATAAATGTATGTCTGACAGATTCCTGTGCTTTTTCAAAGATGCATGTGCAGTTCTACTTTCTTGTTTTTGTGTTCTTGAATTGTTTGGATCGTCGGTGAATATATTCCACCTCTGCAAGAGTTGAGGGGGTTAAGGCTTGGAGAACGAGAGGAATTATTACACAGATTAATCTACTGCATTATTCATAAACTATGCTAATAAAACACTTAAATAAAATCATGTGCAATACATAAATCATTAGGTGGGGGCTATTATATTTTATCTATGTGTCTTGTGTTTATTGGTTTGTTTATAGATAATTTGATACTTAATCTATGTAATAATTCATTTTAAGTCTCCATTCACTGTTTTTCTTTTTCTCTTTTAAAGAATAGCATTTGTTCATCGATCTTGCTGCGATTTTTCTGAACTTGTAATTTGTTTAAGCCCCAGCTTTTGTTTTACCTACAAGCTATTGAAAGGAATATGGGATGTATAGTTGGTTGACACAAGGCATTTTATGCCTTTTGTTTCTTACTCGAAACCTTGCATGAGTCTAATACTACTAGATATTTTGACGTAGTTTGATTTTTATTTACAAATTTTCACTCAACTAATTGAGATTTTTATGCCAATTCATTGTAGACTCCAACTTTTCCTCCATAATTGATTGATTTTGTCCCATTCAATTATTTAAAGTTCAACATAAAGTGATTAGAATTGTTCTGACCGTACTAAATGAAAGCAAAAGTCACAACTCTTGAGCCAAAGTGAGAATCATATATGAAATAAAGGGATTTATTGGATTCCTTAATTTTCTATTGATGCAAAATATCAAATTCTTCATAATCTCATTTAGCCCGGCTGGTTTACAATGGTGTAGCTGCCATTTTCAATTAATTATTTAGTTTATGTTAAAATACCGTCTTAATCCAAAAGGTTATATTAGATGAGGTTATACAAATAATTTTATTTTATATTATTTTTTAACGTAAATTAAACTTTGACACCTTAATTATATATTAAGGTTTTGATAATATATTAAATAATGTTTTTTTATGTCATGTACACACTTATAAACGCAATCCACACAATGCTTAAGGTATAACCTTTCAAATTAAAAATTGAAGTTACTAGATGAAGCTACAAAAATAATTTTATATTATTTTTTAATGATTTTTTTTTAATTTCTTGATTGTTCAAACAGGTGACAGTTTACAATTCGCTTAGCGTGTTTACATGTTGCAGTCGTCATTATCCTTTTTATTAATCAAGAAGATTAGATACTTCAGCAGTTAAGAAAGTGAAGTAATTGTTTTTGTAGTGAGATTTTTTTTATAATAGTTGATTATATTATAAAATGTTAGTTGTAGATGGCAAATAAAACAATTTTTTTTTTTTTTTAGTGAGAATCATCTTTAACTTAAGATTAGTATATAGCAAGCACTCTACAGATATAAAGTTAAAGTGACTCTCACTTTAACTTTGTGTCCGTCGAGTGTTTGCTATATATAATGTGTTACATTTAGAGTGAGAAATATGCTCAAGTCGATGATAAATGAATTTTTAGTAAGTATATTTTTCACTATTTATACTTGATTTTGAAATATTTTGGATATGTTGCACAAGATAATTAGAATTTTGGATCTTTTTTTGAACTATTGATCTTGTGGGAAATTAATGTGTTTTCAGATACTAGGTTACTGAGCAGGTAGAATCCGGCAGTAAAACCGAACATTGATTTATTGTGTGCTGCAAAGGAAGCTATACAACTCAGTTCTAGATGTTCGTCATCATTTTCAAATATCTGAGATGAAGATCTATAAAATATATGCAGGGCATATAACTCAGTTTTGCTGTTTCGAAACCCAAAAAGCGAGTCTAAAAACAGGGATTGAATCGGACCCGAACTTCCTGCACTCCAAATACTGTCTCGGTTTATGGCCCTTATCTCAAGTCTCAGAGGTCCAAAAATTGCAAGATTGGTGTTGTTGGAAAGAAGATTCGATTTTCTACAATTTCTATAGAAATAGAGATCTTTGAATTCGCACGTTTTCTACCTCAAATTTGGCCTGCAATGTCTGGGTAGAAAGGAATTTAAATCAGAAAAGGAAACTATCTTCATTCCAGCGGGGTAAAAAGGCCACAATATAAAAGAAAAAAAGAGGGGTCTGCAAGGAAAAAGATGCATACATAGAGAAACCCTAAAATAGAATAAAGGGAGAGGAGAGGCGACACAAAGAGGAATGAAAAACAAAGGAAAAAACAAAGAAGATTTGGAGGACACGTATCTATTCTACTGCCATTCTCTGCTTTTGAGTGATGTTCATCGTATCAAGTTTGTTTCTCTTTAATTTAACTATGGAGTAGATTTTTATTCTGGAATTTTTTATGTAACCTTACTATGAACATGTGAACAATTTCTTCGATTGAATTATTACATTAAGTTGTTGAGTATTTCATTCTATATGTGTAATGCTTGTGTATGTTTGGCCAACATCTGTATGATTTAGAATTCAATTTGAGACTGAGAAGTGATAATTGTTTTAGCTATTATTTGAAATACCTTAAGAAATCTATAGGATAGAGATATCTTAGGAACTTTTGTAATCGTTACAGGTTTTACGGTACTTAATAAATTTCGACAAGTTCAGAACTTTTGTAAAGTATATGAAATTTGCTTGTCAAAATAATTCATTGATACTCGAGAGAGATTAATGTTTTAATTAGAAAAACCTAATTATCAATGTTAGGAGTAATTAATTCAATTGAGAAAGTTCACATATGAATAGTTACGGTAATAAGAAATCCTAGAACCAGTACAATTGAATTCATTAATATTTAATTAATTGATTGTTTGTTTTTAATCATTAATTTTTGTTTAATAAACTATCTCATTCGATTCCTTAAATAGATCATAATTTAAAAGACTCTGGTAACTAGTAGTAATTTTTATAAATTCTCGTGGGAAGATATTCTACTTATCACTTTATTACTTGTTAAGATTTGTACACTTGCAAAATTAAACAACAGTCGACCATTGGAAAATAAAAGGAAGAAGTTAACTCTTCACGGAGAAACTGGGAGCCACTATCTTCTGGGACAGCGTAGAAGGACGTTTTCAAGCCAATCTAAGTAAGTAGAAATTGTTGTAGTTATGTAGTCCTCAATAGTAAGAATTAGAAATTGAAGTTTAAAATCCTTATTTAATTTATTGCATTCTCGCAGTTGTTTGATATTTAATCTTTTGTATATTTTCATCTGTTTCTACTTAGTAGGAGTTGGATTTGTTCGAGCATTTGTAGTAATGATAAATTTTTTGATGCCGACACTAGCAATTTTCTCAACTCTGTCATATGCTCTTCAGCAGCAATTTTTGTAAGTGCTTGTAATTAGTTCTAGATGAACACATAGCTGGTTACTTCTGACATTACAAATCAAAGTTGTTGGGTAGCATTGAATTATTGTCTCAAGATACAAGAAATAAAGATAATAGATGTTTTGAAAGAGAATGTGAATCTAAGAGATAGATTTATTTTATATTTGTCTCTCTAATCAAAAACGTTTTTGTCTTTTATGTTCCATGATGTTAACCAAATGCAACCTTGAAGTGATAGGTAGCTATTCCTCTGTCCATACTTTTAGCAACCAGATTATTTTTTTTAACTGAAGCAATCAGAATTAGTCTGAGACTACTTAATGGTAGTCAAATTTTTTATATTGAGTCTGACAATAGAATTGTTTTGGTCAGTACGTATCCCCACAAGATGGAGGATGGAGGATGTAGGAACATCGGTTGATGATCAGCAGGTAACAAAATATGATCAGGATTCACAAGTTTCACTTGATATTAACAGGTTAGCGAAGTCCTTGAGAGCGGATATGGAAATGTTGCATTCTTTCTCCGATCAATGTTGTATCTACAGAGTCCCTATTCGACTACGTACGTGAGTCGAATGAAAAGATCTTGACACCTCAAGTAGTAAACCTTGGTCCACTTCACCATGGAAAAGAAGAGCTTAAAGCAATGCAGGAGCACAAAATATTGTACTTGAAAGATTTTCTTGAATGGAGCGAGGCAAGCATGGAGGAGTTAATTAAAGTTGTAGAGGAGAGAGAGACAAGATTGCGTAATTGTTACGCAGAAACCATCGATCTTGGTAGTGAAGACTTTGTGAAAATGATGTTACTAGATGCCTCCTTCATCATTGTGGTCCTGCTCAAAGGTTGTTGTGAAGGATTTGAAAGTAGCAATGACCGTATATTCAATAAACCATGGATGCTGAGCGATATATTACTTGACATGTGCTTGATTGAAATCAGCTCCCATTCTTCATTCTTGAGGATTTGCTTAAAGCATCCAGCATAACCAGATATAGCCCTGCTGAAGAGGAATATTCAGTGATTAAGCTTACATACAAGTTCTTCGAAGAGAGACGAGATTCTTTGATGAAAACGGGAATTGTGGAGGAAATCAATTCGTCTGAAGTAGCACATTTTGTTGACTTCATAATAAAATGTCAGAAGCCATCAGAGTCAGATAAAACGGAGAAAGAACTCGAGACCATAAACGTACCAAGTATAACTGAACTCCATCAAGCTGGAGTTAAGTTCAGGTTTAAACCGGGCAAAAGTTTGATCGACATGAAATTCGATAGAGGGATCCTGGAAATGCCACTATTGAAAATAGATGACGACACAGAAATCTTATTCAGGAATCTCCAGGCATTTGAGCAATGCCATTGCGTCGAAGATTATATAGCTAACTATATTTCAACAATCAATTTCCTTGTCGTTACTCCTAAGGATGTGGAAATCCTTGATCGAAATGGAATTATAGAAAACTGGATACATGACTATGAAGCAGTTACGACTCTTCTTCATAATATTTCCAAGGAAAATGCACTCTCCGCGGATGATTTCATCTTCGCTAGTCTCGTTGAAGATCTGAATGCATACTGCAGGAGGCCTTGGAATAAATGGAAGGCAACCTTGAAACAAGAGTATTTCCATACTCCATGGGCCATAATCTCTCTTATTGCAGCCGCGATTCTCCTCATACTCACTACGGTACAAACCGTGTGTTCTCTTATTCAAGTGTAGCTTCCAGGATTTCAATTACGTGTCCCATGGATTTGGATTGCTGTGTGATCAATGCTTGTTTCTTTCATGTTTTGTTTTTCCCCCCTCAATTAGTATGTATAAGTTTCCAGTTATCAACTAGCACTATGCTTCAGAATGTTATCCTTGATTAATAGAAGATCAAAGCAAATGATTTGTGCTATTCCTGATGACATGATTTGATTTTTATGCGTTTAGGTACTTGGTATTGTAAGCTCATCTATGTTTAGACACTAGAAATCAGAGAGGGAATTATACAGTCGCAGGCAAATATTTAATCAAAATTAATTTGAAGAAATAGCATGTTACCAACATCTAAAGAATTAAATGCAGTATCAGAATATCCAGGCTAATTGTTCCTTGCCTCAGCTAAAATTTGCAACAGAGTTCATGTATTTTAGTGGGTCAAGTTCTGGATTAATATTAAAATTAAAAGATAATATAAAACATGAACATAAAATATTATAGCAATTCATAATGTTTTTTTTAGTGTTTTGACCATGGATACATTAGTCATTACAATGTTCATGGAGGTAGATTGATATTTTCAATTTTTTCAGTATTTTTTTGTAATGGTTTTTCTTTTATAATTAGGATGGTGGAGGGTGCTTCACAGAGATTTCAATTTTTTATACCCAATAAAATTACTTAACTACCATGGCTATCAAAAAAATCTAAAGTTTCCTTGCATGAGCTTTTTCATCTTTTGCTCTTAGTTTTTTTTTTTTTTTTTTTTTTGCACTAGCGACTAGCGAGTGGATGCAGCCAGTATGGGAAATTGCCTTCTAAATTATAATTCTATAGCCTTATAAATTGCTGATATGAGCTAGGCCCATGTTTCAGCCTTGAAATCTATGCCTAATCAAGCCCAATTGGTCCAAAACTCATGTCAAGGCTCACAGAGAATACATTGGACCTGGACTCAAGCAGACTGGTCCATGATTTAGTTGATGGTAGCACATGAACACCTTTTTTAAATAAAATTTACTAATTAATAATTTAAAGATATAATTAAATTAAAACATTAATAAATTAGAGAAAGAATATGGTCGTCCCTCCACTACTAAAACAATATTTTATTGGTCCCTCCACCAACTTAATATCATACTTGTCCCTTCATACTAAATTTTTTATTAAATAACAATCATAGTCATAATAAATAGATTAATTTATTATAAATTTTTGTCTTTGAAATAAACCTGCTTCGTGGTTGCCTTCCACTTGTGCCTACGCTTTGTGCAATGTGACTTCAGGTCTTCGCAGACACCCGAAAGAAAACTATTTTTAGTGACAACATTTTCTTTGTCGATGCTGTAAAGAAGATTTGACACTGCTTCGTCACTGTTTAGCATATTTTTCAAATTCTCATTGTGAGCAAGCACTTCCACATCATTAGGAGCACGGACGAGGCAGCCGATGAAAGTAATATAGTCACTTACGAAAATATACTCCAACCTATGATGCCATTGCTCAAAGGCCTGGAGATTTCTGAATAAGATTTCTGTGCTGTCATCTATTTTTAGTTGTGGAATTTCTAGAATCCCATTACTGAATGTTATGTCAAATAGTGAGTTTTTTCCTGGATTCTTAAACTTCACTCCAGATTGATGGAGCTCCGTTGCTGTGGGTGCGCTTAAGAAAGTAGTTTTTTTCGCTGGAAGATACTGTTCCGTTGGCTGCTGACACTTTCTTAGGAAGTCAACGAAATGTAGGACTCCAGGGGAATTTATTTTTTTCCAACTGTCCTCTTTTACCCAGTTAGCCCAGATTTCTTTTAATAACTCACAGGTAAGTTCTATAATCGTACAATTCGTAGGATTGGCTTCACAGGATAGCTCAAACAACTTCCCGAGGAAGAAGAATGGAAGCTAATTTTCTAGCAAACACATATTGAACACTACGTCAACAAACTTCCATGGACGAAAGAAAATCTGACTTGGATGGTCTGAGGCATGGATAAAAAAAAAAGGATCAGATGGATCAATGGTTAAAAAAAACATGTTCTAATGGGTGGTGTTTTGGTAGCACTTGTTGAAATACTATCCTCAATTGAAAAAATATGCGGAAGCTTGGTGGAGACGTTAGGATTTAACCATGCTCCTGATACCATGAAAACAAATTAAAGGAATGAAAACCAAAAGAATGAAAGGAATTTATTTCTGAATGTCATTCATCTGCAGCGTTACAACAATTATATATACAACTATATGCCTAGAAGTCGGAGCTATAATAATATAATAATATTAAAATATTATTTGTGATTTTTGAATTTTCAAAAGTGAATTTTAAAAATATTTATAATTTTCTTCCATGTTTTTTGTAATCAATTTTGTTTAAAATTGGACCGGAGACTTATATTATAAAATACAAACTTGGTACAAAATACTTGATTTTCACTAAAATTTCTGGAAAAAATAAAAAATTCTTATTTTAAAAACACAAAAAAAACTTTGTTTTTGTTCATATAACCGAATCTTAAAAATTTTTCAAGTATATTTTTATAAAAAATAAAATTATATATTTTTCATGTTTAAAAATATAAAATAAATATCATAACTAGTTATAATTATTCATTTAGAGTTAATTAAAATATCAGACACTCTTCAAAAATCATTTTAATCATTTTTATAATAGAAGTTGGCATGACTTTCAAGTCTTGCATTAAACTTTATAGGTTCCTAGCTTCTGTTTAATAATGGAGACCCTAGCTATGTTTTAAGATGAATATCCGAGTCCAATTATTCACATTGCTTTAAGAAACTCTTTTTAAAACACCCATCAACTTTTATGAATTAATTATGCATTTTGGTGAAGACTCATCTCATTAAAGTCAGGTCGTTCGGCTCAATATATATTTAATAATAAAATAATAATATAATGATATTAAAATATTATTTGTGATTTTTGAATTTTCAAAAGGGAATTTTAAAAATATTATTCTTTGCTTTGTGGAATGTCATGCCAGAAAAGCACTACCTGCGGTCACAGTCCTCTACGCTGCCTAAAAGTAGGCTTTGTGGAAAGTCATGCCAATTATTCATGGAAATTGGCATGACTTTTATACAAAGTCTTGCATTAAACTTAAAATAATGGATACCCTATGTTTTACATGGAAATTTTGGTAAGTATTTTTAAACTGGTTCAATGACCGACTTGGCTCAAGGTTCAAATCACAAGTTTTGATCAAGTTATCAGGTCATCTAGATCAACTCTATTTTTTTATAAATCAAAACGATATCGTTTTGGTAAAAAATAAAAAAATAATCAACGGGTTGCAGCCATGTTTTTGACCGGGTCGACCGGGTTTTTAACTACTCTTATTTTTTACATCAGCACATTAAAATATTTGAAAACATAAAAAAATATTAATTTAAAGAAAAAAATAAAATAAAAAATTTCAATTTTTTTCAAAAGCATTTCTGAAACACAATGCCAAACATTACCTGATGAGGTGCAGAATGTCAAAGAACCATCTCAACCCAATAGCTTAAGCTGTTAGGTAAGGTCCCAAGATATTATTTATATTATTCTCTAACACACTCCCTTAAGTGAAAGTCTTTTAAGCTTGAAACTTGCACAGACTCATATTATTTTATGCTTAATTTTTTATCAAATAAATGAGGGTGGTAAGATTCAAACTCGTGACCGTTTGGTCATCAAGACTCTGATATCATGTCAGAAAACCATTTCAACCTAGTAATTTAAACTATTAGATAAAATTTCAAGATAAAATTTATATTATTCTCTAACAAATAACTGTAAAAGATGAAAATTCTTCAGAAAAACTGCAGAATTACACAGTTTGTGCGAGAATTGAGAGCTATCGAGTTTTTTTTTTTTAATGTATGAATGTGTCAAAACACGAGCAATATAGGGAAGGTAAATTGAATATATTGTTGTGTTCGGTATAAATTCTACTTATAAATATATTTTTAAAGTATTTTTAACTTAAAAAATATTTTAAAAAATAATTTTTAAATATTTATTTATAATTTTGATATACTAAAGTTAAAAATAAAAATAAAAATAAAAATAAAAATATTTTAATATAATTTCAAATAAAAAATTATTTTAAAAAACACCATTTATCACAATATAAAATACCTTCTAAGTAATTTATACATTACTCTATTCTTGAAGTTTTAAGGCTCTAAATAGTAGAGAAAATCTTAATCAAAAAGTTTTAAATAAATTTATGAATTATCAATTTTTTAATATAAAATAAATTAAATAACTCTATTTATACTAGTTTTAAATTTAAAATTTTTATAAGAAATGATTATTATGAAAAATTACATAAATGAATATTTTAAAATTAAACAAATTTTAATAAATCTTAATAATTAAATAATTATACCATAAAATATTAAGAAATAGTGCCCCGCATCATTAAAGGTATGCTTTTGTAGACTAATTGTACGCTTCTTTAGTGTATGTGCTCGGTTATAAGAGGTACACAAGTTGCAAAAAAACAAAATCATATTTTTAATAAGAATCTATGATCATAATATTTCAACAATCTCTTTTGAAAAGTGTTTTGAAAGGTGAGAAATAACCTTGTTCAATCTTTAATGGTGCGTGAATTTAAAAAATAAAAATAAAAATCTAGGAGATAGGCCATTTTAATTCCAGCATGTGCTTCAAAAATATGATTGAAACATTATAATATGATTTTTATTTTTATAAAAATATTTTATAGAACTATTTAAGCTAAAAAAACAACTTAATTAATAAATTAAGCTTACAGATTGATTTGCAAAATAGTTTATATATATCCCATGCAGTATTGTGCATGAAATAAACTTTCTTTAATTGAAAAAAATTAAAAATAGAGATTAATATTGTAAAAGCAATCCTATTGGCCGCATCACGTGCACGCGGATCTCCATCTCCACTGCCCTTTAGCTTACCAATCAACGGCTCAAATCCTATTTCACTGTCTCCTTCCTCCTTTTCACCTCTCCCCTTGCCCTATAAAAATCCCCAGGACCTCCTATCCCTACCCGCCAAAAACTCTCAAATCCGTAACCTCCCTTCGTTTTCTCGAGAAACAAACAGAAACCCGACAACCCTATTTCCCAATTCACTTATTTCAACGGCACAAAGCAAACAGCAAGAAAATCAACCGGAGGAAAAGCCTCAAGGAAGCAGCTAGCCAACAAGGCAGCCAGGAAGTCAGCTCCAGCCATGGGAGAATAAATATTCTGGAAAAAGCTAATTATTATCAAAGAGAATCCTTTTCTTGCCATGGGAGCAGTTGTAAAGGGGCAACGGAACATTTTGGAAGGTATATTAAAGAGGGAGTGTCTGCCATTCTCGGCACATCTTTTTGGACACTAGAGGTAGATTGTCATCATTTGAAACGAGAAGAACTTCTAAAACTGCCGGTTGTCGAGAGCTTTTAGGTGTTTAAGTTTCTATCCAACAGGCTTTTTATGTCTTTGTTAATTGCTTTTAGAGTAAATATTAATGAAATTTATGAAAACTACAAGGGTAATAGTGGGAAAATTGAAATTATAAGAGTAGAAGTAGAACAATGATGAATCTATAAGGATAATTATTAAAGTTTACCCTTTTATTTTACAAGAAGACACCACTAATTTGCATTCCATAAGCAGACATAAGTGAAAAGCTTGTCGCTAAAACCCCTCAGAAAACTGAAATTTTCGAGTCCAAAATTGGGTAACAAATAGAACTGGTATCCAGTTCTATATGTTAATTGTTTTAATGCATATTGTTTTCGAGTCCTATAGGCTTTTTATGTCTTTGTTAATTGTTTTAATGCATATTGTTATTTTCTTCCTCATATATACTACATTGAATTTATTTTAGCATTTTGGTATTTTGCCTTTATAGATTTATCAATGTTTCACTTTTATCCCTATTGTTTAAAATTATCCAACGTTTTCACTTCTATCCTTAAAGTTTATTTACTACTAAATAACTAAAAAAAAGTAGTTTTTCTTAGTTTTTCCTACTTTTCAAGTTGACGTCCAAGTCTGAAAACGTTGACGAAGAATTTTGTGTACAATTAGAAGAGGTGCTGAATTGCAGGAAAAAAAAGTAGCGGACAAGAAAACTCTTCAGAAAAACTTCAGAATTTCACAGTTTGTGTATGTGAGAGCTACCGAGTCCTTTTTGTTTTTTGTTCAGAAAATGCTTGTAAGTTTTAATTTAGAGAAGTTATGGATTTTTAATATTTTGCTCTTTCAAGTAGACAAAGACATGCATTTATGTGAAACATTTACAATTAGAAAAAGAAAAAGAAAAACAGATTTGATTCCTTACAGATGCTCTTATGGTTGTCTGGGAATCTTGTGTTTGATTGTGCATTTTTCATCTCCTTTTACAATTGTTATTGAAATTTTTTTAGCATTTATCTAACAAATTGATAACTGTGATTCTAGCGAATGTCTAGGCACATGATGAACGTTGCTGGAACATCAATAGATCAGATGGATAGTTCGATTGACATTGACAAATTAGAAGTCTCTGTGCAAGGAAAGTTGAGAATCTTGCGTCTTTTCTCCAATAATTGTTCAATATACAGAGTTCCTAAACGATTACGTGAGTTAAATGAAAAGGCTTACACACCTCAAGTGATCTCCATAGGTCCACTTCACTACGGAAAACCAGAGCTCAAAGAAATGGAAGAGCATAAGATACTGTACCTGAAGGAATTTCTTGATTTGAGCGAGGTAGGGGTGAAGGGTTTTATTGCAGCTATTGCCGAGAGAGAGACTAGATTGCGTAATTGTTATGCAGAAACCTTTGATAAACTAAGTAAAGAGGAATTTGTGGAAATGGTGTTGCTGGATTGCTCCTTTCTCATTATGTTCTTACTAAAAAGACTCAACACTGATATCCGACGTCTCAATACTGACCGCATATTCTATAAACCATGGATGAAAGAAGAAATAAAGTTTGATTTGTTGTTGCTTGAAAATCAGCTTCCATTCTTCATTGTTGAGGACTTGTTCAAACTATCCAAAATACTGCCCCCTGGTACGGAATATTCCATGATTATGCTGACTCATGATCTCTTTTCATCTTCATGGGGTTCATGGGTGCCAAAGGACATTTCGCGGGGCAATTTGTCTGAAGTAGAGCATTTTGTTGACTTTCTAAGAATCTGTCAGCAGCCAGCAGAGCAGCCAAAGAAACTTGAAACTCTAACCGCACCTAGTGTAGCGGAGCTCCGTCGGGCTGGAATCAAGTTTAAGTTAGGGCCCAGCATAAACCTACTCCACATAAAATTTGATGATAATGAAGGGACGTTGGAAATTCCACATTTTAAGATATTCGATCATACAGAAATCCTATTTAGAAATCTCCAAGCCTTCGAGCAATGCAATTGCGGTGCCACTACATATGTATGTAACTATATTATCATGCTCTCTTTGCTTGTCCCCGATGCCAAGGATGTGGAAATACTTGTTAAAGAAGGAATTATAGAAAATTGGCTCAATGATAATGATGCAGTTTCACGCCTTTTTCGCAATCTTTCCAAGGAAATTATATTGGACGTCGAAAATTTCTACTTTTCTGGTGTCGTTGAAGATCTGAACAAGTACTACCGAAAGCGGGGACACAAATGGAAGGCTTTCTTGAAACAGAAGTATTTCCGTAATCCATGGGCTATAATCTCTGTTGTAGCAGCTGCTGTTCTAGTCATATTCACTATCATACAGGCAGTGTGTTCGATCATTCAAGTTGCTTGATTATGCTATCTCAATTGTATCGTATGACTTTCACTCTGTGTGCTTCACTACCTTGTCATTGTTAGCTTCTTAAATTTACCTGTTGTATTTCTCAATGAAAAAGCATCAAGAAATTTTTTAATAAATTATGCTCTATAGTATTGTGCCATGAATGTTTGCTTTATGCTATACTTCAAACGGGGTTTATAATAGAATATTGTTAACGTGCAAACAATTTTAATTGTAATGCTTTAATAAAGCCATTGTAGAAAATACTTCCACCTTTGATGCCTTTGATTTATCCTATACTTGAAACGAGGTTTGAGAATGTTATATTATATTGCTGAATATTCCCAAAAGAAAGTGCAAATCCATTCGATAGAACAGAGAGGTTCGTTAAACATTTCATGCCATTTCTGCATCAATGTTAAATCCTTCATGAAGAGATTAATTTGGTTATCGGTCTAGATACTGATTGTGCAGTTATCTCCTCCTGAATTAGCTTTACTCTCTCTCTTGATCTTCATATTGTCGAATTTCTCTTGCTCTCCAGGGGATAATGTCATGTTTGTGTTTGGAATTCCGATCGGTGATGTTATGATATTTGCTCAATGGAGGCTAAGCACACTGACACAATATTTAACGTGGTTCGGCAAACCGTCTACATCCATCGGAGAAGCCATTTGATTATATAGGGAGAGAACAAGATTTACAACAATAAAGAAGAATGAATCATTCCTTCTTTAGCAACTCTCAACCTCACTTTATTTCTCTCTTCTCAGTGCTGCAATGACAACTACTGCTAGCTGTCTTGGCAGCCCACTCTCTCCTACATTTCTCACATCTTTGGCTCTCATTTTCCTCTCTCAGCTCTCTCACGTATGACTCTATTTATAGGCATGAATGGTAAGACAACTTGGCTATAGATTATGGCACTACTGGTGGCAGCACATGGGTTGCACCATTTTGTCAATGGTTGGTGCAACTACCATCGACAATGGCAACCCTCTCTTCTTAGAGTAGGCTGCATATGTTGTTGTCCAATAATGACAATATCCCAACAGTTTGGACTTGTATTCTTGTCTCCAAACCTTTTGAGTTTTGAAGTTCTTTTCCTTTAATCCTTCTTTTTCACTGCTACCTTCTTGTCAGCTGCTGACTGAGAGTGAAAAACAGAGGATGAAGAAGCACGAAGATAGGGATAAAACTTCCACAAAACTTTTATACAAGTCTTGCATTAAACTTTTTAGGTTTCTAGCTTCTGTTTAATAATGGAGACCCTCTGTTTTACATGGAAATTCTGGTCTGAAATCGACATAGATAGGGCAGATGAATATCTGAATCCAATTATTCACATTGCTTTAAGAAACTTTTTTTTAAAATATCATTATCACGACAGCTTTCATGAATTAATTATATATTTTGATGAAGACTCGTGTCATTAAAGTCAAGTACCCCTGAACATTGATTTACGTTCTGCAAAATAGTAAACCTAGAAGATTATTCTTTGCTTTGTGGAAATTGGCACGACTTTAATTCAAGTCTTGCATCAAACTTTTTAAGTTTCTAGCTTCTGTTTAATAATGGAGACCCTGTGTTTTAATTCTGGTCTGAAATCGACATGGATAGGGCAGATGAATATCCGAGTCCAATTATTTACATTGCTTTCAAAAACTCTTTTTAAATCATCATTATCACAACAACTTTCACCATTTAATTATATATTTTGGTGAAGACTCGTGTCGTTAAAGTTAGGTACCCCTATACATGATTCACGTTCTTTAAAAAATAAAGTATTAAATATTTTAAAAAGGCAAACTCTTATTACTCCTTTAAATCCATGGAAGTAATTATTATTTTTAAGTTTATTAAAATAATAAAAAGTAAATCTTATAAATTAAAAAGTTAAATGAGAATGAAATTGAAAAAATCTAATTTCATAAATTATTTTAAATAAAATAAATAATAATCAAAATAATAGAGATCAAATCTAACAGATAAAAAACAATTAAAAGAAGATTAAATTAAAATAATAATAATTAAAATTTCATAAATGATTTTAAATAAAATAAGTAACAATCAAAAGAATAAGGATCAAATTTGATAGATAAAAAATTTCAATTAAAAAAATAATAAGAGAAAAGTAAATAACAATCATAAAAAATAAGGACCAAAATTAATATAAAAATCAAATTTTAAGGGATGAAATTGGAAAAAAAAGATTTAAATAAAATATATAGCAATCAAAAGTTTGAGGATCAAATTTGACATAATTAGTAAATAATATGATATTTTTAAATTTTTCACAACTTCTGAAAAATATTAATTTTTTTTTAGAAGTAAATTCTGACTTGTTTTTTTCAAAAGCACGTAAATTTTCTCATATACAATATTTACTTGTAAATTTTGAAAGTAAATTACTTGTAAGAGTAATAATATTTACATACTTGAATTTTTTTAAAATATTTTTAAATAATTACCGACGGAATTATCGATGGAATTTCCATCGGTATATCCCTCGATAATAAAAAAAATATTACTAAGGGATATACCGGCAAAATAAAGTGAATAATTTTTTTTATGTGTCTGTTTTGTCAGTAAATCCGTCGGTAATAATATTTTTTATTATAAATGGATTTACCGATAGACAAAAAATTACCGATGAAAGATTCATCAATGGAGTATTTTTGTCGGAAATTTTATTGGTAAATTAATTATTGATGGAATATGTATTTTATGTTAATGGAAAATTTCGTTAATAAAATTGTTAAATTTTATAGTGTAAAAGGAAAACTCATGAATCATGAATTATTTATTGATTCAAGTAATTGATGGATTGGCAGGAAAAATAAATATCTCCTAAATGCACGCATAAGGAAAATTCAGTGTTGTTATTATTAATTTCATTGTGGCCCCTGAAATGAAACTGACTAGTTGATGTGGTCTCCGTCACCTTTAGTTTACGATTTTTTTTTTTAAGTGTTGATTGAAAATGTGTTAATAATTATTTTTATTCTAAAATATATTAAAATAATTGACTTTGATTTAAATTAGATTTTAATTTGAATTAGTTTTGTCTTCTAACTATGATAATAAAAAATAACAAATAGAGAAAACTTTCAATGAAAATGTATTTCTTTTTAAATTAAATAAAAAAAAGGAACTTGTTGATCGGTCCCCTCTATAATTAGCCGACGTCCTTTCTGCAATTATGAATCGACCAACCTCATGGCGGGTGTGAAACAACGTAAATATCACATGCATGTCACATGTCATAACAAATAAATTTTCTTAAAATCTTCTTTGACCTTACCTATAGTAAATAATTTTTATTTAAACCACAGCTCCAAACAGGGAGGATACTATTATTTCCTAACTTAAAAATATTCACTTACCCTTTTGATTTTTGTTTTTTTTAAAAAACCCTAATGGGATGGTTCCTCAGCCGTAGAATCCCTCCATGGTTTCAGGCCAATCGCACCACGCCACCCAAGCAACTTACCATACACGTAAGAGATCCCCTCTCCTTGCACCACCTAGACATGCGGGCCCTTATGTCCTCACTTATCAAGACCATTTCTTTAATCATAATGTCTCTTTCAATACATTTTCTTAAGAAACCTGACGGTCCTCTTTTTTTCTTTTTCTTTTTTTTTCTCTATATCTATTTTCAACCCAGCATTTATTGGTTCCAAATAAAATAAATAAATCATAAGAAACCATCTTATTCATCATTTGGATTGCTGCAGGCACTTGCAGCTTTTTCACAGATGATATATGCTCATCTAAAATTAATTGCTTCACAGGGATTCTGCTACAAGCTACTAGCCATGCCTATTTCACAGATGATATATGCTCATCTAAAATTAATCTGTGCTTTTTCAAAGATGCATGTGCAGTTCTACTTTCTTGTTTTTGTGTTCTTGAATTTTGTTTGGATCGTCGGTGAATATATTCCACCTCTGCAAGAGTTGAGGGGGTTAAGGCTTGGAGAACGAGAGGAATTATTACACAGATTAATCTACTGCATTATTCATAAAACTATGTTAATAAAACACTTAAATAATATCATGTGCAATACATAAATCATTAGGTGGGGGCTATTATATTTTATCTATGTGTCTTGTGTTTATTGGTTTGTTTATAGATAATTAGATACTTAATCTATGTAATAATAATTCATTTTAAGTCTCCATTCACTGTTTTTCTTTTTCTCTTTTAAAGAATAGCATTTGTTCATCTTGCTGCGATTTTTCTGAAACTTGTAATTTGTTTAAGCCCCAGCTTTTGTTTTACCTACCAAGCTATTGAAAGGAAGATGGGATGTATAGTTGGTTGGCACAAGGCATTTTATGCCTTTTGTTTCTTCCTCGAAACTTTGCATGAGTCTACTAATACTACTAGATATTTTGACGTAGTTTGCTTTTTATTTACAAATTTTCACTCAACTAATTGAGATTTTATGTCAATAATTCATTGTAGACTCGAACTTTTCCTCCATAAAGTGATTAGAATTGACCTGACCCTACTAAATGAAAGCAAAAGTCACAATTCTAGAGCTAAAGTGAGAATCATATATGAAATAAAGAGATTTATGGATTCCTTAATTTTCAATTGATGCAAAACATCAAATTCTTCATAATTTCATTTAGCCCGGCTGGTTTCAAAATGGTGTCGCTGCCATTTTCAATTAATTATCTAGTTTATATTAATTAAAATACTGTCTTAATCCAAAAGGTCATATTAGTGAGTTTCTAACACATGACGAGGTTAAGCTCCTCTCTTCTTGGTTATATATTAAGGCTTTGATAATATATTAATTTTTTTTTAATGTTATGATCAACACATTCATAAATATGATCGACATAATGCTTAATTAGGTATAATATTTCAAATTAAAATTGAAGTTACTAGCTAGATGAAGCTAAAAAATGATTTTATATTATTCTGTAATGATTTTTCTTTTAATTTCTTGATTGTTCAAACAGGTGACAGCTTACAATTCGCTTAGCGTGCTTACATGTTGCAGTCGTCGATATCCTTTTTATTAATCAAGAAGATTAGATAATTCAGCAGTTAAGAAAGTGAAGTAATTGTTTTCGTAGTGATATTTTTTTTATAATAGTCGATTATATTATAAAATGCTAGTAGTAGATGGCAATAAAACAACTTTTTTTTTAAGTGAGAATCATCTGTAACTTAAGATTAGTATATAGCAAGCACTCTTTATTATAAAGTACAGATAAAGTTAAAGTGACTCTCACTTTAACACTTTAACTTTATATCCGGCGAGTGTTTGCTATATACAATGTGTCGCATTTAGAGCATAGTTTTGAAACCCAACCCTGTCATCGATCCAGTCAAGTGATCGGTTTACGGGTCAGATGAGTTGACCCGGGTTAACCCGGGTCAACCCAAAAAAAACCTATAAAAAAAAACATAAACCAAATAAATAGAATCTTCGACATCAGAACAAGCATGAAAGCTTTCAGATGAGTTCTACTAGTTTTAGGGAGAGATTCCTGGATTCTTTAAATGCAAGAAATGGAGGATTCAATAAAAATGAACACATTACTCAGGTACCAATCTCAATTTCTGGAACTTGTGGGTAGAATTTATTTCTAAGCAACCAAATCTTTGCATTTTTGTTGGTGATGCAGGTCAATGAGAAGGCTCTGGAAGGACATTATGAACTTGAGGAAGAAAAGAACCCTCAAGTTTTGTTCTACAAGAATTTATGGCTTGAGGCTGAAGCAGCTTTTTGTTCCATGAAGTATAAAGCTTCTGTTCTGGGTATGAAAACTGAGATGGAAAAGATAAAGAAGGCAATAAGATAAAAGATATTGTAATTACCGGAGCTCTCCCTTAAGGGCTTTCGATGCAACCTCCTGTTCTTCCTGCCCTCTGCTGTGAGGTTGGTGATTTTGGTAGATGAGTTCTTGCGTTGGGAACCCACCTTGCATCTAGATGTAATAAGCATCAAATCAGACGTCCTCAGCCGTCCTCTGCTTCTCAACTGAGTTTTAAAGAGTTGAGTTAATTAGGTTTGAAAATTGCTTCGTTCGTTTTCATTCTTCGGTCTTCAGCGTTTTGGCCTTTTAAAAGGCCAAAACGACGTCGTTTAATAACTTTCAATATAAAAAAAATTGACCGGGTCTCACCCGGGTTTGACCGGGTGGACCGGGTTTCGCCGGGCCAATTCCCAAGCGGGTTTTTGCCTCCACCCGGACCGGTCCCAGGCCTGGGTCGGCCGGGTCCCGGATCGACCCGCCTGGCCGGTCCGGGTTTTAAAACTCTGATTTAGAGTGAGAAATATGCTGACTTCGACCATTGGAAAATAAAAAGAAGTTAAACTCTTCACGGAGAAATTGGGAATTAACCACTATCTTCTGGGACAGCGTAGAAGGACGTTTTAAAGCCAATCTAAGTAGAAATTGCTGTACGTAGTTATGTAGTCATCAATAGTAAGAAATTAGAAATTGAAGTTTAAAATCCTTATTTAATTTATTGCATTCTCGCAGTTGTTTGATATTTAATCTTTTTTATATTTTCATCTGTTTCTACTTAGTAGGAGTTGGATTTGTTCGAGCATTTGTAGTAATGATAAATTTTTTGATGCCGACACTAGCAATTTTCTCAACTCTGTCATATGCTCTTCAGCAGCAATTTTTGTAAGTGCTTGTAATCAGTTCTAGATGAACACATTGCTGGTTACTTCTGACACATTACAAATCAAAGTTGTTGGGTGGCATTGAATTACTGTCTCAAGATACAAGAAATAAAGATAATAGATGTTTTGAAGGAGAATGTGAATCTAAGAGATAGATTTATTTTATATTTTTATATTTGTCTCTCTAATCAAAAACGTTTTTGTCTTTTATGTTCCATGATGTTAACCAAATGCAACCTTGAAGTGATAGGTAGCTATTCCCCGGTCCATACTTTTAGCAACCAGATTATTTTTTTTGAACTGAAGCAATCAGAATTAGTCTGAGACTACTTAATGGTAGTCAAATTTTTTATATTGAGTCTGACAATAGAATTGTTTTGGTCAGTATCCCCACAAGATGGAGGACGTAGAAATATCGGTTGATGATCAGCAGGTAACAGAATATGATCAGGATTCACAACTTCCACTTGATATTAACAAGTTGGCGAAGTCCTTGAGAGCGGATATGGAAATGTTGCATTCTTTCTCCGATCAATGTTGTATCTACAGAGCCCCTGTTCGACTACGTGAGTCGAATGAAAAGATCTTCACACAATCACACCTCAAGTAGTAAGCCTTGGTCCAATTCACCATGGAAAAGAAGAGCTTAAAGCAATGCAGGAGCACAAAATATTGTACTTGCAAGATTTTCTTGAAGGGAGAGAGACAAGCATGGAGTAGTTAATTACAGTTGTACAGGAGAGAGAGACAGAATTGCGTAATTGTTCCATGGATTTGGATTGCTGTGTGATCAATGCTTGTTTCTTTCATGTTTTGTTTTTGTTTTTTTCCCTCCATTAGTATGCGTAAGTTTCCAGTTATCAACTAGCACTATGCTTCAGAATGTTATCCTTGATTAATATAAGATCAAAACAAATGATTTGTCATGCTATTCCTGATGACATGATTTGATTTTTATGCATATAGGTACCTGGTACTGTTTTAGACACTAGAAATCAGAGAGGGAATTATGCAGTCGCAGGCAAATATTTAATCAAAATTTGAAGAAATAACATGTTACCAACATCTAAAGAATTAAATGCAGTATCAGAATATCCAGGCTAACTGTTCCTTGCCTCAGCTAAAATTTGCAGAATCTGGACAGAGTTCATGTATTTTAGTGGGTCAAGATCTGGATTAATATTAAAATTAAAAGAAAATATAAAACGTGAGGGCAAAACACTCCACAGTGTTTTTCCAGTGTTTTGCCCATCTCAAAACTACATGTATAACCAGTTATGGGAGGTGCTTTTCTATTTTCACATGGATACATTAGTCATATGGAGATACATCCATTTTTTAAAATTTTTATGCAAAATAAAATGATTTCATTACCTTTAAAATTAATTTTTTTTAAAGTTGAAGCTTAAGGTGTTTTGATATTTTCAACTTTTTATGCAATTTATAATAACTAAATTATCCCTAAAAAATAAAATTTCATTCATGATTAGGGGTGTTTTGGTATTTTTGTAATGGATTTTTTTGATATAATTAGGATGGTGGAGGGGGCTTCACAGAGATTTCAATCTTTTATACCCAATAAAATTACTTAACTACCATGGCTATCAAAAATCTAAAGTTTCCTTGCATGAGCTTTTTCATCTTTTACTCTTAGATTTTTTTTTTTTTGCTGCACTAGCGAGTGGATGCAACCAGTATGGGAAATTGCCTTCTAAATTATAATTCTATAGCCTTATAAATTGCTGATATGAGCTAGGCCCATGTTTCAACCTTGAAATCTATGCCTAATCAAGCCCAATTGGTCCAAAACTCATGTCCAGGCTCACTGAGAATACATTGGACTCGGACTCAAGCAGACTGGTCCATGATTTGGTTTGATGGTAGCACATGAACACCTTTTTTAAATAAAATTTACTTATTAATAATTTAAAGATATAATTAAATTAAAACATTAATAAATTAGAGAAAGAATATGGTTGTCCCTCCACTACTAAAACAATATTTTATTGGTCCCTCCACCAACTTAATATCATACTTGTCCCTTCATAATAATGTTTTATTAAATAACAATCATCAGTCATAATAAATAGATTAATTTTTTTATTAATTTTTTTCTTTAAAATAAATGGAGAAAATAATTAAAAGGATATTATTAGTGATTCACTAAGCACTATAAAATTTATCTTAGCTCTTGTTCTTAAGTACATTCCAATCATAAAAAGAAAAAAAATATATAAAGGGATTAAATATCTATCTATCACAATTGAAGGATAGAGCAGACCGTTTGTATGACAGTGGGTACAAGAAGAAAACTAGCTGCAAAAACAGAGATGCTAGTCCATGGATTTTTGAAATAAACCTGCTTCAAGGTTGCCTTCCACTTGTGCCTACGCTTTGTGTGACTTCAGGTCTTCGCAGACACCCGAAAGAAAAACTATTTTTAGTGACAACATTTTCTTTGTCGAGGCTGTAAAGAATATTTGACACTGCTTCGTCACTGTTTAGCATATTTTTCAAATTCTCATTACGAGCAAGCACTTCCACATCATTAGGAGCACGGACGAGGCAGCCGACGAAAGTAATATATTCACTTACGAAAATATACTCCAACCTATAATGGCATTGCTCAAAGGCCTGGAGATTTCTGAATAAGATTTCTGTAGTGTCATCTATTTTCAGTTGTGGAATTTCTAGAATCCCATTACTGAATCTTATGTCAAATAGTGAGCCTTTTTCTGGATTCTTAAACTTCACTCCAGATTGATGCAGCTCCGTTGTTGTGGGTGCGCTTAAGAAAGTAGTTTTTCTCGCTGGAACATGTTGTTCCCTTGGCTGCTGACACTTTCTTAGGAAGTCAGTGAAATGTAGGACCCCTGAGGAATCGATTTTTTTCCAACTGTCCTCTTTTACCCAATTAGCCCAGATTTCTTTTAATAACTCACAGGTAAGTTCAATGATGGTACAATTCGTAGGATTGGCTTCACAGGATAGCTCAAACTGAAGAGATATGGAAATATATGCAGAGATTACATGCAGGATTCAAGTGCAGAAATCCTGCATGGATCTTCTGCATACATCACTCTGTTGAGAGATCCCCTGCTATAATTCTTCATTCCATTTACTTCATGATTTCCATAATTCCTGCATCAAATCATGTATATATATATATAGTAAGAATCAATGACCTGTAATGTAGTAATGTATGAAATGCCTATTTAAAGGCACGAACAATATACATAAACACAAGTTCAGCTTTCCTACATGGTATCAGAGCCTTCTATCACTATGGCATCTTCTTCTTCAGTTCAAACAATGTTCCCTGCTTCTTCTCTTGAGATTACACTCCCAAAATCACATCTGCCTGATATCTCCATCAAGCTGGCTTCAAACAATTATCTTCTGTGGAAAGCACAGGTTATTCCTGTTTTACGTGGCTATGGACTCCTTGGATATGTGAAGGATGAAGTTCCCTGCCCAGAATCAACTATCATTGGTGAGAATGGTGAGTTGCAAACAAATCCTGCTGCAGCAGTGTGGCTGCGCACGGATCAATTGATCCTTGGATGGATCAACAGTTCACTCTCTGATGGACCTCTTTCTCAAGTCATCAATAGTGAATCTTCGCATGATGCATGGCAAGTGTTAGAGACCCTTTATGGCACTCACACTCGAGATCGCATCCAACAAATCAAAGGTGAACTACAGTCTCTGACAAAAGGTACCACTTCACTGGAAGATTATTTACACAAAGCAAAAGCTTTGGCTCTGTCTCTTTGTGGTGCAGGTAAACCAATGGATGATGATGAATTCATCATTTGTATTCTTCGAGGATTAGGATCTGAATTTGATCCTATAGTAGCAGCATTAAATGCTAGAGATACCTTTCCATCTCTTGAAGGAGTTATTGGCAAACTCCGTGACTTTGAAATTCGAATTCAAGGAGCACAGACAATTGCTCCTTCTGTGGCTTTTTATACAAATCGTGGCCGCACAAACTCAAAGCCATGGATAAACACCAGCACTCGTGGTCACAATCATCACAGCTTCACTGGGAGAAATCCCACTAACAACACTCCATCACGAGCTAAAGAGACTCGTTTTCCTCGCCAAAATGGAAGCTTCACTGGGACTCGTCAGAAACAAATCTCACATAACAGTAATCGTGGACGTGGTAGCATCACTTGTTTTCGATGTGGGGGACCTAATCACAAAGCAGATGGATGTTTTGCATCTGATGAAGAAGCTGATCAATGCAAGGCCTTTGCTGCAATTAAAATTGGTGAAACTGCAGAAGATCCATGGTATTCTGACACTGGAGCAAACTAGCATATGACGTCTGACACAAATGAAGTTCAAGGTATTATTTCTTATCCTGGAAATGACTCTGTTATGGTTGGAAATGGTCAAGGCTTGCCTATCACTGGTACTGGAAATGTTACTATTCCCACTACCACTCTCAAGCTAAATGATGTTCTTGTGGTTCCTGCCATTAAGAAGAAACTATTATCTGTATCTCAATTCACAAGAGATAATAACTGTTATTTTCTATTTTATCCATGGGATTTTATTCTTAAGGACATGAAGACAAAGCAGGTAATTCTTAAAGGTTTCATGAAGGATGGGTTATATCCGATATTCAATCTGCAGCAAATCTCCACAATTCCAGTCAGTTTTTTAGCAAATAAAGTGTCCAGCAACTTATGGCATGCACGACTGGGCCACCCTCAAGCCAGAATTCTCACAAAGTTATGTTTACCATCTATGGATAAACAAAATGTTTTCTGTGAAAGCTGTGTTATGGGAAAATCAACAAAGTTACCGTTTGAATCTAGAAAATCATATGCTACTGCTTTTCTGCATACACTGCATTCAAATGTCTAGGGTCCTGCATCTGTCCCCTCTTATGATGGAAACCGATTCTATTTAATTATTGTTGATGAGTATTCCCGGCATATATGGTTCTTTCCTATGAATCGAAAATCTGACGTAGCAATAATACTTCCTTCCTTTCTCAAGCAAATGGAAACACAGTTTGATACTCATGTTAAAATATTTCAAAGCGATGGAGGCGGTGAGTTTGTTAATCAAAGTCTGCAGAATCTTTTCAAAACTAATGGCATCATTCATATAATTTCATGTCCAGGAACACCAGAACAAAATGGATTAGCCGAACGACGTCATTGACATATCGTAGAAACAGGATTAACACTGTTATCACATGCTTCTGTTCCAATCAAATTCTGGACTGCAGCGTTTCGTACTGCAGTGTTCCTAATTAATCGCTTACCATCTTCAGTCTTGGGTTACAAGTCACCACATGAAGTGGTTTTTGGCTCTGCTCCTACTTATGACTCCTTACGAGTGTTTGGATGTTCTTGCTATCCCCTGCTTGCACCATTTGGTCGATCAAAGTTGGATTTTAAATCCACACGATGTGTCTTTCTTGGTTACTCCACCAATCACAAAGGCTATCTCTGCCTTGAGCCACAGACACATCGTTTTTACATATCACGCCATGTAAAATTTAATGAACTCCAGTTTCCCTACAAGTGCATGCAGCAACCTGATCCACATGCTTCTTAGTTGTTTAAAATTAAGGCACTTCCTCGACTACTCAAAACTGTGGCAGAAAAATCAATTGCCACAGCCCCACAAGTCAGTCATCACGATCCAGCAACAATTGTTCAAAATGCTGCAAATATTCAAGAAGAATTAGCACCTCAACCTGCCTCTTCTGCTTCACTTTCTTCATCCACTGCTGCAGAAATCACTCCTGAACCACCAGTGATCTCTTGTTCATCTGCTCCAGCTTCACAGCGACAACATCATATGATTACACGAACTCAAACAGGGAAGCTAAAACCCAAGGTATTTATTTCTACACGACATCCCATCCCTGCCTGTTTTGTTGCTGACCTTGTTGCCCAACCACAAGAGCCATCTTCAGTTCAACAAGCTCTCCAACATCCACATTGGCTTCAGGCAATGCAAGCTGAAATGGATGCCCTTCACAGCAACAAAACCTGGACCTTGGTACCTAGACAGGCCAACATGAATATTATCAGCAGCAAATGGGTGTTTAAAATCAAAACACGATCTGATGGTTCCCTTGAAAGATATAAAGCTCGGTTGGTGGCTCGTGGATTTTCACAGCAACCAGGACTTGATTATGATGAAACATCCAGTCCTGTTATCAAACCAAGCACCATTCGGCTTATTCTCACCATTAGCCTGTCTCAAGGATGGTCTGTCAAACAACTAGATGTCAGCAATGCCTTCCTTCATGGTGATCTACAGGAGCAAGTGTATCTGGCTCAACCTCCAGGTTTTGAAGATTCATCTCATCCAGATTATGTTTGTCATCTTCATAAAGCTCTATACGGATTGAAGCAGGCTCCTTGTGCATGGTATCTCAAATTCAGTAACTATATTCAGCAAATGGGATTTACACGATGCCCCTATGATCAATCCTTATTTTATCGCACTCAAGGATCAGACATTCTCCTCTTACTCATCTATGTTGATGACATTCTTTTAACAGGCAGCTCATCTTCACATATTACCAAGCTTATTGCCCATCTCTCTGCTGTCTTCCATATGAAAAATCTTGGTGACATTCATTATTTCTTAGGACTTCAAATTGCTCGTGATGAGTCCACATTCACAGTCACTCAAACAAGGTATCTGCTATCTCTTCTTCAAAAGTTTGGCCTTGACGGTGCCAAACCAGTAAGCACTCCACTAGCATCAGGTGCTTCCATGTCTGCCACTGATGGTGTTCCCTTAGCTGATCCTTCTCACTATCGTTGTTTGGTTGGTTCTCTGCAATACCTCACCCTGACTAGACCAGACATTTCGTTTGCTGTACATCATGTCTGCAGATTCATGCAAGCACCTCATGATACTCACCTTACTGCTGTAAAAAGGATTTTTCGGTATCTGAAAGGGACACTCAATGTTGGACTTCACTACATTCGCACTCCTGTTCATGAACTTCGTGGTTTTTGTGACGCAGATTGGGCTGGTTGTAGGGATGACAGACGTTCCACTACTGGGTTTGCTATCTTTTTAGGCCCCAATTTGATATCCTGGGGAGCTAAGTAGCAGGCCACTGTGTCTCGATCAACAGCTGAGGCAGAGTATCGCGCCTTAGCTTCCACTACAGCTGAGCTCATGTGGTTCGTCCACTTACTCAAAAATATTGGCCACTGTGTTCCTCCTCCTCAGCTCTATTGTGATAATATTAGTGCCATCCATATGGCTAAGAACCCAGTCTTCCATCATCGTACAAAACACATTGAAATAGATGTCCATTTTGTCAGAGAACGAGTTGCAAGTGGAGCTCTTTCTTTGGCTTATATTCCAGGATCCGATCAAATTGCGGATATTTTCACCAAATCACTTTGTGCTGCAATGTTTACATTAAATCGTGACAAACTCTGCCTCGGTCCAGCCCCGCCTTGAGCTTGAGGGGGGATGAAGAGATATGGAAATATATGCAGAGATTACATGCAGGATTCAAGTGCAGAAATCCTGCATGGATCTTCTGCATACATCACTCTGTTGAGAGATCCCCTGCTATAATTCTTCATTCCATTTACTTCATGATTTCCATAATTCCTGCATCAAATCATGTATATATATATATATATAGTAAGAATCAATGACCTGTAATGTAGTAATGTATGAAATGCCTATTTAAAGGCACGAACAATATACATAAATACAAGTTCAGCTTTCCTACACAAACAACTTCTCGAGGAAGAAAAATGGAAGCTGATTTTCTAGCAAGCACATATCGAACACTACGTCAACAAACTTCCATGGACGAAAGAAAATCTGGTCACTACGTCGACTTTCATAAGACTCTCCAACGCAATTGAACTTCAGTAAGACCATAATAATGAAGACAGCATCCAGTAATTAAGATCATTGTTGCGAAGTCTTTCCTACTAAGATTAATGGTGTCTGCATAACAATCACGCACTTCTGTTTCGTTCTCCTTAATAATGTTAATTAAATCCTCCACACTTGCCTTGCTCCGCTCAAGAAATTGTTGCAGGTACATTATTTTGTGGTCTTCCGTAGCTTTTAGATTTTCTTTACCATGGTGAATTGGCCCTATTGAGACCAATCGAGGTGTATATGCCTCTTCATTTAACTCAATCGTTCGGGGACTCTATAGATGCAGCATGCCGGGGTGAAAGCCTTCTTGATCTTCAATTGCTCCCTCAAAGAATTGGTTATCTCATTGATATCAAGTGAAACTTCATCGCTCTGATCCATTATCTGCTGATCAGCTACATTACAATATATGGACTCACTATTTAGCATCTTATTATCTGGCCCATGTTGTTTAATGTCTACCTTTAAAAATGTGTGTAGAGATGCTACCCAGTTCAAGATTCAGAGTGAAAAAAAAGAAGACCCTGCCAAATGAAACCACCCTTAAAAAAGTATTTAGGGGTGTTTGTGAATATGATAGTGGTTGATTTTTAAAGTATTTTTGACTTAGAAATACATCAAAATAATATTTTATTTTATTTTTAATTTTTTTTTTAATAACAGCATATCAAAATGATTTAAAATCATAAAAAAAATTTAAACAAAAATATTTTTTAAATTTTACCTAATCCCTTTGAAACACAATACCAAACAGAGCTATTAGTGTCACTAATAAATTGTGAAATAGCTTACAAGAAAAATCAGGAATTAATCGAAAACCTTATAATGATCGAAGTCAATGCATGTGGGATTACTCAAAACAATAATTAAAAAGTGCATGTCAGTAGTTGAACCTAGAAGAATTTAGCAAAAATCTAATTGTTTTAGAGTGATGAAGGGAGATGATTCCTTCTTGGGACTGTTTTGAGGTTTCCAAGAGCATGAATGGTTTGATCAACCTTTGATGAAGGTGGAAATCTCAACCACCATTAAAAGGAAAACAAAATAAGGCTCAAAAATCGGTTGCTTCTATGGACAGCACTACTGTTGTTCTAGGCTGTTTGGGATTTTGCTGAATGGTGGTGATGGTGTTAGGTGCAGGGTTTTGGGTGAATTTTGATGGTGCTTGGAGGGTTTTGGGTGGAGGAAGCCAGTGGTTTGTGTGTTTGTTCAGGGATAAGGCCAGTGGCTTGTGGTGCTATATATTTTGCTGGAAGTGTGTACGGGTGATTTCCATGGAGGTTTTCTAAGGAGGTTTTGATGGAGGAAAATTCCTCACCTCTTCTTATTCTACGCAAAATTCTTCGCCAACCTTTTCTGACTCAGTTCTTTTGGCTGGTGGAATTATCTTTTTGGTATATTGTTATGGGATGGCCCCCAAAACAAAATGATACAAAATAAGTTATATATTAAAATCTCTTCAATTAAAATAATTAATAATGTGCCTTATCTCCACATAATATGTATCAAACGATATAAAGTAACTATTAAAATAAATAATAATTGTATTTTTTTTTATTATGAAACTTACCTAATAAGTTATATATTTGTAAAAAAAAATCTAAGAGTTCGTACTCGTATAATGTTAAATACTTAATTTTTTGGGGGAAAAAAACAAATTGGTGAGGTTATGGAAACTGTAACATATATTTGGTATCTTTAAATGATTTATTTATTATAAAATCACATTTTATCATTAGAAAAAAGTATGATAAAGAAAGGTGCAAATGATGTTGATAATTTTGTTTCTCTTATGAAAATTATTTCTTAAACAAATTTTATTTCAAATAAAAAACATGGAAAAATATTGGATAATATTGAATCAGAATTTTAAAAATCAAAATAAAATCAATGAAGACTCTATATTGGTATTTTCCATTCTTGATTTTTTAGACTCAAATTTTGTGAACAAACATTGGACAGAATTTATTAATTTTTTCTATATGCTCCAAATCGATGTGAGAGGTGCATCTTAAAGATGGTCCTAGAGAGGGACTTGGTCTCTGTTAACCAACAAACTGTAAACTATCCATTTCCTTACGACTAATTATTTATGACATGATCTAAGATGAAAGAAAGCACACGCTGAAGTCTTAAACCCCATGTCAAGTGCAAGGCATAGAATAAAACAATTTCAGTTTGTAAGAAACAATCAGAACAAATTATACAGTCTCATTACTTGGAATTTCCATTGAAAACAAGGATTATGGGTATTGAGTACATAGCAACATGAAAGAATTGAAATTGCAGAAGCTAAACTACTTGAAGTATAGAGCAGACGGATTGTATGACAGTCAGAATCAGAAGAGTAACAGCTCCTGAAACAGAGATGGCTGCCCATGGGGTATTGAAATAGCTTTGCTTTAAATTTGCCTTCCACTTGTTCCATGGCCTTTCGCAGAATGCATTCAAATCATTAATGAGACCTGTAAAGTGAAAATCATCTCGCGACACTAAATTTTCCTTGTTGAGATTGTAAAATAGTTGTACCACTTCCTCATTAGATGATAGCCAGTTTTCTATAATGCGATTTTCAACAAGTATTTCCACATCCTTACAGGCACTGACAAAGAGACCCATCAAGAAGATGTAGTCACCAACATAATCATATTTCAGGTCATGGCATTGCTCAAAGGCTTGCATATTCCTGATTATGATTTCTGTACCGTCAACTAACTTTAATCGTGAAATTTCTAATCTCCCTTTATTTCCGTCGAATTTTACTTCAAGAAGTTTTTTGCTTGAACTCAACACAAACTTGACCCCAGCCTGGTGGAGCTCCTTTACACTGGGTGCGGCTAGAACTTGGAGTTTCTCACTCGGTTTCTGTTTAGTTGGCTGATGATAAATTCTAAGAAGGTCAACCAAATGTTTGGCTTCGGAGAAATCTATTTTCTCCAAAATGTCCCCTACTGCCCACGAATCCCATTCAACTGTAAAGAACCTATGAGTAAGCTCAATCACAGTATATTTCCGGGAATTGACGAATATACTGGATAGTCTATACAACTCCTCGAGGATGAAGAACGGGAGTTGATTTTCAAGCAAGCAGATATCAGCCTTTACATCGAACTTCTTCCATGGAGGATAGAAAATGTTGTCTCTGCTTCCTCTGAAGTCTCTGTAATTCCACTTCAGCAAGAACATAATGACTGTCGCACCCGACATCGCGGCGGCCCTAAAAAATTTCTCGATTGTGGAAAAAGAACAGATTTCTGGCATCTTGTTCTTTTAGAAAAAATGTCTTGTTTGAGGAGTCGCCACCTAGTATTATGGTCACTAGGAACCCTAACTGGTCAACAGAGATTCTATGGTTCGGGACTGGTTACGTAAAAGGAAGATATTAGCACCCCTTAAACGTTCTGCCTAAGGCAAACTGCATTGCTGTTTTGTCTTAAATTGCTGCTAAATGTTTATTAGTTTATGCTTTGATCATTTGTTTATAATATTCCTGACTCTGGCGTCAGTGAATATTCGAGCTCGAATAATTCCAACTCTGGCGTTGGTAAAAATTCGTAGCTACGAAAATTTAGATCAATATTTTTTTATTCCCTACTCTAGCGCCAGTGAATAAATAAATAAAAATAAATTGATTTTTACGCATGCACATATTTTTTATCTTTCTAGCTAAATAAAATAAAATACACCGAATAAAAATAATATAAATTTAAACCGGTATTTTTATTCCTGACTCTGGCGTCAGTGAATAAACCAGTAAATTTACATTATTTTTATTCATGCATACACATTTTTTATTTTTTTATTTTTTCTACTTTTTTTTTTATTTTTTCTGTTTTTTTATTTTTTCTATATTTTTTTGGGGCTGGGCCCAGCTCAGCCCACATGGGCTGGGCTAGACCCAGCCAGCCCAGCCCGGTCACTAGCCCAAGCCAGTGACCCGGCTGGGCAAAAATCAAAGTAAAGCACGCGTGAAGTGATTTCACGCGTGCATGAGCAGAATAGAGGAAATGAGTTAGAATGTGTGAATTAAAATTCAAAGTAAACACTAGCCGGTGAATTAAAATGAAAAGCGGGGAAGAGGAAGAACTTACCTGGTCTGCTGGAGGCGAAGTTTTCTTGTTCTCTGGCTCTTCTTCGTTTTTGTTCGCCTGGCTTGCTCTCTGATTCAGGAGACGGAGGCGTGATGGATGACCGGCCAAAGCTCTGCTTCGGTTCCCTTGTATGCTCCTGCGTTGTCCTCTTGTTCTTCCTCTGTTTCGGGTTTTTTTCTTGCTGGTTCTCGGGTTTTTCTCCTCTGTTCTTTTCTCCGGTTTCTGGTTTCTCGTCTGGGTTCAGCTCCCGTTTTTCTTCTCCTTTTCAGTCCAATTCCCCCAGTTTTTCTTCTTTGTTTGTGTCTCTGCCCAGTCTTCTCCGTTCAAGACGAAGACAAATGGTGGTAAAAGCACGAGGATTTGTTGCTGGTTGAGTGACCAGAAGTTTCCCTGGGTTCTGTCTCTCTTCGTCCTCTTTACTGGGTTTTTTTCGTCTGGGAATTTTAGCCTCCGGGTCCTCCTTTTCTCTTAGTTTTTCCCCTTTTCGGTCGCTCACCGTTTTTTTTTTTTTTTCGTTCTTGGCTTTCTTTTTGTCTGTGTTTTGCTGGGTTTCTTCCCTCTGTCTTGCCCTTGTCCCCTTCGCGAGGTCGCCTTTGCTCCGCTTTTATAGAACCAGCGGCAACCTTGGTGGTAACGGCTGCCCCCCTCCTAAATGATCCGTAACCGACGCATTTGAATGAAGAAAACGTCTGCCATCATTGCCAACGGACGAAGCGCCTCTGCCTTTAATGGCAGAGCCGTTGCAGAGTAGAGAGACGGTGAACAGTCGTTGCAAAACGACCCCGTTTTGCTGGCTACGAATTTGGTCCTTGTGATTCTTCTAATTTTGCAATCAAACCCCCTGCTTAAAATATAATTGGATCCTTACATTTCTGCGCGATTTTCAAGTTGGTCCTTGGATTTTAATTTTTGCAATTTGAACCCCAATTAAACCCCAAACTTTGCTATTTCTTCAATTAAGTCCCTGATTTCATTAATTTAATTAAATCCAAGTCCAATTAAGTCTCAAAACTTATCAATTCTCCAATTAAACCCTTAATTGGATTAATTAAATTAAGTCCCTGATTTCATTAATTTAATTAAATCCAAGTCCAATTAAGTCTCAAAACTTATCAATTCTCCAATTAAACCCTTAATTGGATTAATTAAATTAATTTCAAGCTTAATTAAGTCTCAAAACTTATCAATTCTCCAATTAAACCCTTGATTGGATTAATTAAATTAATTCCAAAGTTTAATTAAACCACAAAACTTCCAATCATGTTGTCTTTAACCCAAAATTTAATTCATTCTTCATTTATTTCATTTTACTTGTTTTTTCATCATTATCATCATTTTTTTATCCTTTTCAGTAAATAAAATAATAATAATAATAATTAAAATAAAATGGTCAAAAATTAGGTTATGACAATGACGAAGGCAGCATCCATTAAGATCATTTTTATGAGGTTTTCACTACTAAATTCAATGGTTTCAGCATAGAAATCACACAATCTTGTTTCATTCTCCATAATAAATTCAATAAAATCCTCCAAGCTTACCTCGCTCCACTCAAGAAATTCCCGCAGATACATTCTTTTGTGGTCTTTCATAGCTTTTAGCATTTCTTCACCATGGTGAATTGGTCCTATGGAGACTACACGAGGTGTGTAGGCCTTTTCGTTCAACTCGCGTAATCGCTCAGGAACTTTATATATACAACATGTCTTGGAGAAAGCATATGAAATTTGAAGATCTTCCTTCACAGATTTGGCTAATTTATCAACATCAAGTGAAACTTTATGACTCTGCTCCTGATTAGTACTTGATGTTCCACTACTTTCCATCCTGTCTGTTACTGAATTGAGATAACAGCTAGTATTAGAAAGTTTCGGTGGAATATGGAGTACATGTGAATCCCAATAAAACAAAAACTCACTCCAGTTTCAGATTTGACAAGTTGAACAAGAGAACAAGAATTAACTAAACATGTTGACAGTTGCCTCATTTGCTGCTGAAGAAGAGGTCTTCGATACTGAGAAGACTGAGAAGTTTTAGTCAAGATTAGCTATAATTAGCATGTTTGTTACAAATAAAGCTGTTACAGAACAGCTCTTTGTTTGTTAAGATTTCATCATTATTTTTCTGTAGTTTGTTATCAAAACTCTTCTATAAAAGAGTGATTTCATTAATAAAGAATTATGCTTGCAGTCACAATAACAACAATTATTATAGCTGTCCTATTTTCTTTGTCTCTATACTGTTAAACTACTTCAAATTGGTATCAGAGCTACATTTGATCTTACGGGACCAAGCTCGAGTGAAGAGAGTCACCTGTGAGAAACCTTTTTTTCACCAAACATACAAACACCAAAGCCTCTTCTTTTTTTTCAATGGCATCAAATATGTATTCTCTTGCATCACCACCAGTATTTACTGGTGAAAACTATCAAATGTGGGCTGCAAGAATGAAAACATACTTGCAGGGTTGTGATTTCTGGGATGCAATAGAACAGGAACATGAATCCCAACCACTACCTGCTGATCCTACTATTGCTCAAATCAGAAACCATCGTGAGGAAAGAGCAAGAAAGTTCAAAGCAAAAACATGTCTCTACTCTGCAGTTTCAGAAGCAATATTCCCCAGAATAATTGCACTTGATACAGCCAAGCAAATATGGAATTATCTTCAAGAAGAATTCCATGGTAATGAGAGAATAATTCAGATGCAGGTATTGAATTTGAGAAGGGAGTTTGAGATACAGAAGATGAAAGAAACAGAAACAATCAGAGATTTTTCTAATAGATTACTTTCCATAGTCAACAAAGTAAGACTATTGGGAGAAGATCTTCCTGATAAAAGAGTTGTTGAAAAAATTCTGGTGACTTTACCTGAAAGGTTTGAATAAAAAATTTCTTCCTTAGAAGAATCTAAAGATATGTCAAAAATATCTTTGGCAGAATTGCTCAATGCTTTACAGGCACAAGAACAAAGAAGAATAATACGGCAAGAGGAGTCCATGGAAGGAGCTTTTCAAGCCAAAATGCATGTTCAGAAAGGAGACAAAGGCAAAAAGAAGATCAACAAATACAATGGAGCCGATAGCAGCAAAAGATCTAGAAACTTTCCTCCCTGCCAACACTGTAAGAAAACAAATCACTTACAGAAATATTGCTGGTGGAGACCTGATATTAAATGCAGAAAGTGTAATCAACTGGGACATATGGAGAAGATTTGCAAAAGCAAAACTAACCTGCAAGAAGATGAAGCTCAAGTTGCAGATCAACAATAGGAGGAGCAGCTGTTTGTGGCTACTTGTTTTGCTAGCAAACATGCAAGTGATTGCTGGCTGATAGATAGTGGTTGCACAAACCACATGACAAATGATGAAAATCTATTCAAGCAACTTGACAAATCCAGTGTTTCTAAAGTCAGAATTGGAAATGGTGAATATATTCCTGTCAAAGGAAAATGAACAGTTGCTATTGAAGGAAATTCAGGTATAAAACTCATTTCAGATGTTCTTTTTGTTCCTGAAATTGATCAGAATCTGTTGAGTGTTGGTCAGCTTCTTGAAAAAGGATACTCATTGGTGTTTAAAGACAAACATTGTTCAATTTCTGATCCTGCTGGATTAGAAATATTCACTATAAAGATGAAAGGAAAAAGTTTTTCAATTGACTGGATGGAAGAGGAGTCTACTGCTTTTCTAAGCACAACAAATCAGTCAGAATTGTGGCACAAAAGGCTGGGGCATTTTAATCAAGCAACATTGATGCAGATGCAGAAAAAGAAGATGGTGCAGGGAATGCCAAAACTGGATGAAGAAATCACAGTCTGTTCTTCTTGTCAATATGGCAAACAGAACAGACTTCCATTTCCTCTAAACAAGGCCTGGAGAGCAATGAAAAAGCTTCAGCTTATTCATACTGATGTTGCTGGACCTCTGAAGACAATATCTCTAAATGGAAGCAAGTATTATATAGCTTTCATTGACGATTATACAAGGATGTGCTGGGTATATTTTCTAAAGTTTAAGACTGAGGTAGCAAGTGTTTTTCTGAAGTTTAAAAACTGGATTGAAAATCAAAGTGGTCATAGAATTCAGGTTGTAAGATCTGATAATGGCACCGAATACACATCAAACAAGTTTGCCAAGTTTTGTCATGATGCAGGGATTGAACATCAATATACTACACCTTACACTCCTCAGCAAAATGGTGTAAGTGAACGAAAAAACAGAACAATCATGGAGATGGCAAGGTGTTTGTTATTTGAGAAAGATTTACCCAAGAAATTTTGGGCAGAGGTTGTGAACACTGCTGTGTTCTTGTTGAATAGGCTGCCAACAAGAGCATTACAAAACAATACTCCATATGAAGCTTGGCATGGTTACAAACCTTCACTCCAAAATTTAAAGATTTTTGGTTGCTTATGTTTCACCTATGTTCCTCAGGTAGAAAGAGATAAACTTGACAAAAAGGCTGAGACTGACATCTTTGTTGGCTACAGCAATGTTACAAAAGGCTACAGGGTCTTTCAACCTCAAACAGAAAAAGTGATAGTTAGCAGAGATATCAAATTCATTGAAACCGAAAAGTGGAACTTCAAAGATGCAAGTGCAGGTATGGAGTTTGTGCAGGATGTTGAAGACATTGATGAAGTACCAGTCAGAGGAACTAAGTTGCTTACAGATATTTATCAAAGCTGCAATGTAGCTGTGTTAGAACCTGCAGAATTTGAAGAAGCCAAAAATGATCCAAAATGGATTGATGCCATAAATGAAGAGCTGAGGATGATTGAGAAGAATCAAACATGGGAATTGGTGGACATGTCAGAGCACAAAAAACCTATTGGAGTAAAATGGGTTTACAGAACAAAATTGAATGCTGATAGCACTATCAACAAACACAAAGCTAGATTGGTGGTTAAGGGTTATGCACAGATTTTTGGTGTTGATTTTTCAGAGACATTTGCACCAGTTGCACGCCTGGATACCATAAGAATGCTACTAGCAGTTGCAGCTCAAAAAGGTTGGAAAATCTTTCAACTTGATGTGAAGTCTGCATTCTTGAATGGCTATCTGTAGGAGGAGATTTTCGTTGAACAACCAAAGGGATTTGTTGTAAGAGGAGAAGAAGAAAAGGTTTACTTATTAAAGAAAGCTTTATATGGATTGAAACAGGCTCCAAGAACCTGGAATAACAGGATTGATGAGCATTTACTCAAACTTGACTTTAAGAAAAGTTTGAATGAATCAACCTTATACATCAGAAATTCAAATTCTGATTACATTGTGGTTTCACTTTATGTGGATGATCTTTTTGTTACAGGAAACAATCCAAGCATGATAAACAAATTCAAAGCAGAAATGATGAAGGTTTTTGAAATGACAGATCTCGGTGAAATGTCTTATTTTCTTGGAATGGAAGTGCAACAAAACCAGCATGGAATTTTTATTTGTCAGCAGAAATATGCCAAAGAGATTTTGAAGAAATTCAAAATGGAAGAATGCAAATCAATGACTACTCCCATAAACGTGAAAGAAAAATTTTGTAAAGATGATGGGGCTGATAAAGTTGATGAAGCCATTTACAGAAGCTTGATTGGATGTCTGATGTATCTCTCTGCTACAAGACCTGATATCATGCATGCTGTAAGCTTGTTATCAAGGTTCATGCATTGTGCAAGTGAGGTTCACTTCAAGGCTGCGAAAAGAGTTGTGAGATATATCAAAGGTACACTAAGCTATGGCATTCAGTTTAGTTGTATTGAAAATTTTGATCTCCAAGGATATGCAGACAGTGATTGGGCTGGCAGTTGTGATGACATGAAGAGCACCTCTGGATATTGTTTCAGTTTTGGATCAGGAATTTTCTCCTGGTGTTCAAAAAAACAAGAGGTAATTGCTCAATCAACAGCAGAGGCAGAGTATGTTGCAGCTACTACAACTGCAAATCAAGTTTTATGGCTGAGAAAAATCTTAGCAGATTTGGACATGGAGCAGAAGAAAGCTACTAGGGTCAATGTTGATAATCAGGCTGCAATTGCAATATCCAACAATCCAATCTTCCATGGCAAAACAAAGCATTTCAAGCTCAAGTATTATTTTCTGAGAGAGGTTCAGAAAAATAAAGAGATACAACTTATTTATTGCAGGACAGAAGACCAGTTTGCTGACATTTTAACCAAGCCATTGTCAAAAACAAGGTTTGAAATATTAAGAAACAAGATAGGTGTCTGCAGCAAAAGATACAATGAGGAGTGTTAACAGTTGCCTCATTTGCTGCTGAAGAAGAGGTCTTCGATGCTGAGAAGACTGAGAAGTTTTAGTCAAGATTAGCTTTCCATTATGTTAGCATGTTTGTTACAAATAAAGCTGTTATAGAACAGCTCTTTGTTTGTTAAGATTTTGTCATTATTTTTCTATAGTTTGTTATCAAAACTCTTCTATAAAAAAGTGATTTCATTAATAAAGAATTATGCTTGCAGTCACAATAACAACAATTATTATAGCTGTCCTATTTTCTTTGTCTCTATACTGTTAAACTACTTCAAAACATATACCTTTAAAAATGTGTCTAGATATGACTTTGCATTATCTATATGATCCATAAGAGTATTCACAGCACATTCCATGTCAAATAAAACCTTACAAGGATAGAAGTCAATGCACCCTAAACGAATTTTGTAAAAATCCAATTGTTTTAGAAAGATAAAGTGAGGTGATTCAGCTCACTTTTGGGAGGTTTTTGGAGACCTTCTTGGGACTGTTGTGAGGTGTCGAAAAACCTGAATGGTTTGATCAACCTTTGATGAAGGTGGTAATCTCAACTACCAACAAAAGTAAGTAAAGCAAGGCTTACTAGAGGTTGTTTCAATGGACCGCGCTACAGTTGGTCTAGGCTGTGTGGGATGGATGCATGGTGGTAATGGTGTGAGGTGGATTTGTCTGAATTTCTATGGTGCTTGGAGTACTTTGTGCGGAGGAGGAGGCTATCCTAGCTAGGGATATCTAATCCATTTGGCATATCCTATGGATATTCCTTGGGATAATTCCAGTAAACTTCTAGATGATCATGTCCGATACGGTCACCAAAGATTTTTTCAAAAATTCTCTATTTGTATACCAAAATAATGCATTCAGATTTCTAACCCAACCAGCAGTCAAATAAAACAAATGTCATATTACATCTTCTTAAATAAACTACTTTTCCTCAAATATCAAGTTGTTCCAAGTATTTTACATAGTACAAATAATGCTAAACATAAAACCCCCAACACATCTTTCAAACTTACAATGTTTATCCTGCAAAAAAAACCTTGTCATTAACATTAAAATTATTAACGGCATATGGTATTACCTAGCTAGTTCAAACCTCTCCTCACCTACCTTGAGTTTAATTAGGGAACAACCTCGATTTTAAGAGACTATTTAGAAATGCGGTCTAAGTACTCGTGTTCCAAAAAAATTTAATTTTTTTTGTTTAAAATTAATATTTTTTTATATTTTTTTAATTGTTTTGATGCGTTGATATCAAAAATAATTTTTTAAAAATAAAAAAAATATTATTTTAATGTATTTCTAAATAAAAAAAACTTTAAAAAATAACCGCAATTGCACTCTCAAATACTATCAAATCTTGTGTCTTTTTATTTTTTAAATGAATATTGTCATTTGACAGCTACGTTTGTTTTACCGAGTCTCATATCACAGCTATATATTAGCTAATGTCATCTGCAACTAGTGACATTATTAAATATCTTATTTTGGGATCTATTTTATGAATATGTTTTTTTAATATATTCATTAACGAAAGCTAACAAAAGAGGTGTAAATTCAAACATACAGTAGTTCAACTACTAAAAATAATAAAAATAAATTCATGGGATGTAAATCAAAACGATCAATAGTTCAAGGAGTTTACTAGGATTTTTCTTTTTTGATAACCGGGAAGAGACCATTTCAAAAAGAGAAACATTGACTTCGATTGATTCTTAAAAGACTTTAATGTAATCTTGAGCTTGCCTTTGATCAATGGAGCAGTTTTCCTATACGAAATTAATTAAGTGCATGTTCATAAGAAAATTTCAACATTTTCAGGTTAGACCATTCAACGAAGAAAATTCCACAATATGGCGTGCAAATTTAGGTTCGGTTTCCGTGCCGACACCACCTAGTTTACAAAATCAATGAAGTATGTTCAACTTGTCATATAAAATCATTCTCCAGTTAAGAAACTGGAGTGAGTTTTCGTCTCTCTGAGATTCACATGTACTATATATATATCCCAACGAAACTTTCTATTGAAACTACACAATCATTACCAAACTTTTAGTCTAGAGGTTTGTTAAGAAAGCTGTAGAAATGTATAGGGGAAGTTCGTCGCTAAAACACTGCTAAAGAATTTGTGCAGAAAGTGAAAGCTGTTGCGATTTACTTGACTTGGACTGGACGCTTTCATAGAAATCAAGGTATGTTCTAATTCTAAAGCTATTATGTTTACCATTAATTATAATTGTTTGCACGGTTAATGTTGATTATTGGGTTAGGCCTGGTTATTCATGAAAGATGAGCTTGATTCAAGTATTTAGATAAATACACATAAACAAACACTAAATTCAGAATTTTTTAGTGTACACTACACAAGATTACAATTCTCTCTCTAACTCTTCTTATTATGTTGATCACTCCGCCAATTCAAACACTCAAAATACATGCCTATTTATAGAAAATACGACATTAAAAAGGTCATTGATTACATCGCCTCTTTTACTATCTTCTTCATTTTTGAACTATTACTGCACCTCCTTCATTAATGGCTATTGCATTCTTAAATATTGGTATAGTTGCCTCCTTCTCTAACAATGACTCCCACCCACTTCTAGAAAGTATGGGTTGATGATAAGTTATGAGTCAAGTTTAGTCAACAACTTGCCCCCTTAAACTTGACTTTCTAGGGTTAATCAATTTGAGCATTGTATTTGGTCTTACAAATATATCATGCTTGAGGGGCTCCGTGAAATTATCTACAATTTGATCATAAGTCCTACAAAAGATGAACTCCACTTCTTTGTTATTGACATGCTCTTTTATGAAATGGTATCAATATGTTTGCTTTTCTTATGAAATTAAAAACTAGATTCTTTGCTAAGATAATCGCTTATCAAAATATAGAGATCTGTGAGATTGTCTTGTGAAAATCCCGAGTACTTTAGAATATTTCTGATCCAGATACCATGATACTCAACTTCACATATGACAACATTACAATGGGTTGCTTATTTGATGAACATATGAATGATGTATCTTTCATAAAAAATATGAATCCAATCGTGTTTTTTTTTTCCCTTGTCAAGATCTCTTCCCTAGTCGCTGTCTGAATAGCAAATAAGTCTGCAATCTTCAGTTTAATGAATAGATGACATGACAAGTATCCTCTTTGCTGTATTCAGATGGGACTAGTATGGGGTCTCCATATTGTACCTGCTAGCCCAACTCTAGAAAGTATATCTGGTATAGTACAAGTCAAATACTTCAAGCTTCCAACTAGACTTTTGTCCCGTTTCAACCGTAGTTGTCACAAGAATACAGTTTTATATCCCAAACTTCTTCAAAATATCTTTCGCATAGTTGCTTTGGGAGATGGAGATTTCTTTCTTGTTTTGCACAACTTTTATTCCAAGAAAATGCATAATCTTGCCTATATTTATTATTTTGAATTCTTTGATCATGCTCTTCTTGAAAGCATCAAAATATTTGGATTGTTATCGGTGAAGATTAAATCATCAACATATAAATTGAACAATTATAGTACATGTTCATTAGGACACTTCTCAAACCCATTGTTCATAAAACAGTCATTGATCCTGGTATTCCATGCACTTAACCCATAGGCTTTCTTTAGCTTGTACACCATATTTTCATGGCCTTTTTTCACATATCCAGTGGTTGATTAATATAGATTCCTTTTTTAAGAAAGCCATTAAAAATGTTGATTTCAAATCTAGCTGGTAAATCTTCCATCTCTTCTGTGCAACTAGTGAAATCAACAATCTAATGATCTCAAGTCCAGTAATTGGGCAAAGACATCCCCCATAGTGAATTCTTTCTTTTTGTTTGTACCTTTTTGCTACAAGCTTAGTCTTGTACCTCTGAACTTCTCCATGAGCTTTCCTTTTTATCTTGTAATGTAGACTAATATTTGGTCTATTGGTTATGGAAGAGTAGCAATTCCTGAGATCGTTCAGAACTTTAGAACTTCTGTGGTTATTTTCAATTTTTGAAATTGTTGGGGGTGTTAATTAAATTTTAGAAACATGAGGAATTGTTATAAAATTTATGAAAATTTTGGATGGCTTTGAAATATTTAGTGTCTATTCTGAAATTTATGAAACTTATAATTTGGTTGTTTTGCAATTTCAGAAATTGGCCGATCTGGTTTTTTCAGATTGTCTTCTCCAGCGAAGGTGACTTTTCACGGTGAAACTTCAAGAGGCTCGTCTAGACTCTGTTTGGGCTGATTATTGCCTCATTACAATCGTCTTGTCAAATACTTTTCATTGGTATATTCAGAATACACTTTCAAACATTATGATTTCAGGGTAAAAAATCAAGAACACCTTCTATTTTTGCTTCTTAGGCTTTGATACCATAGTTAGGTGGAGTGGATGATTGAGGTTACTAGTGTTGCACCTCCATGAGAGATAAATACACACAAACAAACACTAAATTCAGAATTCTTTCAAACAATACTCAAGATTACAATGCTCTATCTAACACTCTTTAATCTCTTGATCAATCCACACATCTAAACTCCCAAACAACATGCCTAAGTATAGGAAAACAAAACACTAAGAAACCTCATTGATTACATCAACCCTTCTATTTTCTTCATTTTTGTTCTGTTACTGCACCTCCTTCATTAATGGCTATTGCATTCTTTAATATTGGTGGTTGCCTCTTTCTTTCACAATTACACCCACCCACTTCTAGAAAGTATAAGCTGATGATGTGTTATGAGTTAAAAATACTTTTTTGTGACCCGCTCCGACAAAATACAAATCAGTGAAAGTATTAATCTTCAAAGGCATAGATTCAGAATTAATAAAGGAAAAATCATTCCATAAAACCATGCTCAATAATGCTTTCATGAAGGAAAATTTTCCCATTATTTCTTTATATTTAATTTTCATCCCGAAGGTGATAAACTATAAAAAAAATAAAATCAACAATGATAAAAATTGATTATTTGTTGCAAAATAAAGATCGAGTAAAATGAATTATCTCAATAGAAAACGATTAAAATAGTGTTTTTTTTTTAATTTCTTTTTCGGGGGCTTGTAAATGAGAAGGAACCTTTTGAAGCCAATATAATTTAATTGAGCTTGAGTAGCCATGAAAAATATCTGCGTTTAGCCATTATATTGTTGTTTTTGTGAACTTGTGAAAAGACGTGATTTAAGAGAATATTGTTCGAATTTGATTTCTTGCGAATATTATTTTGGTATTTTAGTTTATTTTTATCAATAGTGATTAATTATACGTGCTGGTTCTGAACAGTGCAAGCCATCATCTGGGTTCAAGCACAAGATGGAAAATGGTGGAACATCAAGTACTAATCAGCAGATGATTGATCAGAGCCATGGAAATGTTGGCGAAGAGGAAAATTCACAACTTTCACTTGATATTAACAAGTTGGCGAAGTCCTTGAGAGCGGATATGGAAATGTTGCATTCTTTCTCCGATCAATGTTGTATCTACAGAGTCCCTATTCGACTACGTGATTCGAATGAAAAGATCTTCACACCTCAAGTAGTAAACCTTGGTCCACTTCACCATGGAAAAGAAGAGCTTAAAGCAATGGAGGAGCACAAAATATTGTACTTGCAAGTTTTTCTTAAATGGAGCACGGCAAACATGGAGGAGGTAATTAAAGTTGTAGAGGAGAGAGAGACAAGATTGCGTAATTGTTACGCAGAAACCATCGATCTTGGTAGTGAAGACTTTGTGAAAATGATGTTACTAGATGCCTCCTTCACCATTATGGTCCTGCTCAAAGATTGTTGTGAAGGATTTGAAAGTAGCAATGACCGTATACTCAATAAACCATCGATGCTGAGAGATATATCACTTGACATGTGCTTGATTGAAAATCAGCTCCCATTCTTCATTCTTGAGGATTTGTTTAAAGCATCCAACATAACCAAATGTAGCCCTGCTGAAGAGGAATATTCAGTGATTAAGCTTGCACACAAGTTCTTCGAAAAGAGATGGGATTCTTGGTTGAAAAAGGCAATTTTGGAGGAAATCAATTCGTCTGAAGTAGCACATTTTGTTGACTTCATAAGAAAATGTCAGAAGCCATCAGAGTCAGATAAAACGGAGAAAGAACTCGAGACCATAAACGTACCAAGTATAACTGAGCTCTATCAAGCTGGAGTTAAGTTCAGGTGTAAACAGGGCAAAAGTTTTCTCGACATGAAATTCGTTAGAGGGATCCTGGAAATGCCACTATTGAAAATAGATGACAACACAGAAATCTTATTCAGGAATATCCAGGCATTTGAGCAATGCCATTGCGACGAATATTGTATAGCTAACTATATTTCAATGATCAATTTCCTTGTCATTACTCCTAAGGATGTGGAAATCCTTGTTCGAAATGGAATTATAGAAAACTGGATACATGACAATGAAGCAGTTACGACTCTTCTTCATAATATTTCCAAGGGAAATTCTCTCTCCGCGGATGATTTCATCTTCGCTAGTCTCGTTGAAGATCTGAATGCATACTGCAGGAGGCCTTGGAATAAATGGAAGGCAACCTTGAAACAAGAGTATTTCCATACTCCATGGGCCATAATCTCTCTTATCGCAGCCTTGATTCTCCTCATACTCACTATGGTGCAAACTGTGTGTTCTCTTATTCAACTGTAGCTTCCAGGATTTCAATTACGTGTTCCATGGATTTGGATTGCTGTGTGATCAATGCTTGTTTCTTTCATGTTCTGTTTTTTTCCCTCAATTAGTATGTATAAGTTTCCAGTTATCAACTAGCACTATGCTTCAGAATGTTATCCTTGATTAATATAAGATCAAAGCAAATGATTTGTCATGCTATTCCTGATGACATGATTTGATTTTTATGCGTGTAGGTACTGTAAGCACATCTATGTTTAGACACTAGAAATCAGAGAGGGAATTATGCAGTCGCAGGCAAATATTTAATCAAAATTTGAAGAAATAACATGTTACCAACATCTAAAGAATTAAATGCAGTATTAGAATATCCAGGCTAACTGTTCCTTGCCTCATCTAAAATTTGCAGAATCTTGACAGAGTTCATGTATTTTAGTGGGTCAAGATCTGGATTAATATTAAAATTAAAAGAAAATATAAAATATAAAATGTGAGGGCAAAACACTCCACAGTGTTTATCCAGTGTTTTGCCCATCTCAAAACTACATGTATAACTAGTTATTGGAGATGCTTTAGTATTTTCATAAGGATACGTTAATCATTACAAAGTTGATAGAGATAGATCGATTTTTTCAAATTTTTATGCACAATAAAATGATTTCATTACCTTTGAAATTAAATTAAATTTTTTAAAGTTGAAGCTTAAGGTGTTTCGGTATTTTCAACTTTTTATGTAATTTATAATAACTAAAGTATCCCTAAAAAATAAAATTTCATTCAGGGGTGTTTTGGTATTTTTGTAATGGATATTTTGATATAATTAGGATGGTGGAGGGGGCTTCACAGAGATTTCAATTTTTTATACCCAATAAAATTACTTAACTACCATGGCTATCAAAAATCTAAAGTTTCCTTGCATGAGCTTTTTCATCTTTTGCTAATAGTTTTTTTTTTTTTTTTTTTTTGGCACTAGCCAGTGGATGCAGCCAGTATGGGAAATTGCCTTCTAAATTATAATTCTATAGCCTTATAAATTGCTGATATGAGCTAGGCCCATGTTTCAGCCTTGAAATCTATGCCTAATCAAGCCCAATTGGCCCAAAACTCATGTCCAGGCTCACAGAGAATACATTGGACTTGGACTCAAGCAGACTGGTCCATGATTTGGTTCGATGGTAGCACATGAACACCTTTTTTAAATAAAATTTACTTATTAATAATTTAAAGATATAATTAAATTAAAACATTAATAAATTAGAGAAAGAATATGGTCGTCCCTCCACTACTAAAACAATATTTTATTGTTCCCTCCACCAACTTAATATCATACTTGTCCCTTCATAATAATTTTTTTATTAAATAACAATTATCATTCATAATAAATAGATTTTTTTTTTGTCAATGAAGGCTTACATGGTCGTTAATTTCAGGACACGTGGAATTATTCGAGATGCGTGCAAACTGGCCCGGACATCCACATTAATAAAAAAATTTATTTATTATTTATTTTTTAAAATAAATAGAGAAAATAATTAAAAAGATACTATTAGGCCCCGTTTATTTGCTGGAAAGTAGTTTTCTTTTCGAAAGTGAATTTCAGAAAAGTGAATTATTTTTCGATGTTTGGTAGTGTAACGGAAAACAAGTTGGAAAACACTTTCTAGTGTTTGGTTATGTCATGGAAAATGAGCTGGAAAATAACTTATTAATGTTTTATTTTCTCAAGTTTATTAAAATAATGAGGAACAAATCTTACAAATTAAAAAGTTGAATGAGAATGAAATTGAAAAAAAATATAATTTCATAAATTATCTCAAATAAAATAAATAATAATCAAAATAATAGAAATCAAATCTAAAAAATAAAAAAAAATGAAAGATGAAGAAATTAAAATAATAATAATTAACATTTCATAAATTATTTCAAATAAAATATAAATAAAATAAGTAACAATCAAAAGAATGAGGACCAAATTTGGTAGATAAAAAATTTCAATAAAAAAATGATAAGGAAAAAGCAAATAACAATTATAAAAATGAGGACCAAAGTTAATATAAAAATTAAATTTTAAGAGATGAAATTGAGAAATAAATATTCAAAACAAATTATATATAGGAATCAAAAGTTTGAGGACCAAATTTGATATAATCAGCAAATAATATGACATTTCTAAATTTTTCACAACTTCCGGAAAGTGTTTTCCGTCCAAATTTTTCAAGAAAACATTTTCCTGGAAACCAAGCCAAACTTTCCTTTGACTGGAAAGTGTTTTCCGTTGACTAATTTTTTTAATGACAAACAAATACAAAAAAGTTTGGAAAGTGATTTTTCATAAATCACTTTTCGAGAAACAAACATAGCCTTAGTGTAAAATAAAATCTGACATGGATGATATGAGGCATGGATAAAAACTAAAGGATCAGATGGATAAATGGTTAAAAAAGACATGTTCTAATGGCCCGTCAGATCTTTTTAAGAGTCCCAGCAAAGGAAATCTTTGCTCTACTAATAATTTTCTTTGGGGTGTCTGCGAAGATCTGGAGTCATATTGCAGAAAGCGTAGGCACAAGTGGAAGGCAACCTTGAAGCAGGTTTATTTCAACAATCCATGGACTGGCATCTCTGTTGTTGCTGCTTCTTCTCTCCTTATACTCACTGCATGCCATACATTTTTCACATTTCTTTATCATAAATTTTTCTAATGGTAAAATATCATTTTACATTAAATCAATTAAGGATATCAAATATATGTTTCGGCTTCCCTACCTAGCTACACCAAATGTTTTTTTTTAAATATTAAATATTTTAGGAAGACAAACTCTTTGAACTTTTTTTCTTAATAGTTCAAGATCAAAGCCACAAAACACCGCTTGCCAGTGGCACTAGTTGTAATGATAATATTTTCTTTTATCTTTTAAGAAAACTTTGACAAATCATGTAGCAGATTGCTCCCGCCATTGAATAAGGGTCGTCTAACCGTGTAAACAAATTCAAGGAAGATATATATCTAAAGCAGCTAAATTTCTAAAACATAGTATATTACTTGTAAAATATTTAAGAAAAACATGTTTTTTTTTCTTACCCGAGTATCCTCACACTTTTTTATAGAATGAAACTACTCTTGTTCGGAGTTTGTGGCTGTCCCTCCCAACAAGTGCATTTGGAATCAAATTTGTGTTCTCATCCTTACAGGAATATAACGATGTCTTAACAGATAAACCAACATTTCATTGGTAAGAAAAACGTGTTCAAAATCAGTGATTGAATGGTAGTGGCAAGTGAAAGATTTATGACATTAAGATTTGATTATTATTTAAAAAATATTGTATAGACATATTTTAAGCCAAAAACAAATTAATTAACAAATTAAGTTTCTAGATTTATTTTTAAAATATTTTATATCCAATGCAATATTTTACATAAAATAAACATCCTTTAATTGAAGATAAAGATTACTATCGTAAAACCTTATCTCAAAAAGGTTTAAGATGTTGAAAAATGTCATCAAGATAGTAAACAATAGAGATAAAACTTCCACAAAACTTTTATACAAGTCTTGCATTAAACATTTTAGGATTCTAGCTTCTCTTTAATGATGGTTTTCACCTGATAAGATTTGTTAAAAAATAATATCTATTATGTATGATTATACAAAACTTTTTTTAAAACATCGCTATCACAACAACTTTCATGAATTAATTATGTATTTTGATTAATAATCATTTTCAAATAATCTATTCAACTTAAAATCCTATATGACAGGTAAGATTATAAGATATAAATTATACTATTTTTAATACATCTTATCAAACTTGAAACTTAAATTTATATTGTTAAAAAATAATATAAATCATGTATTAAGACCTAACCTAACAACTTAAACTATTGAATTGAGATGGTTCTCTGACATGGTATCAGAGTCTTGATAATCTAGCGATTACGAATTTGAATCTTATTATCTCTATTTATTTAATAAAAATTAAGTATAAGATAATATGGATCTATATAAATTTCAAGTACAAAAGGCTTTCATCTGAGGGGATATATTAGAGAACAATATAAATTATATACTAAGACCTTACCTAACAGTTTAAGTTATTGGGTTAAAATGATTCTTTGACATGCATTAACTTATATTTAACTTTTATCAAATAAATAAAAATAGTAAGATTTCATTATTAAAACGCTTATATAAAAAAAAATATAATCCAATTTAAAAACTTAAATTATTAAATAATATATAATATATATTATTTATATTATTTTTCAACGTCATAAAGTCGCTGCATTTCCCCCGCTTACTGTTGCCTTTTAATTGCTGTCTTTGTGGAATGAAAGTTGAAAAGTGCTACATTTTCCTGTGATGCGATATTGATTCAGAGATTTGTAGAATAAGACGAGGTGCACAACTGTAGTTGATAAGGTACAATACTAGAAAAGTCCTCAGTTTGAATGAGAAGTGAGAGGCGGTCTCCTTTTTATGTGAAATAATAGAGGTGGCCGTCCCCTTTTATCAGAGAAATAATAGAAAATTGGAAATGGTTTATTGGTATATTGAAATAGAAAATTGTAGAATCATTATTTATTGATTCAGCTAATTGATGGATGGATAAAAAAAATTAAATGTTACTTTATATTTTTTAAATTTTAAATTATTAGAGAAGGTTATAAAAAATAAATTATATTATTTTTTAATACATTCTCTCAAGTAAAAACCCTTTAAATTTAAAACTTATATATATTCATATTACTTTATATTTAATTTAAAATTTAATTCAATTAAATCTTTAATAAAATTTAATCAAGTTCATAAACATCTGGTTTTAGATTTTTCATCTTTAAATTGAATTTTTTTGTCAATAAAACTCTTATCAGTAAAAAAATATACTGTCAAATTTTAATCTTTGTATTTTTGAACCTCCTTGACCAATTTCTAGCTATTTTCTGGGCACTTCAATATCCTTTTCTTGCTGTTATTATTTTTTTGGATTTTTTCTTAATAATTTTTTTTATTTGTTTAATTTTTGTGTGGAGACTCGAAAATAAATAACAACAACTTTTATACAAGTCTTACATGAATTTTTTCAGGTTTCTAGCTTCTCTTTAGTAATGGAGACCCTAGCTATGTTTTACATGGGAATTCTGGTCTGAAATCGACATAGATAGGGCAGATGAATATCCGAGTCCAATTATTCATATTGCTTAAAAAAACTCTTTTTAAAACATCATTATCACGACAGCTTTCATGAATTAAATATGTATTTTGATGATGAATTATTTTCAAATAACTAATTTAATTTAAAATTTAAAATTATCATATAAAAATATAAATTATAAATTATATTTTTTTAATACTCTTTCAAATAAAAATCTTTTAAACTTTAAACTTGTATATGTTTAACTTATTTTATACTTAATTTTTATTAAATAAATAAAAATATTAATATTTAAATTCATGACTATTAAATGATTAAAACTTTAATATTATATAAAAAAAATTAATTTAATTCAATAATTTAAATTATTAAATAAAATATAATTTATAATTTATATTATTTTACAACCAGTTAAAGTCGCTGCATTTCCCCCAGTTACTGTTGCCTTTTAATTGCTATCTACGTGGAATGAAAGTTGGAGAGTGCTTCATTTTCAAGTGGTGCAGAACTGTAGAAGATAAGGAAAAAGACTAGAAAAGTCCTCAGGAAAACTGTAGAATTGCACAGTTTGAGTGAGAAGTGAGAGGCGGTCCCCTTTTCAGGAGAAATAATAGAGGTGGTCCCCTTTTATCAGATAAATAATTAATAGAGGTGGTCCCCTTTTATCAGATAAATAATAGAGGGTGGCCAATCATTCAGGAAAAAAAAAAAAGAATTGGAAATAGAAAATTGCAGAATCATTATTTATTGATTCAGCTAATTGATGGATCGATGGAAAAAATAATATTTTATTCTATCTATATATCAATATGTTTGTATTATTCTATCTATATATCAATATGTTTTATATTCATAATTTGAATTCATAATATTTTTGTATAAACATGTATATGGTTATATTTAATTAGATAGAAATGTTGTCGCCATCCTTGACAAAAGGCTCGAGCTTTCCCTGCAAAATGTTAACAATGTTAGTTTCTTCTATGTCTGTGTCTCGCTTTCTCTGCAAAACGTCTTTTTTCTTTCTTTCTTCTCTCTTTTTTTTTCTCTTCTCGTCCTTTTTTTTTTTCCTAGTAAAATAAGATTATTCTTTGCTTCGTGGAAAGTCATGCCAGAAACAAACAATACCTGCGGTCACAGTCCTCTACCCTGCCTAAAAGTAGGCTTTGTGGAAAGTCACGCCAGAAACAAACAATACCTGCGGTCACAGTCCTCTACCCTGCCTAAAAGTAGGCTTTGTGGAAAGTCATGCCAATTATTCATGGAAATTGGCATGACTTTTATAGTCTTGCATTAAACTTTAATAATGGAGACCCCATGTTTTACATGGAAATTCTGTCAGTGTTTTTAAACCTGATTCGGTACGGGTTATAGATTTTGATCAGGTTATTAAATTATTTGGATGAATTTTAATTTTTTATAAATTAAAATGATATTATTTTAGTAAAAAAAATAAAAAATAATTAACGGGTTGCAACTGGATTTTTGACCGGATCAGCCAGGTTTTTAATTACTTCTATTTTTTTATAAACTCGGCCCGATTTCAACTCTAGATCCAGGATCAACATGTCAGGTCAAGTTTTAAAAATATAATTCTAGTATGAAATTGGCATAGATAGGGCAAATAAATATCCTAGTACAATTATTCACATTGCTTTAAGAAACTCTTTGTAAAACATTATTATCACAACAACTTTCACGAATTAATTATGTATTTTGGTGAAAATTTACTGTCCAATAATTCAATTTAAATTTTTAAATAAAATTATAAGATATAAATTATATTATTTTTTAATATATTTTTTCAAGCAAATTTTTTTAAAATTTAAAACTTGTATAGATATATATTATCTTATATTTAATTTTTATCAAATAAATAAAAATAATAAAATTTAAATTCATAACTATTTAATTATTAAAATTTTAATACCATATAAAAAAATCAATACAACTCAAAAATTTAAATTATTAAATAAATTATTATATATAATTTATATTATTTTTCATCTTATTTGAGTTGTCTGCATTTCCCCCACTTACTGTCGCTTTTTAACTGCTATCTTTGTGGAAAGAAAGTTGAAAAGTGCTGCATTGTCCTGATGCGATATTGATTTAGGGATTTGTAGATATTATTTTTTAAAATATTTTTTATTTTAAAATAATATTTTTATTTTTTAAAAATTATTTTTAATATCAATACATCAAAATAATTTAAAAATAAAAAAATATATATTAATTTAAAATAAAATAAATAAAATAATTTTTTTAATTTTTTTTTAAAAAATACTTTTAAAATACATTGGAAACACAACCTGACAGGATGCAGAACTGTAGAAGATGAAAAGTCTTCAGAAAAACGGCAGAATTGCACAGTTTGTGTGAGAATTGAGAGCAATCGAGTTTTTTTTTAATGTATGAATGTGTCAAAACACGAGCAATATAGGCAATGTCAATTGAATCTATTGTTGTGTTCGGCATAAATTTTACTTTTAGATATTTTTTAAAGTATTTTTAACTAAAAAATATTTATTTATAATTTTGATATACTAAAGTTAAAAATAAAAATAAAAATAAAATTATTTTAATATAATTTCAAATAAAAAATTATTTTAAAAAACACCATTTATCACAATTTAAAATACCTTCTAAGTAATTTATACATTACTCTATTCTTGAAGTTTTAAGGCTCTAAATAGTAGAGAAAATCTTAATAAAAAATTTTTAAGTAAATTTTTGAATTATCAATTTTTTAATATAAAATAAATTAAATATCTCTATTTATACTAGTTTTAAATTTAAAACTTTTATAAGAAATGATTATTATGAAAAATTACATGAATTAATATTTTTAAAATAAACAAATTTTTATAAATCTTAATAATTAAATAAGTATTTAAATAATTATGCCGTAAAATATTAAAAAATAGTACCCCGCATCATTAAGGATAGTTTAAAAAATGTCATTATTCAAAAGCCACTTTATCCATACATGTGCTTCAAAAATATGTTTTATAAAATTTCAAAAATGTCATTATTCAAAAGCAGCTTTATCCATACAAAACAATTTTCCTTTTATTTTCTATTTCGTTTCTTGTAATATTTCGTTTCTTTCTTTTTAATAACATCATCAAATTTCATTAAGCTCAAGAAATTAAACACATCATCATAGACTGTATCCAGTACAAACTAGGAACATATTTTTGTTATTCTATCTTTTATATTATTAATTTGAATTTGTAATATGTTTTAATATGATTGAAACATTATAATAATGATAGTGATAGTTGAAAGATTTATGATGTTATAATTTGATTATTATTTAAAAATATATTTTATAGAGTTATGTAAGTTAAAAATATTTTTAATGAATAAATTAACTTCATAGATTGATGTGTAAAATATTTTATATCTCATACAATATTCCACGTAAAATAAACATTTTTTTTTAATATGATTGAAGCATATTTTGATGGCTATATAAAAATATTCTGTAGAACTACTTGGGAAGAACAAATTCATATTTTTAATAAGAATCTCATGATCATAATATTTCTATAATCTCTTTTGGAAAATTCAAGAACTTTATCTTTATTTTAAATTTATTTATCTAACATGAAATTTATAAATTAAACATAAATAAATATTAAAAATAAATAAGGTATTTATTAATAAAATTAAATATGTTTTACATGATTAAAATAAAAATATCATTTTATATCAAATCAATTAAAGATAGCAAATATATGTTTCGGTTTCTACCTACACTAAATGTTCTTCAAAAAATAAAGTATTAAATATTTTAAAAAGACAAACTCGTAGATTTTTTTTTTCTTTACGATTCAAGATTAAAGCCACAGAACACCGCATGTGAGGGGCACTAGTCGGGATGTTAACTATATACTTCACTATATTTCTTTTTCTTTACATCATTTATTTTATTCTTATTACTTTAACCAACGTTTTAAATATTGGAGCTTTAAGGAAATACAATAAGAGGACGTTTGGAGGATAATAGTATACAAAATTGCGTTATTTCACAACTTCCATGTAATTGGGGACTGATTTTCGTTCATATCCAAAATTATTCTGCCTATGATCTAGCTTCTCGGTCATCGTCTTTTGATGATAAGATAATTTTTCCATGTGCCTTGATTTTGACGGCTTGGATTTTACAGATGTTCGGGTTCTTGTGTTTTTAGAGATGTGAGAATAAGTCACCGGAAAACAGGAAGGAGAAAAAAAGACACCGGTTCACCCTATTTCAACCACAATAAAAGATAATCATGGTGTTAATATATTTGTTTTACATAGAGAAGTTGCTGATATAGAATTTTCATCTTGTCATGAAAAATAGATTTTGGCTCACAAACTCATAAAATATCAAGGCATGATTCTTATTTTTTTTTTAAATTTTGCTTTTAACAACCCAGTCCTTTCTTGGATTGCTGATCTCATAAAGATTTAAGATGTTGAAAAATGTCATCTAAGTAGATAACTATAGAGATAAACTTCCACAGAGCATCTTTTGTTTTGGGGCCAGCCCACACCCACATCACTATACCATATACCAAATAGATCGACTTCTCAAATCCAAAATCCTCTAAATTATCATATATATTACTAGTTAATTTTTTAAAAAAGTAAATTTTTTCTCGAACTTAAACTTGTCGATATGCATCCTGCGTTATTTATTAAACATTGTCCTGTAAAACCCCTGTATCTCTAACCCGTATGCACGGTTGAATTGTTTTATAAAAAAAACACACAAATTACTTGTAAGAGTAATAGTATTTACAGATACAATATTTACTTTCACCTTTGCCCCCTTGATGACCTTTATAGCTTTTCCACTAAAAGCAACTAAATAAATTTTCTGTATATTTTTGTACATCATCAAAAACAAAGTTTTAAATAGTCTTCATATAAAGTATTTACCCCGATAAACAGAATTTGATTTTATACTGTATAAATAAACAAGACTCGAAGCTCTAGATCTGTCCCCTCTGTCATTATTACGAAAAAAAACTCCAAAAAATCATGTCTCGGATTGCTCCTTCGAATATTTTCCACCATTGGATGGGGGTCAATTAGTTTAATCAATAAATAATTATTCTTGAATATAGCATTGCTTTTAAAATATCTACGAAAAACGAAACCAATTTTGAAAAAAAAAAAACGTGTTCAAAATTAGCAGGTAAGATGTCAAAAGAGGTACGATAATGATTAAATGCTTGTGTTAAAATATAAAAACGTGCTCAAATCCCATTTCACTGTCCCCTTCCTTCCTCTTTCACCTCTCCCCTTGCCCTATAAAAATACCCAGAACCTCCTATCCCTACTCGCCAAAAACTTTCAAATCCCTAACCTCCCTTCGTTTTCTCGAGAAACAAACAGAAACCCGAAAACCCTATTTCCCAATTCACTTATTTCAACGGCACAAAGCTAACAGCAAGAAAATCAACCGGAGGAAAAGCCCCAAGGAAGCAGCTAGCCACTAAGGTAGCCAGGAAGTCAGCTCCAACCATGGGAGAATAAATATTCTGGAAAAAGCTAATTATTATCAAAGAGAATCCTTTTCTTGCCATGGGAGCAATTGTAAAGGGGCAATAGAACATTTTGGAAGGTATATTAAAGAGGGAAAGTCTACCATTCTCGGCACATCTTTTTGGACACTAGAGGTAGATTGTCATCATTTGAAACGAGAACTTCTAAAACTGCCGGTTGTCGAGAGCTTTTAGGTATGTAAGTTTCTATCCAACAGGCTTTTTATGTCTTTGTTAATTGCTTTTAGAGTAATATTTATGGAATTTTATGAAAACTACAAGGGTAATAGTGGGAAAATTGAAATTATAAGAGTAGAAGTAGAACAATGATGAATCTATAAGGATAATTATTGAAGTTTACCCTTTTATTTTACAAGAAGACACCACTAATTTGCATTCCATAATCACACATAAGTGAAAAGCTTGTCGCTAAAAACCCATCAGAAAACTGAAATTTTCGAGTCCAAAATAGGGTAACATATAGAACTGGATACCAGTTCTATATGTTAATTGTTTTAATGCATATTGTTTTCGAGTCCTATAGGCTTTTCATGTCTTTGTTAATTGTTTTAATGCATATTGTTATTTTCTTCCTGATACTACATTGATGTAGCTGCCATTTTCAATTAATTATCTAGTTTATGTTAAAATATTGTCTTAATCCAAAAAATCTCTATAAATAATTTTATATTATTTCTCAATACAGGATGAAATTGAGCTCCTCACTCCTTAGTTATATATTAAGGCTTTAATAATATATTAAATTTTTTTTTATATCATGGACACTCATAAATATGATCCAGTTAAGGTATAATATTTCAAATTAAAATTGAAGTTACTAGATGAAGCTACAAAAATAATTTTATATTATTCTTTAATGATTTTTTTTAATTTCTTGATTGTGCAAACAGGTGACAGTACTTTACAATTCGCTTAGCGTGTTTACATGTTGCAGTCGTCATTATCCTTTTTATTAATCAAGAAGATTAGATACTTCAGCAGTTAAGAAAGTGAAGTAATTGTTTTAGTAGTGAGAGTTTTTTTTTTTTTTTAATAGTCAATTATATTATAACATGCTAGTAGTAGATGGCAAATTATAAAACAATTTATTTTTTTTAAACTGAAGCAATCAGAATTAGTCTGAGACTAGCTACTTCATGGTAGTCAAATTTTTTATATTGAATCTGACAATAGAATTGCTTTGATCAGTATCCCCACAAGATGGAGTATGTAGGAACATCGGTTGATGATCAGCAGGTAACAAATTATGATCTCAAGTCCAGTAATTGGGCAAAGACTTCCCCATAGTGAATTCTTTCTTTTTTTGCGACAAGCTTAGTCTTGTACCTCTGAACTTCTCCATGAGCTTTCCTTTTTATCTTGTAATGTAGACTAATATTTGGTCTATTGGTTATGGAAGAGTAGCAATTCCTGAGATTGTTAAAAACTTTAGAACTTCTGGGGTTATTTTCAATTTTTGAAATTGCTGGGGTGTTAATTAAATTTTAGAAACATGAGTAATTGTTATGAAATTTATGAAAATTTTGGATGACTTTGAAATATTTAGTGTCTATTCTGAAATTTATGAAACTTATGTGGTTGTTTAGCAATTTTAGAAATTGAACGATTTGGTTTTTTCAGATTGTCTTCTCCAGCGAAGATGACTTTTTACGGTGAAACTTCAAGAGGCTCGTCTAAACTCTGTTTAGGCTGATTATTGCCTCATTACAATAGTCTTGTCGAGTACTTTTCAATGGTGTATTCAGAATACACTTTCAAACATTATGATTTCAGGGTAAAAAATCGAGAATATTTTATATTTTTGCTTCTTAAGCTTTGATATCATAGTTGGGTGGAGTGGATGATTGAGGTTACTAGTGGTGCACCTCCATGAGAGATAAATACACACAAACAAACATGAAATTCAGAATTCTATCAAACAATACTCAAGATTTCTATGCTCTCTCTAACACTCTTTAATCTCTTGATCAATCCACACATCTAAACTCCCAAACTACATGCCTAAGTATAGGAAAACAAAACACTAAGAAACCTCATTGATTACATCAACCCTTCTATTTTCTTAATTTTTGTTCTGTTACTGCACCTCCTTCATTAATGGCTATTGCATTCTTTAATATTGGTGTTTGCCTCTTTCTTTCACAATTACACCCACCCGCTTCTAGAAAGTATAAGCTGATGATGTGTTATGAGTCAAAAATACTTTTTTGTGACCCGCTCCGACAAAATACAAATCAGTGAAAGTATTAATCTTCAAATGCATAGATTCAGAATTAATAAAGGAAAAATCATTCCATAAAACCATGCTCAATAATGCTTTCATGAAGGAAAATTTTCCCATTATTTCTTTATATTTAATTTTCATTCCGAAGGTGATAAACTATATAAAAAAAATTGAAGAATGATAAAAATTGATTATTTGTTGCAAAATAAACAATGAATTATCTCAATAGAAAACGATTAAAATAGTGTTTTTTTTTTTAAATTTCTTTTACGGGGGCTTGTAAATGAGAAGGAACCTTTTGAAGCCAATATAATTTAATTGAGCTTGAGTAGCCGTGAAAAATATCTGCGTTTAGCCATTATATTGTTGTTTTTGTGAACTTGTGAAAAGACGTGATTTAAGAGAATATTGTTCGAATTTGATTTCTTGCGAATATTATTTTGGTATTTCAGTTTGTTTTTATCAATAGTGATTAATTATACGTGCTGGTTCTGAACAGTGCAAGCCATCATCTGGGTTCAAGCACAAGATGGAAAATGGTGGAACATCAAGTACTAATCAGCAGATGATTGATCAGAGCCATGGAAATGTTGGCGAAGAGGAAAATTCACAACTTCCACTTGATATTAACAAGTTGGCGAAGTCCTTGAGAGCGGATATGGAAATGTTGCATTCTTTCTCCGATCAATGTTGTATCTACAGAGTCCCTATTCGACTACGTGAGTCGAATGAAAAGATCTTCACACCTCAAGTAGTAAACCTTGGTCCACTTCACCATGGAAAAGAAGAGCTTAAAGCAATGGAGGAGCACAAAATATTGTACTTGCAAGATTTTCTTAAATGGAGCACGGCAAGCATGGAGGACGTAATTAAAGTTGTAGAGGAGAGAGAGACAAGATTGCGTAATTGTTACGCAGAAACCATCGATCTTGGTCGTGAAGACTTTGTGAAAATGATATTACTAGATGCCTCCTTCATCATCATGGTCCTGCTCAAAGATTGTTGTGAAGGATTTGAAAGTAGCAATGACCGTATATTCAATAAACCATGGATGCTGAGCGATATATCACTTGACATGTGCTTGATTGAAAATCAGCTCCCATTCTTCATTCTTGAGGATTTGTTTAAAGCATCCAACATAACCAAATGTAGCCCTGCTGAAGAGGAATATTCAGTGATTGAGCTTGCACACAAGTTCTTCGAAAAGAGATGGGATTCTTGGTTGAAAAAGGCAATTTTGGAGGAAATCAATTCGTCTGAAGTAGCACATTTTGTTGACTTCATAAGAAAATGTCAGAAGCCATCAGAGTCAGATAAAACGGACAAAGAACTCGAGACCATAAACGTACCAAGTATAACTGAACTCGATGAAGCTGGAGTTAAGTTCAGCAGCTTTGAACAGGGCAAAAGTTTACTCGACATGAAATTCGATAGAGGGATCCTGGAAATGCCACTATTGAAAATAGATGACAACACAGAAATCTTATTCAGGAATATCCAGGCATTTGAGCAATGCCATTGCGACGAATATTATATAGCTAACTATATTTCAATGATCAATTTCCTTGTCATTACTCCTAAGGATGTGGAAATCCTTGTTCGAAATGGAATTATAGAAAACTGGATACATGACTATGAAGCAGTTACGACTCTTCTTCATAATATTTCCAAGGAAAATGCTCTCTCCGCGGATGATTTCATCTTCGCTAGTCTCGTTGAAGATCTGAATGCATACTGCAGGAGGCGTTGGAATAAATGGAAGGCAACCTTGAAACAAGAGTATTTCCATACTCCATGGGCCATAATCTCTCTTATCGCAGCCTTGGTTCTCCTCATACTCACTATGGTGCAAACTGTGTGTTCTCTTATTCAACTGTAGCTTCCAGGATTTCAATTACGTGTCCCATGGATTTGGATTGCTGTGTGATCAATGCTTGTCTCTTTCATGTTTTGTTTTTTCCCCCCTCAATTAGTATGTATAAGTTTCCAGTAGCACTATGCTTCAGAATGTTATCCTTGATTAATATAAGATCAAAGCAAATGATTTGTCATGCTATTCCTGATGACATGATTTGATTTTCATGCATATGGGTACCTGGTACTGTAAGCTCATCTATGTTTAGACACTAGAAATCATAGAATTATGCAGTCGCAGGCAAATATTGAATTAAAATTTGAAGAAACAACATGTTACCAACATCTAAAGAATTAAATGCGGTATCAGAATATCCAGGCTAACTGTTCCTTCCCTCAGCTAAAATTTGCAGAATCTGGACAGAGTTCATGTATTTTAGTGGGTCAAGATCTGGATTAATATTAAAATTAAAAGAAAATATAAAACGTGAGGGCAAAACACTCCACAGTGTTTTTCCAGTGTTTTGCCCATCTCAAAACTACATGTATAACCAGTTATGGGAGGTGCTTTACTATTTTCACATGGATACATTAGTCATATGGAGATAGATCGATTTTTTCAAATTTTTATGCAAAATAAAATGATTTCATTACCTTTGAAATCAATTTTTTTAAAGTTGAAGCTTAAGGTGTTTTTGTATTTTCAACTTTTTATGCAATTTATAATAACTAAATTATCCCTAAAAAATAAAATTCCATTCATGGTTAGGGGTGTTTTGGTATTTTTGTAATGGATTTTTTTGATATAATTAGGATGGTGGAGGGGGCTTCACAGAGATTTCAATTTTTTATACCCAATAAAATTACTTAACTACCATGGCTATCAAAAATCTAAAGTTTCCTTGCATGAGCTTTTTCATCTTTTGCTAATAGTTTTTTTTTTTTTTTTTTTTTGGCACTAGCCAGTGGATGCAGCCAGTATGGGAAATTGCCTTCTAAATTATAATTCTATAGCCTTATAAATTGCTGATATGAGCTAGGCCCATGTTTCAGCCTTGAAATCTATGCCTAATCAAGCCCAATTGGTGCAAAACTCATGTCCAGGCTCACTGAGAATACATTGGACTTGGACTCAAGCAGACTGGTCCCTGATTTGGTTCGATGGTAGGTTGTAAAATCTAATTATTTATATTTAAAAGTAAATTACAATAATCTATATGAAATTATGGAAATAATACAAAAGTTTAAATATTAAACATGAAAACCTTTTTTAAATAAAATTTACTTATTAATAATTTTAAGATATAATTAAATTAAAACATTAATAAATTAGAGAAAGAATATGGTCGTCCCTCCTCTACTAAAACAATATTTTATTGGTCCCTCCACCAACTTAATATCATACTTGTCCCTTCATAATAATTTTTTTTATTAAATAACAATCATAGTCATAATAAATAGATTAATTTTTTCCTTTAAAATAAATAGAGAAAATAATTAAAAGGATATTATTAGTGATTCACTAAGCACTATAAAATTTATCTTAGCTCATGTTCTTAAGTACATTCCAATCATAAAAAGAAAAAAAAATACAAAGGGATTAAATATCTATCACAATTGAAGGATAGAGCATACCGTTTGTATGACAATGAGTACAAGGAGAAACTAGCAGCAAAAACAGAGATGTCAGTCCATGGATTTTTGAAATAAACCTGCTTCAAGGTTGCCTTCCACTTGTGCCTACGCTTTGTGCAATGTGACTTCAGGTCTTCGCAGATACCCGAAAGAAAACTATTTTTAGCGATAACATTTTCTTTGTCGAGGCTGTAAAGAAGATTTGACACTGCTTCGTCACTGTTTAGCATATTTTTCAAATTCTCATTATGAGCAAGCACTTCCACATCATTAGGAGCACGGATGAGGCAACCGATGAAAGTAATATATATAGTCACTTACGAAAATATACTCCAACCTATGATGCCATTGCTCAAAGGCCTGGAGATTTTCTGAATAAGATTTTTGTGTTGTCATCTATTTTTAGTTGTGGAATTTCTAGAATCCCATTACTGAATGTTATGTCAAATAGTGAGTTTTTTCCTGGATTCTTAAACTTCACTCCAGATTGATGGAGCTCTGTTGCTGTGGGTGCGCTTAAGTAGTTTTTTTCGCTGGAAGATACTGTTCCGTTGGCTGCTGACACTTTCTTAGGAAGTCAACGAAATGTAGGACTTCAGGGGAATTTATTTTTTTTCCAACTGTCCTCTTTTACCAGTTAGCCCAGATTTCTTTTAATAACTCACAGGTAAGTTCCATAAGGGTACAATTCATAGGATTGGCTTCACAGGATAGCTCAAACAACTTCCCGAGGAAGAAGAATGGAAGCTAATTTTCTAGCAAGCACATATCGAACACTACGTCGACAAACTTCCATGGACAAAAGAAAATCTGACTTGGATAGTCTGAGGCATGGATAAGAAAAAAAAGGATCAGATGGATCAATGGTTAAAAAAAACATGTTCTAATGGGTGGTGTTTTGGTAGCACTTGTTGAATCAGTACTATCTGTAAAGATATCAACGATCCTAATGATGCCAAGTGTCAGAAGATTAGCAATTAATATTGTTAGCATTCTGTTAGTAGTGTTTGTTACTAAAAGAGAATCTGTTAGCATTATATTGAGTGTAAAAGAAAGCATATTCTCCGTGTAGTATCTTCCAATACTGCATATATAAAGTGAGAAATAGTAATGTAAACAGTCAAGCAAAAACAACAATATAACAGTGCATGAATTTCGTCTTCTGCTTCTCTGTACAAACAGAACCTCTGTTCTTCTTCCTTTATACTCTTTATTCTTTCTTTATTTCTGTTTCATCTTTATATCAATATTATCTGTCTATCATGGTGTCAGAGCGTTGGAATTCTTGATCTTGTGACCATTAACTTCTGAATTCTGGCTTTATTCTCATTCTCTTCATGCAATTCTTGTGTACTTGTTGATGTGCCTATAAGATATTTGATATATTGCCTAACAGAGTCTCTTCTTCAAAACTTTAGTTTTTCTATTACTTCACCGATCATTACAATCTTCAATTTTCTTCTTTCACTTCCTGCTTTCTACAATAGATAGATTTTCTATAGTGACCAAGGCAAGAATCTTTCAGATGAAGAGTGAACTTCAAACTATCAAGAAAGGTTCATAACCTGTGTCTCAATATCTGCAGAGAATCAAAGATGCACGTGATCATCTCTCTGCAGCAGGAGTTTATTTTGAAGATGATGATATTGTGATCTTGGCTCTCAATGGCCTTGCTTCTGACTATAACATGTTCCGATGTATGGTTCGAGGTAGAGACAATGTGTTATCTCTTAAAGACTTTCGGTCTCAATTGCTTGCTGAAGAAGCTACTATTGAGCAGACTCATTCATCATCTCCATTTGTCTCTGCAATGCTGGTTCAGAATCAGGTGTCTCAAGGCAAGGCTCTTGTTCTTGATGAAGGAGGTTCAGGAAAAGATCACGGGGAATGTCCTTCTCAAGGGACTGTATAGTGATGGTTAAAACCAGTCTCTGGCACCAACGGTTTGGTCATCCCTCTAATACAATCACGACCACTCTTCTCACTCAGTCTCAGATTCTCTTTACTTCAGATCCTACCAAGTTTGCTAATCTCCAAAAGGTTGCTAGAGCTGCAGCTGCTGCTAGCCTTTCTCTCGATGAAGTTGCTGCCAAAGCACAACGTGGATCTGAAATGGTTCTAATATCTTGTTAATCTCTTTTTTTTTGGTATTATTATCTCCTTATCCACACAATTCTTTCATCATAATCGATCTGTCTCTTATTTGTTTGATATATTGTCAAACCGAAAAAAAAAAAATTCTTCTTCAAATCTTCAACTTTCTGCAAGATTCTTCCTTCTCAATCTTTGATTCTCTTCTTTTCTATCTCTTGCACTCTAAAAATAGCGACTACTTCTCAACTTCAGATTGTTCAACTCTAATAAGAGAATATACACATAAACGTTTTCTTCTTCCCCTGCACTGCAAAATTTCTCTCTGCTTCTCTTCATCTCTATTCTAATATACACATAAACGTTTTCTTCTTCCTCTGCACTGCAGAATTTCTCTCTACTTCTCTTCATCTCTATTCTCTGTTTTTCTTCTCTTCATCTCTATTCTCTGCTTTTCTTCATCTCTATTGCAGTATCTCCCTCTCATTCTATTCACTTCTCTGTTCCTCTCTGTGACGTTTCTTGCTAGCTTTTCAAAATATCTCTGCTATCTCCCTTGCTTCCAATCCAGTGTTTCATTCCAGGATGAAACATCTCCAGATCGATTATCATTTTGTTAGGGAACGGGCTATCCCGGATGATTTCCTGGTCCAACATGTCTCCTCTACTGATATATCCTCACCAAAGGTATTTTCATTTCTTTGTTTCAGCATCATTGCTCCAATCTCATGCTTGGCTCCTCCCAGCATGCGATTGAGGGGGCATGTAAAGATATCAACGGTCCTAATGACGCCAAGTGTCAGAAGATTAGCAATTAATATTGTTAGCATTCTGTTAGTAGTGTTTGTTACTAAAAGAGAATCTGTTAGCATTATATTGAGTGTAAAAGAAAGCATATTCTCCGTGTAGTATCTTCCAATACTGCATATATAAAGTGAGAAATAGTAATGTAAACAGTCAAGCAAAAACAACAATATAACAGTGCATGAATTTCGTCTTCTGCTTCTCTGTACAAACAGAACCTCTGTTCTTCTTCCTTTATACTCTTTATTCTTTCTTTATTTCTGTTTCATCTTTATATCAATATTATCTGTCTATCACTATCCTCAGTTGAAAAAATTTGCGGAAGATTGGTAGAGACGTTAGGATTTAACCATGCTCCTGATACCATGAAAACAAATTAAAGGAATGAAAACCAAAAGAATGAAAGGAATTTATTTCTGAATGTCATTCTTCTGCAGTGTTACAACGATTATATATACAAGTATATGCCTGAGAAGTCGGAGCTACAAGAGATTGAGTCCTACACAAACTGTTAACCCTGTAAAGGTGGAATTACAGTCGATTTAGATCAACTCAAACTATCTTCTCAACAAGAATTGTAGAAGAATTGAGCTTACTTGTTGGTTATTAAAACGAGATGGCTTGACTGTGTAAAAGAGGACAGTTGGGAAATAATCAAATTCTGGAGTCCTTCATTTTGTTGACTTCATAAGAAAGTGTCTGGAGTGAAGTTTTTTAAGCGCCTTCCACAACTAAAAAGAAGCTTTTTTAAGCGCACCCACTGCAACGGAGCTCCATCAATCTGGAGTGAAGTTTAAGCGTCCCGAAAAAAGCTCATCATTAGACATAAGATTCAGTAATGGGATTCTAGAAATTCCACAACTAAAAATATTTGACCAGACAGAAATCTTATTCAGAAATCTCCAGGCTTTTGAGCAATGCCATGGCAGGAATGCGCAGACTTTCATAAATGATTATATTTTCAAATATTTCATAAATGAAAATATTTGCTCTACTAATAATTTTCTTTGGGATGTCTGCGAAGAGCTGGATTCACATTGCAGAAAGCGTAGGCACAAGTGGAAGGCAACCTTGAAGCAGGTTTATTTCAACAATCCATGCACTAGCATCTCTGTTGTTGCTGCTTCTTTTATCCTTATTCTTACTGTCATACAAACGGTGTGCTCTATCATTCATAAGTGATAAATATTTAATCCCTTTGTATTTTCCTTTCTTTTTATGATTTCAGTGTACTTAAAATCCTAAGCAATGACTGTTCCTTTCATTTCTTAATCGTTCCGGATGCAATGGTATGGTCCAATCATTGCGATTGAGACTGAAAATGGTGGTGGTGAATTATTGAAAGAGATTGCCCGATGAAGAGGCATCTGAAGTTCATCATGGTGGTCGATGGAGATGAAGAAGGAGAAAGTGCACATGTTTGCCCAATTACATGTGCTGAACTGCTAAGTGGGGAGAAATTTTAATTGCCTTGAAGGAAGGCAAAATTGGGATACTCTGGACACCCGATCATGTGGACGATTTGAGGTGGAGAGTGGAGATTGATGAAGACCAATCTTGACGAATCTAAGAATTGGTAGTCTCGCCAGATGTTGAGAAATCAGGTATAAAACCGGGATACCCCAGATCACTTGTAAAGGAAAGCCGCAACAAAGCTAGCAAATGGTTGTATATACGAAAAGGCAGTACGGTGGATAGATACGTTCTAAGAAGTTCTGTCTAGGAGATTGGGTTTTAAGCGGGACCAGTGTGACCCCTCCAAATCTTTCCTGGGAACTTGCTTAGTTGAAGGATCATCCACACAGTACTATTTTTGTATATGTAACAGTTTGTAATGAAACTATTGAAGACTAGCAAGATGACGGCACAAAGGAATAGTTGGGTTCCGTATGTTCAAGGATCTGATGGAGTGGTGATTTCTCCAAAGAAGTTAGATTCGGTGACTGTAATTTCTCGAAGGGAGAATTAATGAAGACCCTGATAATGGAAGAGAAATACAACAAGGGATTAAGATTGGCACCCTATTTTGACTTGGATAAATGTTGTGACAGGATGAGCTGCTGTCAAACATAAAAGCAAAGAATAGGGAGAAATCTGGAGAACCGAAATTGCACGAGAGCACACGGAGATTGTGTAGGAGTACCCGTAGGATCCAACGAGGTACTGTAATGAGACGATAGGTGCAAGGAGAAGAAGAGTTCCCAGATGAAGCTCAGAGCAGAGACTGTGTGAAAAAAAAAAGTTTTACAACAGGAAGTCTCTTGTGCTCTTGATAAAGGCAACAAGCGAGGACCTTTCCAATGCATGCAAGGATGGAAAGATGAGCTGTTGCAGAAGCACCTAATTAAGGGGGTGCGACCGCCGATGAAAGGCGAAAACACCAAAGAGAGTTGGTGTGGGTGGAGCTATCAAGCAGAAAGCCATAGAAGCTCCAAACATAGAAAATGAGATGGAGGATTGCGAAGAGTGCACCGCAACTCTCTCTTTTTATGTGATCAGTGGCAGTGATCTCTCCTAAGTCCACATGGTGGTAGAGAATCTTGGAGCCACTGGAGACATCCCCGATAAAGGAGGATGTGACCGCTTCATAACGGACGGAGACACCTCAGGTAGAAGGTGTGTGGGCTATGAAACGAGCCCAAATACAGACCGCCACATGACAATGAGCGGAGACACCTCAAATAGAAGGTGTGTGGGCCATAAAACGAGCCCAAGTACAAACCGCCGCATGACGATAAGCGGAGACACCTCAAGCAAGAAGGTGTGTGGGTCATGAAACGAGCCCAAGTTCATACCGTCTCATGACGACAGGCAGAGACACCTCAGACAGAAGGTGTGCAGACCATGATATGAGTCCAAGTCCATACCGTCTCATGACGACAGGCGGAGACACCTCAGGAGAAGGTGTGAGGACCATGATATGAGTTCAAGTTCAGACCGTCTCATGACGACAGGCGGAGACACCTCGGATGGAAGGTGTGAGGACCATGATATGAGTCCATGTTCAGACCGTCTCATGACGACAGGCGGAGACACCTCAAGAGAAGGTGGGAGGACCAGGATATGAGTCCAAGTTTAGACCGTCTCATGACGACAGGTGGAGACACCTCAAACAGAAGGTGTGAGGACTGGGATATGAGTTCAAGTTCAGACCGTCTCATGACGACAGGCGGAGACACCTCAGATAGAAGGTGTGAGGACCGTTATATGAGTCCAAGTTCAGACCGTCTCATAATGACAGACGGAGACACCTCAGGAGAAGGTGAGAGGGCCATGATAGGAGCCCAATTACAGAACGCCCCAGAGCCAATGTCATGGCTGGATATTAGTGGACAAGTGTATAGCCAATGAAGAGGCTATGATGAGTATGGAGACAAATGCAAGATTGACTTTCATGGATATTGCCCCCATGCTAAAGATCAATGAGCTAGAAGACATTTGCCTTGGACAATAAGTGGATGGCTTGTGGAGCATTAAGATGCGACTGCTATGAAGGAGCAGAGGGCATGCGCAGGTTCCGGGAACAAGTTAA